>NC_139223.1:94657553-95257553 GCF_055691185.1 Crinia signifera | reverse complement strand
AAGGCCCCCATACACTAGGGCGACTTGTCCTAAGGACAAGTCAGCCCCGATTTCTCCTAAACTTCCCCGGCAGCTCCCCGGGGGAGCTTGATAAGATTTGGCACTTGATGTGCCATTTTTTACATGTGATAAATCGGCTCGATTTATCACATGTAAACCCGGGGAGCAGCGGGAGAGCAGGGTCCGGGGGGTGGGGGGGCTGCAGGAGAGGGTCTGTGGCAGGTGGCACCGTGGGGACCAGAAAGTCAGCAGCGGCGAGCGGCGGGAGCATAGTAAAAAAATCCTATTCAAAATCTGGGCGGCCGCTGATTGGCTGAGCTCTCAGCCAATCAGCGGCCGCCCAGTATTTTGAATAGGATTTTTTCTATTCTCCCGCTCGCCGCAGGGTCCGGAGTAGCGGCGAGCGGCGGTAGAAAATCCTGTTTAAAACGTTGAGCTGCTGGGCTGCTGGTGGGGTTCGCTGCTAGACGGGCAGAGGCAGCATGCAGGGGACGCTGCGGGGGACAGTGATCGTGATGGAGAGCCGGGCAGGGGGAGGCGTGAGCTGTCAGTGCAAGAGAAATAAAAGCCCATACAAGGAATGGGCAGCCTGTGATTGGCTGAGCCCTCTCAGCCAATTGCTGACTGGCTAAGAGAGCGCTCAGCCAATCACAGGCTGCCCATTCATTGTATGGGCTTTTTTTCCCCCAAGCAATGACAGTTCCGGGCTCCCCCTGCCTGGCTCTCCGTTACTGCCGCCTCTGTCCCCCGCAGCGTTCGCTGCCTCTGCCATACTAGCAGCGTCCCTCACCATCTGCCCGCAGCGTCCTAGCCACCCTGCTCCCTTCACCTTCCCGAAGCACAGCTCCCTGCTCCGGCGTCCCCTGCCCAGCTGCACATAAGATTTAGAAAATCGGGTGTCTGGACATGCGATTTGGCCCGATTTCACAGCCCAATCCATCTGAATCGGGTGAAATCGGGACCAAATTGCATAGTGTATGGCGGCCTTAACTGTATGAATTAATTTTCAGGAATTACTGAAGGAAAACCTTAAAGCGATTTTATATCTAAGTGTACCATCTGTTAGCAATACAAGTCAATATGTCAAAAAACAATTTGGCCTAGTTGTTTCCTGAAACCCTGGATGAATGTCACAGGATTTTATAACAGATCTCCTATTTTCTGATGGTCATAGCACCATCTGGGTTAAAGTTTGGGTTATAGTTGATTGGTTTTCCAAGATGGCACACTTTATCCCCCTCAAGGATTTTACCATCAGCCCATGTGGTGTCAGATTCAATTATAAACATGTACTTTATGGTTTCCTGTAGTTTACGTCTACCAACCAGTGAGCAATGAAGGTAAATTCTCCATAGAGTTACACCCATAAACTAATTAACACTTTTAGGAGGTTTATCAAGATTATTAAGTACTAGGTGATTCATCGCACCCTACGGCGCTCTTCACACCATCGTGCTTTCTGTCTTGGACTCCAGTTTATAACCAAAATTTTTATACCATGGCGCAAGTATGAATTTGCATGTTTATATATTTATATTTATTATTTTTACATAGTTATATAGTTACATAGTAGGTAAGGCTGAATAAAGACTTCTAGTTCAACCTAGGTTTATAATAGCTTCCTTTGTTGTATAGTATGTTCTGATATTTTTTTTTTTTTAACTTCAATAATTTTTATTGCAATTTTTTTCCAGAAAATGGGGTACAGAAAAAAGAAGGGGGGAACATTGACAGGGGGGGGGGGGGGGGTAGCAGACATAAAATAAATCAAATCAAACACTTCGCTGCACAGAGCGAACAATACAGTTAAAGTACAACTTATTCACTTGGCATTTGAACATCTCCAGTGCGGGTATATCTTAACCGACCTTGAAATCAATATAGCGTATGGGGGGGTGCTTGTAGTATCTTCCAAGCTGTGGTTAAACCCAGTTATAACTCTATCCTGGCTCTTCGGGTTCATTTAAACTAAACTGGTGGGGATCTGATGTGGATGTGTGGGGGAATAATCTAGCTCCTTCCCCTTCTGTCACATAAATGTGCCAAAGGGACCAACGCTGGGAGATATGAGATGGTGGGGGCATAGTAAAAGGGGGGCCACTCTCCATCAAAAAGTGATGGTTCGTCTTCAGGATCACTTGTAGAAGGGATGGGGGGGTGGGCTGTTTCCAATGTTGAGCTAAATTAGCTTGTGCAGCTATAAGTATATGGCCTATTACCAGTCTCTTCTCGGGGGGTATCTCCCCGGGGAAGACGTGTAGTAGAGCTAGGGATGGATCAGGGGTGACTGTGATATTGGTTACTGCGGATACTAGCTCGAATACCTCCTTCCAGTATTTGAGAATAAATGGGCAGGTCCAGAAGATATGGAATATGTCCCCCACCTGACCACACAGCCTCCAGCATTTGTTGGAGCATGATGGCCAGAATGAGTGTAGACGCTCTGGAGTCCTGTATATTCTATTTATGAGCTTGATATGCATCTCTGTGTGGTTCAGGCAGCGGGACATATCATGGGAGGTGAAAAAGATTTGCCGCCATTGTATGGGGGTGAACAGTCGGCCTAAATCGGCTTCCCATTTCGCATGTGCGGAAGACTTCGAGAAAGTATGGGGCGTAACCAGAGTTTTATACCAAAAGGAGATGTCGCGTTTAGTATGTGTTGAGAAAGGCCTGGAAAAGATATTCTGGAGTGTAGTCTGGGGGGGGGGGGGGCAGTGACACTATGGTGGTTCTCCACCAATGAGCTATTTGTATGTAGTGCAGGTACTCTGAGGCGGGAATCTGGAAGCTGTTCTGTAGAGAAATGAAGTGCAGAAGGGTGTGCGAGTCTAGGATATCTCCAAGGGTGGAGATGCCTCGAGCCTTCCAGGAATTAAGGTTGTGATTTGGTATAAGTTTTGCTACAGTTGTAATGGAGACATTGGGTAGGTTGTTTGTCGTGGAGGGTAGGGTAGTTAGCAGTCTATCCCAGGCTTGGAGGGATGCCTTGGTAGACGGGAGTAAGTGGGGCTGGTTTGGTCTGACATGTTGGGGCAGTCTGATTAAGTCGGCCAGGGGTATGGATGGGGATAGGGCTTGCTCAATAGCGACCCAGCTCGTGGGAGAGTCAGTCCCTTCACATTCAGGGACATAAAATTAGGCATTACAACTTAGGGGGGTTACGGAGGGGGCTATGCTTCAGCAGGTAGGTGTACTTGTGCCAGCGACTGACAGGTAAATTGTCCGCTGGGAGTCTGCTATGCAGGGTAGGAGGACAGGGGGTGAGGTGGGGGGGGGGGGCTATAGAGATAGGAGGGGTACAGGGAAAGAGAAAACAAAAAGGCCCAGTGTATCGGACCTGCATGACTACTGCAGGGGTGGAGGGAAAAAAGAAAAATCTTGCAGTAGTATGTGCAATGTTGGGGGTGGTGTCTTGGATCGCACAGCGAAGAGCCGCCACTCACTTTTAAACAGTAAATCAACTATAGGGAGGCAAATAAACAGTGTAACATGGTAAACATCTCTAAATAACTAGGCTAAATCTGGGGTGCTGCTAGTGAGAATCATAATTCTACTCCAACATCCCAATTGCCCAACATCCTGCATGCAGAAAAACAAAACAAGTAGATATGATACTTAACAAACGTATCCCGTCCCAGTGGAGGGGATCACAGGAGCCTGGGCATCGGGTTCTTCAAAGAGGGTAAGCAATCTTCGAGACCCGGGGTGAGATCTCAAGTAGCGGACCAGTCCTGTTGCAGGGTCTGCGGGCGTCTTGTTTCCTGGGCGCTGGCGACCGAGATATCCCAGTCCATCAGGAGTTTAACCCCGGCGTCTAAGGATGATATGATATATGTGGAGTCCTCATGGTACACTATCAGCTTGACTGGGAATCCCCACCGGTACCGGATTTCGTGGTTACGGAGTGCCGTAGTTATGGGGGCAAATGCTCTTCTGTTGGCTATAGTCGCTGGAGAGAAGTCCTGGAAGATTTGTAGACCGCCTAGGGAATCCGTGTTTTTGGACTCTCGGGCTGCTCTCAGGATATTCTCCTTGACAGTGTAGAAGTGCACGCGAAGGAGCGTATCTTTCGGTAGATCCGAAGAGACTGTCTTGGGGCGTGGGAGGCGGTGTATGCGGTCTATCAGGAGATCCTTGGGGTCTGTGGAGGGGAGGAGTTTGCGGAACAGATTGATGGCATAATCTTCTAACTCTGCGTTAGCTACTGAATCCGGGATGCCTCTGATCTTTATATTATTGCGTCTGGACCTGTCCTCCAGGTCTGCGAGCTTAGATTTGATTTGGTCGATATCTCGTTGTTGGCAGTCATAGGACGTAATCAGGTCGTTGTGTGACGCTACAATCTCATCCATTCTTCGTTCTAGGTGATCTGTTCTGTCCCCTATGGCTACAAGTTCCGTCTTGACCTCGTGAATGGCTGACTTCAGATCTTTGGTCATCTCTGCTTGGAAGGCAGAGAAGACCTGGCATAGGGATTTCATTGTCACTGGTGCGTCTGACTCCATATCTACCCCAGCTAGTCCTGTTGCAGAAGGCGCCTCACTCGGCGCACCTCGGTAGTGGGTGGCCTGGCCGAAGGGACTGTGCTGTGCTGTAGGTGGTAGTGGGGATTTCTTGGGTGGGAGGGGAATTTTTGAGGGGACGACTTGTTTCACCCTTTTGGAGGGCATGGTGGAAAGTGAAAGAGAAAGAGGAGGGCACTCGTAGTGGGGGTGACAGGCTCAAAACAGAGGAAGTAAGTGGTACCGGCGAGGGAAGTAGTAAAGCTGGATTATTGAATCATGTTCGCCTCAGATCTGGATGCTCTTAGTGAGCAGCAGCATATCAGTGATTTTTCACATCTGGAGCTGTGGCAGTGAGGTCTGTACTGCCTTCAGATAGTTCCCTTTATGAGCTGAGTAGTAATAGAGGGAAATGAGCAGCAGGGTAGAGATCTGCTTCCAGGGGGCTAGGATGTATGCGTGCTTACGCAGATGGAGTGGCTTGGGGCTGTGTAGCAGCAGGGAAGGAAAGAGGCCCGAGTGGGTGATTCGCCAGCCGGTATAGGGCAAAGGGGTACTCCCAGGGCTCAGTGAGGGAGAGCTTTGGTGCAGGAGGAGTAGTGCCCCAAGTGAGGGCCCCGTCCGGTGTGGACCACTCTGCGCGCTGGGGGGGTGTCTGCCGGCAGGTGTGTGGCTCTTGATCCGGAGTTATGCAGGCCAGGGGTGTACTCACTGTGCGGTGTGCTGTTGCTGAGTCTTGGACCTGGGAGGGCTCTGATTATCTCAGCAGCGGTGACCAGTAATGGCGGCGGCATCGGTCCAGGGTAGCGCGCCGACACTCGCGGCGATGATGGACGGGCGAGGAGCCCGTTTCGTTGTGGGGGCTGTCTTGGGGTGTGGAGAGCCGAGCTGGAGCCTCCTGGGACCCTCTCAGCTCCTCTGGCTCCCTCTGCGGCTGCTACGAGGTTCGCGCCTTCTTCCGGTTTCCAAAATCGAGGCCCCGGTTCCGGCCTCGCGCCCAGGCCGCAACCCGCAGAAGCGCTTAGAAGCGCTTCCCGGCTCCGCAGCGGGGGCTGTGTCCGACCGGAGCTCCGGGTGAGAGTAGGAGGTAGGCTGGGGGCACACTCCGGGTGGGATTGCGGAGGTTAGCTGAGGTTTTGGCGTGCTTTAGGCAGGAGCTGAGCTCAGATGCGGCCGCTCAGTTAGGCTGCCAAGCCACGCCCCCTATGTTCTGATATTTTAAAGACAGATTATGTTTCTTATTTGTACCCATGGATGTTTTTAACCAATAAATGTTTATCCAACTTTATTTTAAATATACTTATTGTGTCTGCCTACACCACTTCTTCAGGAAGAGAGTTCCAGAGTTTGACTGCTCTGACGTAAAGAATTTTTTTCTTATAGATGAACTCATGCCCTCGCGTCCTAGATTCCTTTCTAGCAGAAAAAAGGGTGTTTGATAGTTTCTTATATTGGCCCCTGATATATTTGTACATGCTGAGCATGTCCCCTTTAAACGTCTCTTCTCTAGTGTAAATATTCCCAAATTGCTTAATCTTTCCTTGTAGCTTAAATTCTCCATTTCCCTAACAGGCTTTGCTGCTCTTCTTTGGATTTTTTTCTTAATTCTATGGTGTCCTTTTTATAGTGTGGGGCCCAGAATTGTACTCCGTATTCAAGATGAGGTCTAACCAATGCTTTGTACAGATGCATTATTACTTTTGTGTCCCTAGTTTCCATGCCCCTTTTAATACATGCTAGAATTTTGTTGGCCTTTTTTGTTGCTGAATTACATTGAGCACTAAACTCCAGTTTGTTGTCTATTTGGACTCCTAGATCCTTTTCGAGTACTGAATTACCCAATTCCTCCCCGCTTAGGTTATAACTAGCACACTGGTTATGTCTGCCAAGGTGCATGACCTTGCATTTATCCACATTAAACCTCATCTTCCACTTTTTTGCCCACTCATCTAGATTGTCAAGGTCATTTTGAAGCGTGGTGACATCTTCTGATGATATAATAACTCTGCTCAGTTTTGTATCGTCCGCAAAGATGGATACATTGCTGAGTAACCCAATCCAAATATCGTTAAACAAAATGTTAAATAAAATAGGCCCTAGAACCGAACCCTGTGGCACTGCACTTAGTACTGGTATCATATTTTATATGGCATTGTTTATAAGCACTCTTTGTTCTCTATTACACAGCCAATTCCCTATCCATCTACAGATATTTGCCCCTAATCCCAGGTCCTCCATTTTATTTACAACCTCTTGTGTGGTACTGTGTCGAAGGCTTTAGCAAAACCTAGGAAAATCACATCTAAAGCATTTCCATTATCAAGGTTTTTGCTAACCTCTTCATAGAAACCAAATAGATTAGTTTGGCATGAACGATTTTTCAGGAACCCATGCTGGTTATTACTATGAAAACTATGAAGGTCTAAATATTCCTGGATACCATCCCTTAAAAGGGATACGGTCATTTGGTCTACAGCATGATGGTCGACAGTCATTAGGTCGACATGGGTCTAGGTTGACATAGGGAAAGGTCGACATGGTTCTAGGTTGAAAGGTCATTAGTTCGACAGGTCGTCAGTTCGACAGATCATTAGTTTGGCAATGTTTAGGTCGATAGTCAAAAGGTCGACATGGGGTTTTTCGCTTTTTTCTGAGCCGACATGTGCCGACAGGCAGTATTCCATGCCCTACCATCCACTAGGGCATGGTGGGAGAATAAAATAGTGTGCCCGACACATCGCAAGCGCACTATGTCCATGTCAACTGTGTTGACATTCAGATAAAAAACAGTGAAAAACCCCATGTCGACCTTTTGACTGTCGACCTAGACATTGTCGAACTAATGAACTGTCAAACTAATGACTTGTCGAACTAAAGGCCCTTCGACCTAGAACCATGTCGACCTGTTCCCATGTCGACCTATACCCATGTCGACATTTTCCCATGTCGACCTAATAGTGTCGACCATCATGCTGTAGACCAAATGATCCCAACCCCCTTAAAAATCCTTCAAATAGTTTACCCACTATTGATGTTAAACTAACAGGTCTGTAATTAGCGGGGTCCTCCTTTTTTCCTTTTTTGAATATTGTCACTACCTCTGCTATTCTCCAGTCTTTTGGTACCTTTCCTGATGATAGTGAATTATCAAAGATATAATGTAGAGGGGTAGCTAGTTCCTCCCTTATTTCCATGAGTACCCTAGGATGAATCCCATCTGGCCCCGGTGATTTATTTGTTTTGATTTTGCTGAACCTCAATATTATTTCCCCAATCTTAAAATCAATATTGAGATCCGGCTTGTTCATCCCATTTGTGGTACGTGTGCGTTCCACAGTCTGCTCTCCCTTAGTAAACACTGGTGAGAAGAATTCATTTAACAGTTCTGCTTTTCCCTTATCCTCCGTAAAACTTTTTCAATTGATATCTGTTAGTGGACCTATGTTCTCATTAATTATACGTTTACTATTTATGTATTTTCTTTCAGTGGCTATGCGCTCTTCATAATCCCTTTTAGCTACTTTGATTACCCCTTTACAAGTTTTGTTTGATTATTTGTAATGAACGCCTCCTCATTTAAGTTATTTTCATAGAATTTAAAGGATTCAGTATGAAATCCCTGCGATCGGGATCCCGGCGTTCAAAATCCGGACGCCGGAATCCCGACCGCCGAAATCCCGACAAGGGGGGGACGTGGATCGCCCCCCCTTGCGGGCTCGCTGCGCTCGCCACGCAGCGGGCCCGGTGCCTCGCTACGCTCGGCACGCTAATTTATTCTCCCTCCAGGGGTGTCGTGGACACCAACGGAGGGAGAAAGTGTCGGGATTTCGGCGGTCGGGATTCTGAATGCCGGGATCCCGACCGCCGGGATTTTAACTGCATCCCAATTTAAATGCTCTTGTTTTATTATTATGTAATTTACATTGCTTATACAAGCTAATTCCTTAAGTTAGTATCTACTAGCAATTTTTGGAAAACTGTAGGTATTAAATGTTAGTATTCTGCAGAAATGATTGGTACAGTAGCATACAATATATACATAAAGATACAGTCACATTTAAGGTGATTATCTGATGATGAAGGAGCCTTAACATTATGTAAATAGCACTGTTATGAGATGTTTACCCTGTGAATTTAAGTCATGAAAATATGTTACTGCCTCCACCAAATGGAGCTGTTATCTGTAGTTAGGATATACAATACACAACATGTCTCAGTGAGTGGAGTCAGTGCTGCATCAAGTAAATCGTAGTGGTGGAAGCTGTAAACATAAATGTAACAATAGAAGCTAGGTAATCTGTGTCTGGTATTAGGCCTTTTATTTAATGAGGAATGGTATTTAACCCAGAGGAGGTTACCATATCCTCACACCTTGATAAAGATACTGCATGGTATCGAAACCGGTTGGTTCATCAGTCAGGAGGAGCTGTTACAGAGGACCCTGAACCATCCACCAGCCTTCATACATCTCCAGGGACGCCTGTCTGTATGCAACATCTTGCGCTTTTTGTCCACATTCATTGTGGTCATACGGTTTTGGTGAGAGTCCATTGTTAACACGCTTATCCTGTTGAAAAATTGTTTTAAATATTTTAATAAATTTCTACTCCACCATGATGGTCTCATGTGATTTGGAGAGAAGCAGTTTGCTGGAAGGAGATATCTCCCCCATTTAACACAGTTGTCTACCATCCTGTAGACATATTCTTTTGGTACGAATTTAAATAATTTGAATATCCAAGAATAAGTGGTTATTTTGCGGTGTTTGGACACAGGAGAGCACACACCTCTAGGAGCCTGAAAGGTCTGTTTGTTGGACCACATCTTCACTCCTGTGTTCCCTAAGGAGATCGCATATTGAAAATTGGAGTTTATTCCCGAGTACTCTATAAGGGGACTACACTTCAAAGACTATATTTTAAAATTGTAATCTAACTACCAGTTAAGAATACTTTAATCCTATTAATGGTACCTAATTATCCGAATAGATTTAACAGAAGTTCTACAAGTTTCAAATACGGGCAACCGCCCATTGCCTAGAGATCTTTTATATAATAGAGAGATTCAGGATTACATTCCTCTATCCACCACAGCAAAAAGCTTGAACCTGTAACCGGACCTTATATTACTACAAATTAACAAAGTTATTGTTGATAAAAGACCTATTAAGCAAAAAGCTTGAGCCTGTAACCGGACCTTATATTACTACAAATTAACAAAGTTATTGTTGATAAAAGACCTATTAAAGATCTATTACAAAACTGTTCACCCCTGATGAAGTCTCATAAAGAGACGAAACGCGTCTGGTAACCATTGACAACCATTGTGATCCATAATCCAAAGAACACACCTGTATGAGAAAAACCATCCATAAGATTTGTTATGAGATTCTGTTTTAAATGTTTTAAATAAATGTTTTCTATTTTGAAATTGTTTATGGTGAATTTGGTATTATAAAGGAAAGACAGGAAGTATCCTGATAATTATACAGGGCGCTATATAACACTTTTGGTTTGGATATTGGCTTTCTGATCTCTCTAGTAGGAGATCAAGTGTTATTAAGCGACCGACCCAGCTTAGCGCAAATTCTGGAGATATTGCATAATATATATATATATATATATATATATATATATATATATATATATATATATATATATATATATATATATATATATAGACATTGTAGGGGCTCTGCACACACTAAATTAACTGATAATAAATAGTGGAGATTTGGTTCATGAATTGATCAATGCATTTAAGCCTGCAGCCCCCGTCAAGGGACCCCACCTTTCTGCAGGTCCTAGCACTATCGCTCAATATGGCTACAATACACATAGCTATCACATCAATGTTTGATTCCAGGCATGCTATCTGGTCTAAAGCTCACAGCAGACTGTGCTTTTATAGGTGAGCAGTTACCAACACACCTGTCACTAATCATCTAGGGAACTGGTTAACACAAGCTATGCATTATGGGTTAAAACAGGGTGCATGAGAGAATGTGACCGCAATAAGACTAATTAAAAAAATTAATCTAACAATGTGGTCACAAGCCATAGGGCACCCCAAAACTAGGAAAGGTGAGTGCCGATGTTTAATATATATATATATATATATATATATATATATATATATATATATATATATAGCATATAAGGATAAATGAGGACACTCACCGGGCTTCATACATGGATAAATAACTTTTTCTTTTTAATCCATCTTCAGCAGTTCAAAAGCATAAAGTGCAATGTGCATGACAGTGGGCCATGGGCCAACGTTTCGGTCTGCCCCCAGACCTTTGTCAAGGCCCCCACTATCTCCTCCTAAAGTGCATAAAACCCCATTGTGCCAGCAAAGCATAAATACCCTTTAGGAGCTCAAAGCCACACCCCCTTGGAGTTAACAATAACATCCGATCTGGGACTACAAACAGCATGAAATAATCATATGTGTATACCTATACATATTAGCTAGTGGTAGCCTACCATATCCGCACTTTGCAGACTACCCTCTGGTTACATGCCTTCCACGCTGCCGCCGCCATTGTCAGCACTGTTAACCCGGCGTGCGGGTCATCTCCCGGAAGTGCGTCATCACTTTGACGCATCACTTCCGGTTACATGGAACGCAAACCCAGGAAGTTTGCGTTCCACTGCGCCTCTCATGTCCTGCTGTATGCAGGTTACTAAAACATCCGTAACTAGCGCGTTTTAAGTGGCTAAATCAGCTTAAAATTTATATACATCTATTGAGTTTAGTTGATCATCCCAGATCTAGTTGTAAATTATCCATATGCATATAATATTCTCCACGTATGGGTCATGTGTCACTGAGCTCCCCAGAGTACCACTGCCCACCTAGCACAGCGCCACCTAGTGTATAATATCATAACAAAAAAAGACAAAAAAATATATAAATTATATAACATCATGACATATATATACTAACAAAAAATATATACTATACATACAATTAGTTCATCAAGAAGAAACTGCTATTTATTGGTTGCTCAAACCATCCAGCACTACATAATTAAACTACAAGAAAACAGAGAAGGAATTATTTTCGTTAAGTCCCCTTGGGGACACAGTGTCCAATTCATGGATCCACTTAACTTCCTTTTTTAGAAGGATCAGACCTCTGTTTCCTCCTCTCAACAACGGTGGCACCCAATCTATTATCATACAACTCAGTGCAGAAATCTGATGTTTGCATTTCAAAAAATGCGCCGCCACTGGTTTGTCTGTGGTGTTATGGGCATAGGCAAGCCGGATAGATGACCGGTGTTGATTCATGCGTTCGCGAAAAGTTCGCACAGTCTTTCCTACGTAGAAAAGCCCACATGGGCACCGTAAAAAGTACACCACATGGTCTAGTGTACATGTTAGATGATGGCGAATCATAATTTTACGGCCTGTGTGGGGGTGATGGAATGACGAACCACTAATCATCCCCCGACACAAAGTGCAGTTCACACACTTGAAGCAGCCAGATTTTGTCACTAGCCATCTTTTATCCATAGTAGGACTAGGGGTGACATCTGGTCTCAACAAGATATCCTTTAGATTCTGTCCACGTCGTGCTGCGATCAGTGGTGGTTGTCTGGTTATGCTGTTAAACACCGGGTCTGTGCCCAAAATTCGCCAGTTGTTTTTAATGGATCTTTCCATCTGCTTGAATTTGGTGTCACATTTCATCACCACTGTCATGCGTTGTGAACTGCTCTTTACATGTGGCATAGGTGAGGTAAAGATCTGTCTCGCTCTTTTTAGACTTGATTTGATGTCTCTCTCACGGTAGCCTCGTGCCCGAAACCTCTCACAGCATTCTCGTATTTGTTGTTCCGCTATTTCTGGTACTGAATTGTTCCTGAAAACTCTCAGTAGTTGAGATATAGGTCATTTCGATTTCAAATTATCAGGATGGTGGCTGGATGCCCATAAAAGTGTATTTCTGTCCGTTGGTTTACGAAACAGTGTGTGCTCCAAACGGGTGCCATTTCTCATTATTGTTACATCCAGGAAATTCATTCGGTTACGATCTGCCACTGCTGTAAACCGAATGGGGCAGTCCAACGTATTTAATTCTTGAACCATCAAGAAAAAGGAGTCTGTAGTACCCCTCCACACTAAAAACAAGTCATCAATGAAACGTTTATAGTGCAGGATGTTCGCACCATACCTGCCGAGAATATGCACTGTCTCATAGGCCGCCATGTATAAATTGGCGAACCCTGGCGCCAAATTAGAACCCATGGCGGTATCCGAAATTTGCATATAGTACCCGCCATGGTATAAAAAATGGTTTTTGGTCAGAACCAGTTCGATCAACTGACAGATAAATTCAATCAGGGGTCCCTCGTAAGGTCCCTTAATGAGAAATGGCACCCGTTTGGAGCACACACTGTTTCGTAAACCAACGGACAGAAATACACTTTTATGGGCATCCAGCCACCATCCTGATAATTTGAAATCGAAATGACCTATATCTCAACTACTGAGAGTTTTCAGGAACAATTCAGTACCAGAAATAGCGGAACAACAAATACGAGAATGCTGTGAGAGGTTTCGGGCACGAGGCTACCGTGAGAGAGACATCAAATCAAGTCTAAAAAGAGCGAGACAGATCTTTACCTCACCTATGCCACATGTAAAGAGCAGTTCACAACGCATGACAGTGGTGATGAAATGTGACACCAAATTCAAGCAGATGGAAAGATCCATTAAAAACAACTGGCGAATTTTGGGCACAGACCCGGTGTTTAACAGCATAACCAGACAACCACCACTGATCGCAGCACGACGTGGACAGAATCTAAAGGATATCTTGTTGAGACCAGATGTCACCCCTAGTCCTACTATGGATAAAAGATGGCTAGTGACAAAATCTGGCTGCTTCAAGTGTGTGAACTGCACTTTGTGTCGGGGGATGATTAGTGGTTCGTCATTCCATCACCCCCACACAGGCCGTAAAATTATGATTCGCCATCATCTAACATGTACACTAGACCATGTGGTGTACTTTTTACGGTGCCCATGTGGGCTTTTCTACGTAGGAAAGACTGTGCGAACTTTTCGCGAACGCATGAATCAACACCGGTCATCTATCCGGCTTGCCTATGCCCATAACACCACAGACAAACCAGTGGCGGCGCATTTTTTGAAATGCAAACATCAGATTTCTGCACTGAGTTGTATGATAATAGATTGGGTGCCACCGTTGTTGAGAGGAGGAAACAGAGGTCTGATCCTTCTAAAAAAGGAAGTTAAGTGGATCCATGAATTGGACACTGTGTCCCCAAGGGGACTTAACGAAAATAATTCCTTCTCTGTTTTCTTGTAGTTTAATTATGTAGTGCTGGATGGTTTGAGCAACCAATAAATAGCAGTTTCTTCTTGATGAACTAATTGTATGTATAGTATATATTTTTTGTTAGTATATATATGTCATGATGTTATATAATTTATATATTTTTTTGTCTTTTTTTGTTATGATATTATACACTAGGTGGCGCTGTGCTAGGTGGGCAGTGGTACTCTGGGGAGCTCAGTGACACATGACCCATACGTGGAGAATATTATATGCATATGGATAATTTACAACTAGATCTGGGATGATCAACTAAACTCAATAGATGTATATAAATTTTAAGCTGATTTAGCCACTTAAAACGCGCTAGTTACGGATGTTTTAGTAACCTGCATACAGCAGGACATGAGAGGCGCAGTGGAACGCAAACTTCCTGGGTTTGCGTTCCATCTAACCGGAAGTGATGCGTCGAAGTGATGACGCACTTCCGGGAGATGACCCGCACGCCGGGTTAACAGTGCTGACAATGGCGGCGGCAGCGTGGAAGGCATGTAACCAGAGGGTAGTCTGCAAAGTGCGGATATGGTAGGCTACCACTAGCTAATATGTATAGGTATACACATATGATTATTTCATGCTGTTTGTAGTCCCAGATCGGATGTTATTGTTAACTCCAAGGGGGTGTGGCTTTGAGCTCCTAAAGGGTATTTATGCTTTGCTGGCACAATGGGGTTTTATGCACTTTAGGAGGAGATAGTGGGGGCCTTGACAAAGGTCTGTGGGCAGACCGAAACGTTGGCCCATGGCCCACTGTCATGCACATTGCACTTTATGCTTTTGAACTGCTGAAGATGGATTAAAAAGAAAAAGTTATTTATCCATGTATGAAGCCCGGTGAGTGTCCTCATTTATCCTTATATGCTATACTGGTATCTGGATTTTTCTGGAAGCACCTGAGCTGGCACCCCGGCAGCTGACATCCTATTGGAGGAGAGTGTGATCCATACCTGGGAATATATATATATATATATATATAGTGAATCCAAAGACCCGGCACTCTGACCCCTCCGTGGGGTAACTTGCTCAGTTGCCAATCTGCATAGGTGATGAGCCTACTGTACAGTGTAGCGTGGGGAAGCAGCGGCACTCTGAGGCTTGAACAAGGTGCAAATAACGTGAAAATTTATTGACCACTCGTCTACATGTTTCGGGGAATTTCACCCCTTCTTCAGGACAACCACACTGTGTTACAATCGTGAAATAAATACCCCTTGCTGAACATACCCCGCCCGCCGGCTTTCCCGCGTCTGCCTAGCCGCCTCCCTGCTTCTCCGTGTTCACTGAGTTCTGAAGGCGGAAGTGTATCATTGACCCCGGCGGTTGCTATGGAGACGTCGGGACTCTCACTCCCTCGTCACTCCTGCCGCCGCCTCACGTCAGTATGCGTCCCGCCTATCAGATCGGGCGTTACCGTATCAATGCAGGTGGTAGCTATGGCAACCCGCCAGCCCCTGTAATACATAACAGTGAAAACAATTATATAGACTCTTATATGTATGAAAAAACACCGTACATCTTGTTGGTTTACATAATACTAATGGTGGATTATCTGTATACAGTGAACGTGACCTAGTGTGTGCAGATCGCTTCACATAGCTTGCACATCAAAACAAAGAACATTAAAAACATTAAAAATATGAACAGTGTGAAATGTAAGCGCAAATCGTACAGCACAGATTCATGCTGTATGACCACATGTGATATATCATGTCAGTGGTACTGGGTCCATTGCGGGCATTGCCCTTCGTGGACCCCCCACTGATAAAATGCAAAAAATAGTGCCATTTGCGTGCATTTCCAAGAAGGTACGAGAGAAATTATATGTGGAACATCCAAAGGTCCCCATCTTCTACAGCATCCCCAAGGTCCATAAGGACGCACAGCGTCCCCCTGGCCGTCCGATTATCTCCGCCAGGGGTTCGCTGTGCGAGTCCTTGGCCATTTATCTGGACACGTATCTACAGCCTTGTGTTCAAGGCATTTTTCATACTTACGGGACTCCAGTATGTTGCTACAAAAATTGATGGAGATTGACCAGGTCCCGGACAATTTAGTGTTGGCTACCATGGACGTGACAAGCCTCTACACGTGCATCCCGCATGAGGCAGGGCTGATGGTGGTGAGGAGGCTTGTCACAGGTAACAGATTGTATATAGGACCTGACATTGATTTGTTCATCGAATTATTGAGGTTCACTTTATCCCACAATTATTTTCTACATGATGGGCGATATTACCGCCAGCTAACTGGGTGTGCGATGGGGTCCCCTGTGGCCCCATCGTTCGCCAATACGTACATGTGGGAGATAGAACGCAACATTTTCTTTGACTCTCAGTCTGTCACCAAAAACATCTATGTATATTTCCGATACATAGAGGATTTGATAGTTTTATGGACAGGGATTGAAACCGAGTTAGAAGAAATTGTTTCACAACAAAACCTGTCAGACAGCCCCATCAAATTGACCCTTTCCAGCAGCAGGACAGAAATCTGTTTCCTGGATGTCCTTATAAAAATAGAGGCTGGAAGAATGGTCACATCATTATTCACAAAACCTACCGACCGCAACACATTGTTGCGGTATGACAGTCACCACCCACGGGCAGCAGTCCGAGGTCTACCCTTTTCGCAGTTCATTCGAGTATGCCGCACCAACAGTGAACAGGCTACCCGAGATCTCCAATTACAGGAGATTCTCAACAAATTTAAAGAGAGGGGTTATCCAGCACAGGCACTGGATCAAGCGTTAGCAAGAGCCAAACAAAAGAGCAGGGCGGAACTGATAGCCCAGGGACAGAAGAATAAAACAACCAACATATTCCCTTGGGTGAACCAATTCAACAATAATAGTGTCAGGGCAACCAATAGGGCCAAAGAATTATGGCCCATTGTAACTACAGACCCAGAGTTGCAGTTTCTTAAAAACACCCACCTCATGCCTTGTCACACCAGAGGCCGCAACATTAAAGACCTAGTGGTAAAAACTGACATTACACAATTTAAGAAAAACATCTCACAGTCTAGTTTTCTAGGTAGACGCAATGGTTGTTTCAAGTGCCTGGGGTGCCAAACATGTGGATACATGGCCACCGGAGACACCATCTTACACCCCCATTCTGGGAAAAGATTAAAAATAAACTGGCCCCTAACCTGCACCACAAAATTCGTGGTCTATGTCATAATGTGTCCATGCAGACTTTATTACATTGGCAAGACTGAATGCCAGTTTAAGGTCCGCATGGCGCAGCATCGTCAGGCCATTCGTCAAGCCCTCAACACAGGGTCCAGTGAGCAGCCGGTGGCCAGGCATTTTGCAGCCCTAAAACATGGCATGGCCACCCTAAAGTACAAAATCATTGATCATGTGCCGGACAACCCCAGGGGTGGCAATCGGGGGAGGGCATTGTTACAGCTTGAATCCAAATGGATCTTTAGATTGGAGACCCTGAAGCCCAAGGGTCTGAATGAGACCTTGGGCCTCATCAATTTTCTGTAGCAGGTCTGGAGCACACAAAATGCTGTCAACATTGACAGCAGTGGTATGTGTGGAACATTAGTTAGATATAACTTCATAACATAGAAGGTTTTAAGACCCAAATAGTTCCAGGTTCCTTGGATAATTGGTTCATCAGGTGACCATTGGTAAAACAGAATAAAACAAACAGGTAGGGTCTTCGACCCAAAATACTCATAGATACGATTGCCTTCAACAGAGAGAGGAACACTTTTTTAATATTTTATATTTGCACTTATATATAGTGGTAATGGTTACCATAAAATGTTTTTTATATACAGCACAGCATGCTTAAAACCACAATGTCCTAAAAAGGGCTCCTAAAGGTCACTTTTTGCACGCAAATGGCACTATTTTTTGCACTTTATCAGTGGGGGGTCCACGAAGGGCAATGCCCGCAATGGACCCAGTACCACTGACATGATATATCACATGTGGTCATACAGCAAGAATCTGTGCTGTACGATTTGCGCTTACATTTCACACTGTTCATATTTTTAATGTTTTTAATGTTCTTTGTTTTGATGTGCAAGCTATGTGAAGCGATCTGCACACACTAGGTCATGTTCACTGTATACAGATAATCCACCATTAGTATTATGTAAACCAACAAGATGTACAGTGTTTTTTCATACATATAAGAGTCTATTTAATTGTTTTCACTGTTATGTATTACAGGGGCTGGCGGGTTGCCATAGCTACCACCTGCATTGATACGGTAACGCCCGATCTGATAGGCGGGACGCATACTGACGTGAGGCGGCGGCAGGAGTGACGAGGGAGTGAGAGTCCCGACGTCTCCATAGCAACTGCCGGGGTCAATGATACACTTCCGCCTTCAGAACTCGGTGAACACGGAGAAGCAGGGAGGCGGCTAGGCAGACGCGGGAAAGCCGGCGGGCGGGGTAAGTTCAGCACGGGGTATTTATTTCACGATTGTAACACAGTGTGGTTGTCTTGAAGAAGGGGTGAAATTCCCCGAAACATGTAGACGAGTGGTCAATAAATTGGCCGGCACTCTGATGTAGAAACAGCAGGGTCTGGTGCTCATCCAAGTAGTTTAAACAGTATCCCAGGTAGATGTCACTCAGAATAAAGACAGACAAAACGATCGTCTATAGCCAATGTTTCAAGGCTTCAGCCCTTTTATCAAGACTTGATAAAAGGGCTGAAGCCCTGAAACGTTGGCTATCGACAATTGTTTTGTTTGTCTTTTTTCTGAGTGACATCTACCTGGGATATATATATATATATATATATACACATACATGTATACATATATATATATATATTAGTTAAAGATACTAAATAATAGTAGATAAAGATTACATTGCATCTTTGTCTGTATTGTCTCCTACCTCTCTTTTTGCCTTTTCCTCTGCCTGTCTGTACAGTGTCATTCTTTTCTGTCTGTTACTGTGGGGGTTATACTAGTTCACTCTTTCTGACAAATTCCTTCTTAGATGGACAAAACCATGCTCACTGCAGGGGGGGCAGATGTAAAATGTGCAGAGAGAATTAGATTTGGGTGAGGTTTTACTTCAAAGTGAGATCTATATTGCAGTGTAAAAATAAAGCAGCCAGTATTTACACTGCACAGAAACAAAATAACTCACCTAAATCTAATTCTCTCTGCACATTTTGCATCTGCCCCCCTGCAGTGCATATGGTTTTGTCCATCTAAGAAGGATTTTGTCAGAAAGAGTGAACTAGAAGAAGGCCCTGTGTTATTTAATTGTGAACATGACTGGCAAGGCATCTGCTACTAGGGGCTTCTGCTTACTACGTGCAAGTCCTGCATGACTACATTTTCATAGACCTCTGAGGGCATATAACAGTTTTGTACTGCTTGTGATGTTGCTTTCCAGCAGGCTCCTGTGGTATAAGACAGGATGCCTGGTTGGGTGTTGACATTAAAGAGAGTTATGTCGGATTTGTCATAGAGCAGGGAAGTGGTTGGACTTTGTCCTGAACCAGCTTGGACCCCTCCCATCTGGTTTCTAAAAAGTGTCAGTTACTTGTTTTATTGCAGTCTGATGACATTGATGTCACTGTTCCTCTGTTAGAGGAAGAAGAATGTGGTCAGGAGTTTGATGAGGAACTCCCACCAGAGGAGGTTGAGGCCTCCACTCAGGGTGTTGAGATGCTGATACAGGCTGTACGACAGGTGTTACAAGTGCCTGATTCTTATCTGGCTCCTTCACAACCATCTGGGGCACCATCTTCCCCCTTCTCCTGCAGCATGAAACAGAGCTATTGCAGTCTCTGCAACCCATCCCTCTGCCGCCAGAGCACTCCTGGAGGTAATGTGGGTAGTAACTTCAGTCTGGGTCCTGTTTACAGTCTTGTCCTGTGTCAGTCTGGGTCCAGTCAAGTGTCCTATCCTGCTGCAGTCTGGATCTAATATCATTGTCCCGTTGCTGTCCTAGTCCAGGGACCGTCCAGCCGTGGTGCAGCCATTGTCCAGCTGCCGTCTCTGCGGTCAACGTGCAGCCATGGTCCAGCCGTTATCCAGCTGCCCGATTGCTGCGGTCAGTGTCCAGTCTTGGGCCGGTCACGTAAGTGCTCCAGTGGAGCCTGGTTCCTTATTCTTTATTCCTACGGGCAAGCGGCCCTTTCTCCTTAGTTATTATCATTATTATCCTGGTTCTGCTCTCCGTGGTTCGGAGAGGCCCACAACTGTGGGTTTACGCCTGTTTTGGGGTACCGTCACTTTAAGAGTACTATTTTTGTGTAGGGTGTGTTTGGTTTGGTGGCGCCCCATTGTTGCTGTGTTCTGGTGCCTGTGACTCGGTCACGCTCCCCGTCCTTGGCCAGGTGCCGTGAGTTAGGGTGTTTAGTCCAGATAGGCCCTGGTAGTTAGATTCTCCTTTTGGTCCAGTCCCTGACGGTCGCCGTGGGTTTGTCCCCACTTAAAACCTGGTTGCATCGGTGTTGTCAGCAGTTTTCATACCAGTTGTAGAAAACTGTAAGGCGGATTACATCATCTACTCTATCCAGGAAAGTGAGCCCTTTATCCAAGTGTTCCAGTAGTTGATAAATCGTTGGGGAAGGCCTCAAGTTGATCTCATGGCCTCGTGAACCGGCATGAAACTCCCAATATATTTTTTCCAGAACCTGGGATCCGGGGGCTCTGGCATTGGATGCTTCAAGGGCACTGTTGCCTTTTGTTTAATGGCATAGCAATTGAATGGGTGGTGCTGTGAAGACATGGCATTCCATCAGTAGTTGTTACTACAATACTTCGAACATGCACGCCTGTGACTTCTAGTCATTACTAACGTTTTTGGAAGGTGTATATGCTGTGGTGTGAGAAGAAGAGTCTTTCAGCAATAACATTGAGGACAAGCTGTCTCTCCATTTTCTCCAAATGGGATTTGAGGTTTGTCTTCATCTTGGTTCCCTTAATGTGCAGGTCACTGCACTTTCCATTTTTCGAGATTCTCTTTCAGAAGTTCTGAAGTTTCTGCAGGGAGTGTTAAGGCTTCAGCCACCTTTTACTCCACCAACTGCTCCTTGGGATTTCCCCCTGGTACTGCAGTTTCTTCAGTCTCCCATGTTTGAGCCACTAGAACATGCAGACCTAAAATATCTCTATTGGAAAACGGCTTTGTCAATTTGGCTGCACAGTTTTGCTAGATTCTAAGTGCTCTCCCATCTGTGTGAGAGGCTCTGGGATGTCTCTATCATAAGGAGCTTTCCAGCATCCCCTATGGATGAAAGAGAAAATAGGATTTTGGTACTTACTTATAAATCTCTTTCTCTGATTCTGTAGTGGACACTGGACGCCCACCCTATGCTGTTTTTGTATGCAAAAGACTGAGGGGGAAACTTACTAAGATGGGAGTTTTTTTTCAGATGGGATGTTGCTATGGGCAACCAATCAGATTATAGCTATTATCTTCTAGAAGGTGTCAAATAAATAAGAAGTAGATTCTGATTGGTTGCCCATAGCAACATCCCATCTGAATTAGAACTCCCATCTTAGGAAAGTTATCCCTGGTTGTCCTTGGGTGCTGCTGTGTTCTTGGTTGCAGTTTGTTGCCTAGTTGATTGACTTGTATATGTGTGTTTCTGTTTCAAATGCATAGAGGCATATAGGGGGGAGGAGCCAGTCACACATTTAAAGAATTGAAAGTGCCTGGCTCAGCTAATCACCTGTCTGAACCCCTTCATAAGGAACTCTCCAGTGTCCCCTATGGATGAAAGAGAAATACTGTACAGTACTAAAGCTTTCAGAAACTAGCATCTGAAGTCAACATAATATTACTGTTGTGACAGGGACACAGTCAGATGGAGATCTACATATCCGTAAATGGTATTCTAAATGTTTACAGCTTCCACCCCTACGATTTACTTGGTGCAGCACTGACTCCACTCACTGAGAGATGTGTACAGAGGAAGGCTAAACAGTTTGTTGTGTATTGTATATCACAACTACAGACAACAGCTCCATTTGGTGGAGGCAGTATGATATTTTATTGACTGTATCTTTATTTATATATGCTACTGTACCAAGTGATCAGCTACCTTAATCACCCATCTATACCCCATCATAAGGAACTCTCTAGCATCTGCTATGTAATCAAAGAAAAGGATTTATGGGTAAGTACCAAAGTCCTGCTATTAAAGACAAAGGAAAAACATAAAATTTCAGAATGTGATTAATGACTGTATAGATAACTAATTAAAAACTATGGGACTATGGGAGTTATTCAGCATGGATTGCTATTTAGAGAATTTGCAAATCAAGCAACTATCAAACAACTGTGTATGGATACTCTTAGCATCTCGTTTGCATGAGCGAAAATAGCAAATAAAAATGTGACTGTTTTGTAATCACAATGCAGCAACAGTTTGACTGACAGAAAACTGACATTTGGGGGTCAAAACATGCCATTATCTGGGTGTGTCAGAAAAAGCATGGGAGTGTTCAGGCAATTTTAGGGTTGGTCTGTGATGTCAGAGCTGACCACTTTATTACTGTATCAGTTGCAGATTATTGGAAGCCACATACTTTCTCACATATGCAGAGAGGGTAGGCCCTCCTTGATGTGCGGGAATTGCAAATTAATTGCTATTAACCATACATTTGCAATTTTGCATGGTGCGTTTATTTTCTCCTTGGTGGTGGTTTTTGCTCACAGTCCACTGCATTTTCTCTATATAGCTAACCATGCTGAAGGAGGCCCCATATTTTTAGACTGTGCATGTTCCTTATTAGTAATATTTTTTTTATTTTCCAGCATTCTGTCCGTGCCTATGAACACCCAGGATTTATAATGAGACTCATTCTTGACAACGTTTCAATTAAATTTGAACCTGACTTTAATGATTTTGAAATTGTGCTGCTGAATGTTTATGATGTGATGATTAAAGCAGTCAGCCTGGTGCCAAGAGTTGAAACCAAGCTCTTTTCTGAATTGGTGAGTACATTTAACTTCCATTTTCCTCTTATGGGAAAGATTAGGCATCTATGTTGTAGTTAGAATGAGGGAATATGGCGTTACCCATGAAAATAACAAGTACTATAATTTCACATGGTTCATTAATACAGTAAGTAAATATTCCATCTCTATTAAATTCACTAGTAGAAATACAATGGCACAGGGAAAGTCCTTTTGCACATTCTTTATACTAAACATAATTTATTTTTTTGCATAATGTCTATAGTCAAATGATGGCAGAATATGTCACCGAACAGTGAGCACCTGAAGTGTTCAGTCTGGTTTGACTTAGCCTGTTTATTTGGAGTCTGACAGTGGTCAGGTTTTTATCCGCTACTCTCCAAAGAGTTTTGGTCTTTGATCCTGCACCCCGCATTTAGCGGTTCATTGAGTAAGTGCCAAATGTGGTTGGTAGTAATTAGGTGGACACTGGCAGAAGTGTAAGTAGTTAACTGGCTCAACTAAGCAAAGGTGAGGCTGAGGCAAAATTAATTGGCCAGGTAGAAAGTGAGCACTGGCAGCAAACAGTAACAAAGAACAGTCCATGTTTGGGGCAGAACGCAGCACATGGTAATACTAGAAACTGATTACTCAGCTATTTACCTGTTGGTAAATTGACAGAAGCAGTAACATCCCCTTCTGCAGTTAAAAGGCAAAAGAATGAAGTTATGGCCCTTTTGAAATACACCCCTTGATCACTCACATTACATAGTTACATAGTTACACAGCATTTCCATTATCGAGGTTTTTGCTAACCTCTTCATAGAACCCTAGTAGATTAGTTTGGCATGAACGATTTTTCACGAACCCATGTTGGTTAGTACTGAGTAGACGGTGATGGTATAAATATTCCTGGATACCATCCCTTAAAAATCCTTCAAATAGTTTACCCACAATTGATGTTAAACTAACGGGTCTGTAATTAGCAGGATCTTCCTTTTTTCCTTTTTTGAATATTGGCACTACCTCTGCTATTCTCCAATCTTTTGGTACTATACCTGATGCTAGTGACTTGCTAAAGATATAATGTAGGGGGGTAGCTAGTTCATCCCTTAATTCCATTAATACCCTCGGATGAATCCCATCTGGCCCTGGTGATTTATTTGTTTTGAGTTTGCTTAGCCTCAGTGTTATTTCCTTCGGCGTGAAATCCACAATGAGATCTGGCTTAATTGTCCCGTTTGTGGTAAATGTTCGTTCCACAGTCTGCTCTCCCTTAGTAAATACTGATGAGAAGAACTCATTTAACAGTTTTGCTTTTCCCTTGTCCTCAGTAATGTTAGGAGTTGCTAGGACAGCACGACAGAAATATAATTGCTGGAGGCACAGACGGACAGAGGCAGGCTGGATGGAACTCACTGCTTTACTCAGGAACAGGTACAGGATGCATACAGAAACGAAATCAAAAGCAAGATAACTGACTCAGGAACTCAGGATACATGGACTCAGGATACAAGGATTCAGGATAATGGCAAAAGAAGCTCTTAGCAAACAAACATGAAGCTCACAAACCAAAAGCTATCAAAGGCCCTGAGCTCAGGGCCAATGCCTCTTTTAAAGCAGCTCAGACCAATAGCTGCAGCACATGGAGACAGGCCCACAATTACTCACATGTGCTGCAGCTGGGTATAGCACTCCGAGAACAGCCCAGCTGATTACACCAGCTGGGACTGTCCTCAGAAAGCACAACGCTGCATGCAGGGCCAAACAGCAGCACCTCTGGCCACACAGTGGTACTGCAGGATGCAAAAACCAGCAGCAGCACCTCTGAGTAACCAGAGGCACCGCACACAGACCAAAATGGCAATGCTGCCATAACATAATGCCCCCCTTGAGAAGGCGGATTCCAGACGCCTTAGGAAAGTTCATGACGATGCCTCTTTTAATGATTTTGTTCAGTTCCCAAAAATTTTTTTCCGGAATGACCGCCACCGTGACGGCTCTCCAGAGAGACGGGATCTCATGCCCGTAGGCAAGAGCAGAAAGAACCCCTCCTGGGTCAACGATGCAAGGACCCCCTTCTGGGGCTGGATCATCACAGACCTCTGGCACTTCGGATGGACCCTCACGGACCTCTGGCACTTCGGATGGACCCTCACGGACCTCTGGCACTTCGGATGGACGCTCACGGACCTCTGGCACTTCGGATGGACGCTCACGGACCTCTGGCACTTCGGATGGACCCTCATGGACCTCTGGCACTTCGGATGGACCCTCATGGACCTCTGGCACTTCGGATGGACCCTCACGGACCTCTGGCATGGCAAGTGATAGTGTACTAAAAGAAAGGACATTGCGACTGACAGCCGACACGGCAGCTCTCAATTTATGCTCCATAACATGGGCATTAACGGACTCAGGCCCGGAGGCCACGGAGGCAACAGACTCAGGCCCGGAGGCCACGGAGGCAACAGGCTCAGGCCCGGAGGCCACAGGCTCAGGCCCGGAGGCCACGGAGGCAACAGGCTCAGGCCCGGAGGCCACGGAGGAAACAGGCTCAGGCCCGGAGGCCACGGAGGAAACAGGCTCAGGCCCGGAGGCCACGGAGGAAACAGGCTCAGGCCCGGAGGCCACGGAGGCAACAGGCTCAGGCCCGGAGGCCACGGAGGCAACAGGCTCAGGCCCGGAGGCCACGGAGGCAACAGGCTCAGGCCCGGAGGCCACGGAGGCAACAGGCTCAGGCCCGGAGGCCACGGAGGCAACAGGCTCAGGCCCGGAGGCCACGGAGGCAACAGGCTCAGGCCCGGAGGCCACGGAGGCAACAGGCTCAGGCCCGGAGGCCACAGAGGCAACAGGCTCAGGCCTGGAGGCCACGGAGGCAACAGGCTCAGGCCCGGAGGCAACAGCGTCCTCCTCCTGCGGCTGGACAGAACCCCCTCCTGGGGCTGGACAGACGGAACCCCCTCCTGGGGCTGGACAGACGGAACCCCCTCCTGGGGCTGGACAGACGGAACCCCCTCCTGGGGCTGGACAGACGGAACCCCCTCCTGGGGCTGGACAGACGGAACCCCCTCCTGGGGCTGGACAGACGGAACCCCCTCCTGGGGCTGGACAGACGGAACCCCCTCCTGGGGCTGGACAGACGGAACCCCCTCCTGGGGCTGGACAGACGGAACCCCCTCCTGGGGCTGGACAGACGGAACCCCCTCCTGGGGCTGGACAGACGGAACCCCCTCCTGGGGCTGGACAGACGGAACCCCCTCCTGGGGCTGGACAGACGGAACCCCCTCCTGGGGCTAGACAGACGGAACCCCCTCCTGGGGCTAGACAGACGGAACCCCCTCCTGGGGCTAGACAGACGGAACCCCCTCCTGGGGCTAGACAGACGGAACCCCCTCCTGGGGCTAGACAGACGGAACCCCCTCCTGGGGCTAGACAGACGGAACCCCCTCCTGGGGCTAGAACATCGGGCTCCTTGGCGGGGACCGGATCATCGGGCTCCTTGGCGGGGACCGGATCATCGGGCTCCTTGGCGGGGACCGGATCATCGGGCTCCTTGGCGGGGGCCGGATCATCGGGCTCCTTGGCGGGGGCCGGATCATCGGGCTCCTTGGCGGGGGCCGGATCATCGGACCCTCTGGCGGAGACCGGATCATCGGACCCTCTGGCGGAGACCGGAACATCGGACCCTCTGGCGGAGACCGGAACATCGGACCCTCTGGCGGAGCCCGGAACATGGGACCCTCTGGCGGAGACCGGAACATGGGACCCTCTGGCGGAGACCGGAACATGGGACCCTCTGGCGGAGACCGGAACATGGGACCCTCTGGCGGAGACCGGAACATGGGACCCTCTGGCGGAGACCGGAACATGGGACCCTCTGGCGGAGACCGGAACATGGGACCCTCTGGCGGAGACCGGAACATGGGACCCTCTGGCGGAGACCGGAACATGGGACCCTCTGGCGGAGACCGGAACATGGGACCCTCTGGCGGAGACCGGAACATGGGACCCTCTGGCGGAGACCGGAACATGGGACCCTCTGGCGGAGACCGGAACATGGGACCCTCTGGCGGAGACCGGAACATGGGACCCTCTGGCGGAGACCGGAACATCGGACCCTCTGGCGGAGACCGGAACATCGGACCCTCTGGCGGAGACCGGAACATCGGACCCTCTTGCGGAGACCGGAACATCGGACCTACTGGCGGAGACCTGGACTTCGGACTCACTGGCGGAGACCTGGACTTCGGACTCACTGGCGGGGACCTGGACATCGGACTCACTGGCGGGGACCTGGACATCGGCTATGACATCGGCCACCTCTCCTGGGAACACCCCATCAGCTACGGGATCGGCCACCTCTCCTGGGCTGAGGCATCGGATGCAGCTTTGGGGAGGTGCACATTGGACACCACTCCGGAGGCCTGCACCCTCCGACACAAGCCTGCCAGAATACGGGCCAGGTCTCTGATCTTCAAGGCTTTGATGTTGTTTAGGCTCCATAGCAAGATACAGTACACTGTTCCCCCTCCAGCAATTCGGTATGGCCTTTGATAATGTTAGGAGTTGCTAGGACAGCACGACAGAAATATAATTGCTGGAGGCACAGACGGACAGAGGCAGGCTGGATGGAACTCACTGCTTTACTCAGGAACAGGTACAGGATGCATACAGAAACGAAATCAAAAGCAAGATAACTGACTCAGGAACTCAGGATACATGGACTCAGGATACAAGGATTCAGGATACAAGGATTCAGGATAATGGCAAAAGAAGCTCTTGGCAAACAAACATGAAGCTCACAAACCAAAAGCTATCAAAGGCCCTGAGCTCAGGGCCAATGCCTCTTTTAAAGCAGCTCAGACCAATAGCTGCAGCACATGGAGACAGGCCCACAATTACTCACATGTGCTGCAGCTGGGTATAGCACTCCGAGAACAGCCCAGCTGATTACACCAGCTGGGACTGTCCTCAGAAAGCACAACCCTGCATGCAGGGCCAAACAGCAGCACCTCTGGCCACACAGTGGTACTGCAGGATGCAAAAACCAGCAGCAGCACCTCTGAGTAACCAGAGGCACCGCACACAGACCAAAATGGCAATGCTGCCATAACAAGTAACACTTTTTCCACTAGTATCAGTTAGTGGGCCTATGTTTTCCTTAATTAAACGTTTACTATTTATGTATTTAAAAAACTTCTTTGGGTTTGTTTTGCTTTCAGCGGCTATGCACTCTTCATATAATATTTTAGCTGCTTTGATTAACCCTTTACAAGTTTTGTTTGATTCTTTGTATTTTGCGAACGCCTCCTCATTCAAGTTATTTTTATAGAATTTAAAGGCTCTGGTTTTATTGTTGATAGCTGACCTTACTTCTTTGTCCAACCATGGTGGCTTTTTTTTGTTGAATTTACCTTTAGTTACTTTAGGAATGTATTCAATAGTTAGTGAATCAAGCTAATTTTTTAGAGTATCCCCCATTTCCTCTGCATTTTTTCCCTCCATAACCGTTTCCCACCCAATTCCTGTTAGGGCTTCCCTGAATAATTCAAAGTTCGCTTTTCTGAAGTTTAGTATTTTTGCAGATACTTTTTGATGTAATTTACTGAAGTTGATTTCCAGTGAAACCATATTGTGATCACTGTTCCCTAATTGTTCAATTACTTTTGTGTTTGAAACTAAGGGGGAAATTTACTAAAGGAAATTTGTAAAAAATAGGTATATTTGTATTCAGAAATACACTTATTTTTGACATTTACTATCCCGAAAATACGGCTATTCGTATTGATAGCACATCAATACGACTACGAATTGCCGTATTTTCGGGATAGTAAATGTAAAAAAATAAGTGTATTTCTAAATACAAATAAACCTATTTTTTTACAAATTTCCTTTAGTAAATTTCCCCCTAAGTCTGTGTTATTTGTTAATACTAAGTCCAAGAGTGCCTCATCACGAGTTGGAGTTTCTACCGTTTGTGTAATAAACTGGTCTTTAAGTAAGCTTAAGAACCCATTGCTTCTTGCTGATTTACCTGTTTCGTTTTCCCAATCAATGTCGGGTAAATTAAAATCCCCCATAATTAATACCTGACCCTGATTTAATGCTTGTTTGATTTGGTTTAAAAGAAGAGACTCTTCCCTTTCGTTTATATTTGGTGGTCTATAGAATACCCCTATTATAAATTTGTTTTTTGTTTTTTTTATTATTGTCGGTTATCTCTGCCCACACTGTCTCCGAGTTGTCTTCTTCCAGGTCTGTGCTCATATTTTTCTCACATGATGTTAAGTTATTATTTACATATAGGCACACACCCTGTAGAGTGTATATCCCTCCATGTTTAATGCCCAGTCATGCGACTCATTACACCATGTTTCTGTAATACCAATGATGTCGTAGTCGTCCCTACTGATCACCGTTTCTAGCTCCCCGATTTTACTCACTAAGCTTCTTGCTTTAGCCAGTAAGCATTTTAATTTATGTTTATTTTTAGATATGGCTCTAATATTGTGATTAGTTTCACCCCAGGACCCATTTGAATTCTTTACTAGCTTCCTCTTTCCCCTCTCCCCTTCAATAGACTCTCTACAGGCCTCCCCACCATGCACACTGCCTGCCCTCTTTATAGTTCTGGGAATTCTTCCTCTGTCCTTCCCTCCTTCCCGTATACTAAGATCATCTGTACCTAAGAACTGTAATGGGGTACCGTGACTGTTACAACATAACATTTTATTACATGACATTCCTGATGCACCCTGAGAGTTACCCCCGATTATACCCTTGTTATGTCCCAGGACTTTGTCTATGTCTCCCCCCCCCCCCCCCATCTCCTTCCCCCATATGATTCCTGATCCCAGTCCGGCTTCTCTCCCTGATGGTCCCATAATGTCTTGCTGCACCCACCCCCCCGTCGCCTAGTTTAAAATCTCCTCCAACCCTCTAACCATCCTTCCCCCCAGCACCGCAGCCCCCTCCTCGTTCAGGTGCAATCCATCACGGCAAAAAAGATGGCGCCTGACCGAGAAGTCCGCCCAGTGTTCCATGAACACGAATCCCTCTTTCCTACACCAATCCTTAAGCCCACACATTTACCTCCCTGATCTCCCTCTGCCTCCCTGAGCTAGCGCGTGGCACTGGTAATATTTCAGAGAAAATTACCCTAGATGTCCTCGCCTTTAATTTCTTACCTAATTCTCTATACTCTTTCTTGAGGACATCCCACCTACCATTGACTCTGTCGTTGGTGCCGATGTGCACCAAGACCGCCGGGTTGCTCCCAGCCCCTCCCAACAATCTGTCGACTCGGTCCGCGATGTGCCGTACCCGAGCACCCAGGAGGCAACAGACGGTGCGGCGATCGCGGTCCCGATAGCAGATTGCCCTGTCTGTTCTCCTAATGATGGAATCCCCTACCACCACTATCTGCCTTGGTACCTCACTAACTGTCATCCCGTTTGAGCTAGAGAGACCGCTCCTCTGGTTGCTAGAGGGAGCAGTCTCCTCCAGCTCCATCATTTCGTCTCTATCCTCCCCCGAAACTTCATCCAACCGGGCAAATTTGTTCGGGTGTGATAGATCCGAGATGTCGTTCCTGTCCCTCCTGTCCCTCTTGTTTCCCCTTCTAACCGTGACCCAGCTGACTGCCTGATCCTCCTCCTCTACCAGTGACCCCATCTGCAACTCCTCCACCGTTCTATTTAGGCTTTGCTCAAGATTGTAAATGTCTCTCAGTCGCTGAACGGCCCGCTCTAGATCAGTGACCTGGGCTTCCAGGGCGGACGTTCGCTCACATCTCGTGCAGATGTATTCGCACTGGGACTCTTGCTCCAGGTGCGCATACATCTTGCACAACATGCACTGAGTGAGATTCTCAATCAGGGCCACACCCATTTTATCTACCTCCCTGCGACTAACCCCCTAGTATACAATAGAGAGTTAAATTACAATGCAATTACACACTACAAGTTAATTTCTATCAAAATATAAGAAAGTTGATACTTATCTGTTCCTGCAGCTGTGTCACACTCCTGGTGTCCTCACACCTGATGTGTCTGCAGCAGCAACAGTAAGGCTCTAATCTTGTCCTCTGGTCTCCTGCTGATACTGGCTGTCTTGCAGTCTGCTGACACACTACTCTGTATCTGTCCGCTTCCTCTGTAATTTCTTCCAGTTGCACGTTTTCCTCAGTAGCCCACTCTCAGATCATTTAGCACACTATCTGTACTTTGTGGACCCTTTAACAGGTCAGGCACCTGGGCTTCAAGGAAAGAAAAAAAAACAGAAGGGACAGAAGGACAGAAGCCTCTTGCAACCTGGTTTAACCCCTTCCTGGATGTAACTGTAATTACCAATGGTGCATCTTATCCAGTAAAATCCACCACTGCGTGAGTAAGCCAGATGCTGTCCCTGAGACTGCAAAGGCTTCACTGTAACTAGCAGTGACTTCCTATTGGAAGTCCTACATATCAGTCACATACTCTACAGGCCGTCCCATTGGGAGGCGTTACCTCCCTCCGGGAGTACCAGTCTCCGGCTGCAATAGGCAGAGAGCTGGCTTCTTGTATGAAACCACTCCCTGCATTGCCATGCAGCCCAATTTGGCTTCAATGGGCTGGAGTCGGTGCAGTCCGTAGAAGCTTAGTGTGCAGTAGCAAGTTGGTGACAGTACATGCGCCAGTGCTGGTGCATGTCAGCTTCATTATGCAGGTGGAAGGACGCGTGCATTGGAGGCGGCTGTGGCAGCAGGGACTCTCCTCCAGCAGTCACCCTACAGATTACCACCCCCCCTTTTTTTCTTCTTTGTGCAATAAAATTACTGCATTCAATAGAAATGTACAGAATACTTTTGTTTAAGTTCCATTATGAACAATTGAGTGATCATCTCATTTACAACCAAAACCTTTATGCTTTTTATTAGTGAAACTGTATATGTACCATTTCTGACTATGATTATGTGAATTTAGTCTTGAAAATTAAATATGCAGCTTTAATAATAATTTGATTGGGCAAATAATTCCAAATATGAACTCAGGGGGCGAAATGTAATAGGTTGAGATTTTTAGACTTTTGCGATTTTTGGTCAAAATCGTCCAAAATCGCATTTTTTCTAAAAATCGCACATGTAATAGGGTGCGAGTCGCGGGAAAAATCACATATTTTCCCGCGAATGCGCACATTTTAAAGATGGGATTTTCAGTCACACTGAAAATCACATCGAGATGTTTTCCCATTGTAAACTATAGAACTCGCATATGTAATAGGATGCGAGTTCTAAAGTCGCATATGGGACCTTACCAAAAACCGCAAAAAAAATAGACCAGCTTCTTGCTGGTGATTTTTACAGAACAATGCACAAATCTTTGTGATCTGTGCATGGTTCTGTCCAAAAAAAGGCTAAAAGTTAAAGTTAAAAAAAACGGCGTGGGGTCCCCCCTCCTGAGCATAACCAGCCCCGGGCTCAAAGAGCCGGTCCTGGTTTCATAAAATCAAAGGAACAATCAAGTTGGGGTTCCCTGGATTTTATAAAACCAGCAACAGGCTCAAGGGCCGGTCCTGGTTCCCAAAATACGGGGGACAACAGTAGCGCACTCAGGGGGGGTTTCCGAGTACCCAGAAACCCCCCCAGGAATCTAAGGGCCACTGTCTGAAAGCTGAGGGTCCCCTCTTTCCAAGAGTACAAGAAGTTTTAAAATCGGACCTTGGGAACCGGAGAGATCTGACTTCAAAGCAGTGGTCCCCATCCAAGCCTGTTAATTGCTGTTCCCAGTCAGATATTTCAGGTTCTGTCTAACGTAGAGTTTTTCTGAGGATATATTCCAAAATCTGTGACTCTCCCCCTTTGAAGGACACTTGAAGCTTGTCTCTACTGTTCCCAGAACCAGAGATATCAGCCTTCAAGCAGCTGGTTGCTGCTCCAGCTCCACACACCTGGTATGTAGTTTTATATACTCCTTGGCAGATTGCTCTGCCTCCTGAACTCTGATCCCCTCGTCCCCAACACCATTTGGTAGGTGTGATTCTCTAGTTTTTAATTCCATTAAAATCTAAGAAATCTATTTCCGGGAACTGGAGATATTTGCAGTCAAGCAAGTTGTCCTCCCACCAGAAAATTATGAATAATAAGCCCACTCCACTATACACCCCTCCTCTGCATATTAAACATCCCCTACCACCCTGGAAGTTATGTATCAGGGCCCCTTCATTCAGCCCAATGCCCCCTTCTCCCACCATCTGTGCAGTAAAGGGGTAATTAGTGGAAATTACTGATCCAGGCCCTACATGCTGAGTGGTTGATATAATACCCCCTACCACACGCGGGACATCAAAACATATACTGGGTCACCTAAGTGTCCATCTCCGTACTTTGATCCGCACCTCTGGAAACCCCCTTCTGAAAATCCTGCGTTTGCCCCTGGACAAAATGACTGGGGGTCCCCGTATTTCAAGAACCAGCACCGGGCCCAACCAGCCAGCAGGGTAATGCCACAGCCGGGGGGAGACTTTTTATACAAGTCTTAGGGTGACCCAAACCGGCATGCTGGTTTTCAAGGACCATGATTGGCTGATGGTCGGGCCTAAGTCCCGGTCGGGGGGCGGAGCCCCAGATGTAAACAGAAGACCGGAGGACGGTGATTGTGGGAAAAATGCTGCAGGGCTCCGGGGGAAGCGCTGAAGACGTCTGCGGTGAGTATGATTTCTCTCCACAGCCTCCCCTCTGGATTCTACTGGACAAGGGGACCGAAGCTTCGTGTCAACATAGGTGAGTATTGGATGAATTAAAGTTGTACTGTCTGTGTTTTTATTTAACTATTTGTAGTACTGTGGAACTACTAGTCCCAGCGGGCCCTTTATTGCCCCACATGCTGGGACTTGTGGTTCTCCAAGTCCCTGCATGTGGTGCAGGCTTGCTGGGACTCATAGTTCCACAGCAATACACAATAGGATTTTATCTATTTTTTTAAACTATTAATCAGCTCAATGCCCACAGCCCAGGGGCATCGAGGACAGCCCCGGGCTTCAGCATGGGCAGGTAAGTTCTGGAGGGGGGGACCCCTTCTTTGGGGGGGTCCCCACTCCCCCAGGGCCCCTGCTCATGATGACCGGTCAGAGGGCTGAATGCTTTGGCCGGGGGGACTTGTATAAAAAGTCTCCCCCCGGCTGTGGCATTTCCCTGCTGGCTGGTTGGGCCCGGTGCTGGTTCTTGAAATACGGGGGACCCCCAGTCATTTTGTCCCCCGTATTTTGGGAACCAGGACCGGCCCTTGAGCCTGGTGCTGGTTTTATAAAATCCAGGGAACCCCAACTTGATTGTTCCTTTGATTTTATGAAACCAGGACCGGCTCTTTGAGCCCGGGGCTGGATATGCTCAGGAGGGGGGGACCCCACGCCGTTTTTTTTGTTTTTGTTTTACCCAAAATCGCATATATGAAAATGCGCACATTTTCATGACTGAAAAACGCCCCAAATCGCGGCAAATCGCATTTTTTGCCGCTAATTCGCATCTCATTACATATGCGAATTTGCAGCAAAAAACGCGATTTTTAAAGGTGCGATTTCTGGCGAGTTTGGAACTCGTCTAAAAATCGCAACCTATTACATTTCGCCCACGATCTCACATACAGTAATCCATCTATTTATTTAAAAAAAAAATTACAAATATTGTAGCTATAGGTATCATAGGCAAGCGCAGGGGAGATTACCGGTTGCCAATAACACAATTCCCTTTCTCCCGGCAAGTGGCCCAAATCATGACTACATTAAAAGTAGTAAATAATATAATTTTACCAGAGCTACAGCCACAACATAAAGGGATAGAATGAAGCTGTGGCTCATGCCCAATTTAAAGCAGCTTTTGATACCAAGACTCCTGTGTGAATAGGTGCGAGTTGGTGCGATGTGTTTAGTCCTGAAAATGTGCGATTTTCATGTCTGAAAATCGCACGTTTGCAGGAAATCGCAAATTAAAAAAAAAAACCAGCGCGGGGTCCCCCGCCAGAGCATAACCAGCCCCGGGCTCATTGAGCCGGTGCGGGTGACATAAAATCAGGGTACCCGACAAATAGGGGTCCCCTTGATTTAATGAAACCAGCACCAGGCTCAAGGTCCGGCGCTGGTTCCCAAAATAAGGGGGAAAAAATGACTAGGGGTCCCCTGTATTTTAAGAACTAGCACCGGACCCAACCAGCCAGCAGGGTAATGCCACAGCCGGGGGACACTTATTATATAAGGTCCCGCAGCCAAAGCATTATCCCCCTGGCTGGTCAGCATGGGCAGGGGTCCTGGGGAAGTGGGGACCCCCCCAATGAAGGGGTCCCCCCCCTCCAGGACTTACCAGCCCATGCTGAAAGTCTGGGGCTGTCCCCGATGCCCCTGGGCGGTGGGCATCGGGCTGATGGATAGTGTAAAAAAATAGAAGTAAAACTATTGTTTTCTACTGTAGAACTATGAGTCCCAGCAAGCCTACCCCGCATGCTGGGACTTGGAGAACCACAAGTCCCAGCATGCGGGGCATTAAAGGGCCCGCTGGCACTTGTAGTTCTACAGTACAAAAAATAGTTAAATAAAACACACTGACACCCTGAAAAATAAAAGTTTAATACACACATAACACACACACTGATACTTACCTACCTTGAGCCCGTAGGTCGGTCCCTGGATCCTGGGTCCGGGCTCCAGGGCAGAAGAGTCCGGTTCCGGGGCCTTGTTCCTGGTTCCGGGGCTGGTCCTGGGGTTCCGGGGCTCCAGGGCTGATGTCTCCGGGGTCCAGGATCCGAAGAAGTCCAAAAGGGGTACCTGAGGAAGGAAATCCTAATCACCTGGTCCCCGGCGACGACCTCGGCATCCTCTCCGGCAGACGCGCTGCTCCCGGCTAGTACCCGCTCACGGACTGGAGAGGCGCAGAGATGTTTCATCTTCCGCGCCTTTCCTCCGGATGTTTCTATTGGCCGCCTAGCGGCCAATCAGGAGCCGACTTTCAGGAGCCGAAAGTCGGCTCCTGACTGGCCGCTAGGCGGCCAATAGAAACATCCGGAGGAAAGGCGCAGAAGATGAAACATCTCTGCGCCTCTCCAGTCCGTGAGCGGGTACTAGCCGGGAGCAGTGCGTCTGCCGGAGAGGATGCCGAGGTCGTCGCCGGGGACCAGGTGAGTAGGATTTCCTTCCTTAGGAACCCCTTTTGGACTACTTCGGATCCTGGACCCCGGAGACATCAGCCCTGGAGCCCAGGACCCCGGAACCAGGACCAAGGCCCCGGAACCGGACTCTTCTGTCCAGGAGCCCCGGACCCAGGATCCAGGGACCGACCTACGGGCTCAAGGTAGGTAAGTATCAGTGTGTGTGTTATGTATGTATTAAACTTTTATTTTTCAGGGTGTCAGTGTGTTTTATTTAACTATTTTTTGTACTGTAGAACTACAAGTGCCAGCGGGCCCTTTAATGCCCGCATGCTGGGACTTGTGGTTCTCCAAGTCTCCAAATCGCATACCATTAAATATGCGATTTGTATACTTTTTAATGTGAAAACATCTGGATGCGATGTGCTGCGAAAAGCAGCCATCGCATTTCCAGTGTGTCCAACTTGTTGGCCAAAATCGCACTTTTTTCACATTTTAGCAGCTCATTAAATATGCGAAAATGGAAAAACATGCGATTTCGGCCGTTTTTGCGAAAAAAATCGCAAAAAAAAACAAAACGCAAATCATAGAATGTCGCCCAAAGTTTTATAAGTTCAAGGTGACATTGGGTACTTGTTTCCTATCTGGGCGCCCAGGTTTTCAACGTACGGCACCGTAATGAAATCGGATCGCATCGCATCGGATTCGGTACTCGATGATGTACGATGGCATACGATGCTATCCGATCCGATCCGATCTCATTTTAAATCGGATCGCATCGCATGCGGTGGCGCGATCAACCCCGATTTTTACATTGGAATCAATGTTAAATGGTCCCTGAGACCCGATTTTACATTGATTTCAATGTAATAACCCCGCAAACCCACGATTTGTATAGGAAACCCCCCCTGATGGTTTAAAATGCGCCTCCATTGTTAACGCCACCCCAGTATTGACGTAAACCCGAAGCGTGGCGAGCGGCGGCGGTACGCGTCCTCCGACTTTTTCATACCCCCACTATCCACGTCGGCGTGGAGTTGAGAATAGAATAGTGTGGCGAGCGCAGCGAGCCACCGAGCCCGAAGCGTGGCGAGGGGACGCGGATACCTGTGAAGCCCGCGAGGGGACACGGATACCTGTGAAGTATCCGCATCCCCTCGCGGGGCTCGGTGGCTCGCTGCGCTCGCCACACTATTCTATTCTCAACTCCACACCGTCGTGGATAGTGGGGGTATGAAAAAGTCGGAGGACGCGTACCGCCGCCGCTCGCCACGCTTCGGGTTGACGTCAATACTGGGGTGGCGTTAACAATGGAGGCGCATTTTAAACCATCAGGGGGGGTTTCCTATATATCCTATGGGCCAACCATAAAAGCGGGAACGAAATCGGATCGCATCGTTCAATATCGTGTATGTGCATTTGTGGTATCCGATGCGATCCGATTTTTATACGGAGAATAGCATGGTGCGCAATTAACGTAGCGGGCGCCCAGATAGGAAACAAGTACCTGAAATTGTATATAGCATTATCCGTATATATATTATACCTGACACAAGTGAGCTGACAGGTCCATGCACTCTGCTAACTGCTGGGTTTTCATGCAGATAAACTGTTTTTTAACCAGTCTTCATTTCCAAACCAGGATAATCAGTCAAAATTGAAGTTAAGGCCAATCATCCCTGAAGAGATTGTACAAGAACATAAGAGAAAAGTGAAGGAATATGTCACTTTGGAGAGCTTCTTGCCAAAGGAACACTTAAAATTGTACGATAAGTACAGCTTCTTGGTAACCAAACAAGCAGATCTGGATGTGGATCAGTTCCTGGCTGAGGAACATACATTTGAGGAAATAATGAGGGAGGTTATGAAATATCAAAAGCTCACAGATGAAATACAATACAATTCAAGAAAGGTAATACTTTTATTGCTGTTTGAAAGATCCATGAGTAACCAATGTATAATTTAATCTGAAGAAGAGGGTAAATCTTCTTCTCCTCCTTCTCCTCCTTCTCTTATATGTTAGTTGGGCACCCACTATAGTAAGTACGCTCATACCCCCACTATCCATGTCAGCATGGAGTTGATCTTATATAGTGTGGCGAGCCCAAAGCGTGGCGTTGCGGAACCGAAAAACTAAGCCAATAGCTTAGTGGGCGCCCAATTAACATATAAGTACCAATTGATCTAATTATTTTTTTAAAATATTTATTTATTTATTGCTAAATTATAATAATTATAAAACTATATCATACATACATATATCATCTTCTTTAATACAACTTAGTTACATTAATCTTTACATTCATATACTTATTTCTTTACTATCTTCTCTATATTTCCTCCTTTTTAATCATAGGTATATCTTTTATTTAATTTTACTGATCTGTTGCCCACTCTTCAGAAGGGGTCCATGCCCAAGCGTAGTGCCTCCTAACTAAACCAGGCCGTCGATTGTATTGTTTGTTTTAAAGAGTTTTTCATATCGGGTGACAATTCTTTAATATGAGGTAGCCATATGGATAAGAATTTGTTTACTTTTTCTTCCTTGTTCAATAGCATCTCCACCCAATCCATTTGAAATAAATATGTTATTCTAGGTTCTAATATTTTTATATTCAGGGTCTTAGATGAGATCCATTGAGATTAAATTGTTTTGTGGGCTGCCGCAAATATTTTTGCCAGCAATGTCCTTTGTCCTGATGATACCCTTTTTTTGATAGAGATTGGAGCGATATCTGATAAAACCCATTCTGGTGTGAGTGAGCAACAGACTTTATATTTGGACCAGATATATCTTTTAACTTCTGTCCAGAAGGCTTTAACCTCTGGGCATTGCCACATACAATGATATATATCCGCCTTCAATGCCTTGCATTTGAGGCAGGTTGAGTCAGCAGCTAGGCCCATCTGCATTCTGTTTTGGGGGGTATAGTATGCCCGATGTAATAATTTATACTGCATTTCTGCTTATGTTGCTGATACCAGAGCTTTATTTAACCGTACAAAAGCTGTTAATAGCATGTGCCTCGATACGTTAGGTAGGTCTGCTTCCCATTTTACCAGACCTGTGTTTAACCCATCTATAACTAGTTGTTTCTTTATATAGGGGTACTACAAGGAGGTTTTGTTTAATTTACTATCGGTGCATTTTATCCTTCTATCCAAGGCTTCTACTTCTTTATTTGTTGCCATATTATTCAGAATGCTTCTGGCATAGCTTCTTAATTGAAAATAGATGTACAAGGGGATTGACATACTATCATATTTTTCACATAGAACTTGGTACGATAGTATGTTTTTACATTCTTCATCCATAATATGGCTCACTAATGATAGCCCTGCTCTGCTGTAGTTCTTTATCAGGTTAGCATTTTGAAGTATGGGTATATTACCTTCACTGTTATAAAATAAGGAGCAGAATTTGGTATTGTGAGTAGACCCTCCAACTCTGGTTCGTGCCTGTCTCCAGGCTTTACATGTCGATACCAGTTATATGTTACTTGCTATATTTGGTGGATATGTTGATGGTCTCATGTGCAGCAGACTTGGTAGGGGTATATCGGGACAAAAGGCTTGTTCTAGTGCTAGATTTACATATTTGTCCGTTGCTTGTATCCAGTCTATTGCGTACCTTATATTCGCTGCTATTGTATAACTTTTAATACATCGGAAGTTGATACCTCCTAATGGGGGTTGTTGCGTAAATTTAAACAGTGAGATTCTTGTTTTTTTTTCCTCCCCATATGAATTTACTAAAGCATCTGTTTAACAACTGTATATCAGCCTCTTTCATCAAAAATGGTAGCATTTGTATCATATATAATAGGCGGGGAAAAGATATAATTTAAATCAAGTGGCATCTGCCCATGTAGGATAAAGGGAGGGCTCTCCAGGATCTGAAATCTGCCAATATTATTCGCTATTATAGATGGATAATTTGTAAGTAAGAGACTGGTCTGCCCATAAAAATGGGAATTTGTATGGCCAATCCACTTTTGCTCCCTCATGTAATGCTAATGCTTTCGTTTTTGATTTATTTATGATAAACCCTGAAATCTTCTAAAATTCACCCAATAGACCTAGTACATTGGGGATCGCTTTTTGGGGGTTTTCAAAGTACAAGAGGGGGTCATCAGCATATGCTGACACTTTAAATTTCCCTAGAATCTACTTTTATCCCCTGCCAATCTCTTTGTAAGTGTAAAAGCCTAATAAGCGGGTCGATGGCTAAATTAAATAATAAAGGGGATAATGGGCTACATTGACGTATGCCCCAGATAGATGTATTTAATCCGTTTATTGTTAAAAAAAAGTGGTTGGTGAGGCATATAAGTTTCTGAAGAAAGTTATAAAGCCCACTCCAAACCTTTGTATGTGAAGTACTCTCAGTAGGTGTGACCATAACACTCTGTCGAATGCTTTGTCTGTGTCGCAGCTCACCAGCAAAGATTTACCTTTCATCTGTTGCTGTGTTTGTGTCAAGGCCACTATTACCTGCCTGATATTATGTAACGATGACCTTCCTCTTATAAATCCTGTCTGAGAAGGGTGAAGTAGTTTGATATTATTAATTGCATTCTGTGTGCCACTATAGTAGTTAAGATTTTTAGATCCTGGTTTAATAGTGATATCGGTCTATAGGATGTTACATAATTTGGGTCTTTTCCTGTTTTTAACAAGATAATGATCCTAGCTTGATTAAAGCCTGCAGGTGGTATTTTGCCCGCTAGGATGGAGTTGTATAGAGTGAGTAAATATTTTGTTATTGATGGTAACAGTATCTTGTAGTACTCTACACTTAATCCATCAGGACCAGGAGATTTACCATTAGACATATTATTTATGGCTGTTTTTAATTCTGGTTCTGTAACGGGTTTTACCAGTACTGTATGTCGCTTTCTGATTCTGTCAGTTTTGGTAATTTTGCTCTTTTTATAAAGTCCATTCCTAGAGCTGGGTGATCTGTGGGCTTAGAATATAATTTTGTATAATATTCTAAAAAAGAATCTGCTATATTTTCTGGATTTTTATTTTGATGACCCTGTTCAGATATTATATTCGGTATTCGGGTTATTGGGCGTCTTCCCCTGGCCACAGATGCTAGCAGTTTTCCTGATTTATTCCCCCAGAGGAAGTGCCTTTGTTTTTGGAAATGTAAATAATATTGTGCTTTTTCTGTACATATGTTATCATACAATATTTTGGACTCAAGATATGCCTGTCTGGATTCCCGTGTGCCATCTGCCAGCATTGCAGCATATGCCATGGACACTGCTGTGCTACGTTCTTTATACTGGTTATATATTATTTTTCTTTTATTCGCCACATACGCTATTATTTGACCCCTGACCACAGGTTTAGATGCTGCCCAAAACAGATTTATTTCCTCCTCATGCTGCATATTATCCACGGCATAGTTTGAAAAATGTTGCTGCAATGCCTGGCAAAACTCAGGGGATTCAGACAGGTATGCTGGAAATCTCCAATTGTGAGATTGAGCATGTTAAGAGCAACAATTCAAACCATGATGGTGCATGGTCAGATATTAGTATTGGCTCTATTTTTGATTGATTTACTCTTGATAATAAAGTAGGTATTAACCAGTAGTCTATCCTTGTGGATGTGTGATGGGGATGAGAATAAAAAGTATATTCCCTGTCTATTGGATGCTGATGTCTCCATGGATCTGATAATTCCAAGGAGCTCATCAGCAAATCCAGTGCAGGTGGGGTTGTTGACCTGGTAATGTTATTAGACTTATCCAGAGCCTGTTTTTGTGTTGTGTTGAAATCACCCCCTAATATGATTTTACCTTCCGCTTAGCCCTGTAGTCTCACAAATCGATCTGTAAAAAAGACCGTGTTTGGGCCCGTGGGAGCATATATCGTGGCTATTGTGAACAGCTCCTCTTCTAGTTTTATTTTGACAAACAAATATCGACCTTCCTTATCCTTTATTTTATCTAAAACCTCATAACGTAATGCTTAATTTATGATAATTATAACTCCACGTTTCTTTGAAATGAATGGTGCAACAAAATATTCTGTAAACCTGTTATCCCTTAGTGTATTAGAGTCCCCATCCCTCCAGTGGATTTCCTGTAATACTGCCACATCTGGCTTAAGGCGTTTTAAATGTTGTACAATTTTTCTTTTTTTTAAGTTTAGTCTTTCTATGTCCCAAGTCAGAAATTTTAAACTTGTGCGTGTAATAAGTGAACTATTGATACGTGCAGACATTATTTTAACCTATACCGGTCTTCAAGAACCTGGTCATACATTTTACAATTATCCTATCGACATGCCTCATCCCAGCAAGTGAGGCCAATTTCTCCAGTGAATCCAACCATGTGCCTGTGCCTTTAAGTGTTTTTAAACAAAATATACTTTGTGTAATCGTAACGGGCCTTTCGGTCCCTTCATGTTGCTCAAAATCTTTTACCAATAAGTGTGTAGTAATTAATTTCTGGTTAAAGTATAAACCTATCATATTTAGTGATATAACATAACAAGTGATTAGTGTCTGTGAATTTTCTTTTCTGGAAGGTGTTTTCATTGTTTTGTTCTCTGAAGGACATATTCTCATGAAGTTTTCTCCTTCTCAGTTCCCAGTTCTCAGTTCCCATTATTGGTAACCGGTCTCGCCTTACTAAGGACCGAGTCCACCAGGGTATGTGCCTCTGCTACAGTCTTGAATAAGTATGTTTTTCCGTTATGAAATATCCTGAGTTTTGCCGGATAGAGTAGGGCAACCTGCTTCATACAAAGATTTACAGATTGGGGAGAATTCCTTGCATTTTGTTGCGACTTGGTAGGAAAAGTCTTAAAATTTCTCCCCTTGATGGAACAGTTTTCCTTTTTTTTCTGTAAGATTCTAGAAACGGGATGCAGTTAAAATCCCGGCGGTCTGGATTCTGGCGTTCAGAATCCCCACGCCGGAATCCCGACAGCCGAAATCCCGACATTTTCTCCCTCTGGTGGTGTCCACGACACCCCTGGAGGGAGAATAAATTAGCGTGCCGAGCGTAGCGAGGCACCGGGCCCGCTGCGTGGTGAGCACAGTGAGCCCGCAAGGGGGGGGGCCATCCACGTCCCCCCCTTGTCGGGATTTCGGCGGTCGGGATTCCTGCGTCGGGATTTTGAACGCCGGGATCCCGACCGCCGGGATTTCATACTGAATCCCTAGAAACTTGACTTTGTCCAGATAATTCAAAAATGTTTAAATTACCGGCCTCGGTCTATGACGTTCAGCATGATTTTCTGGGCCATTACGGTGGGCCCTCTCGATCAATATTGGTCCTGTTTCTATTAGGCAGCCTAGTTCCTGTGGTAACCATTTAGAGACAAGATCTAACAGTTCTTTTTATTTTATCGTTTCCGGCAGACCAATCAGGCGTAAATTATTTATTCGATTTCTATTTTCAATATCCTCTAATTTATCCTGAATGGCCACAATCGCAGCCTACTGTGAGGCTATAGTGGTCTTAGCCACTAGCAGCTTGTCTTCCATATTAGAAATTCTTTGTTCTGCCTCATTAAGGGCCTTATTTTGGTTTATTCTTTCTGACAAAATCCTTCTTAGATGGACAAAACCATGTGCACTGCAGGGGGGGCAGATGTAACATGTGCAGAGAGAATTAGATTTGGGTGAGTTATTTTGTTCCGTGCAGGGAAAATACTGACTGCTTTATTTTTACACTGCAATATAGATCTCACTTTGAAGTAAAACCCCACCCAAATCTAATTCTCTCTGCACATGTTACATCTGCTCCACCTGCAGTGCACATGGTTTTGCCCATCTAAGAAGGATTTTGTCAGAAAGAATGAACCAAAATAAGGCCCTAAATCTTGCTCCAAACTCCCTAAGCTGTGTGACTACCCCTTAAATCATTTCTTTAAGTCCAGCAAGCTTTTCATTGAGCAGCGGTGACAATATGGATGAGATTTCTTGCGCTGTTATCACTGCCATTTGCACTGTACGTAGGGGAGCTTATATTTTTAGATGGATTTGGGTTGGGCGGAAAGGCATGGGGACTTGTCACATAGGAGGGGTAATTTTTGTATCTTTTCCTTTGTTAGATGCATTTTTTCCACTTCTAGCTGTTTTACCCACGTATTTATCCATTTTTAATTTGCCAATTCGTGGATTTTTTTCTCCAAGGAGTTTGCTTTTAATTTCAGCCTGTGGGTTTAGGATTAGTAAAGGAGCTCTCAGAGATAATTAGGGGGAAATTTACTACAGGAAATTTGTAAAAAAATAGGTGTATTTGTATCCAGAAATACACTTATTTTTGACATTTACTATCCCGAAAATACGGCAATTCGTAGTCGTATTGATGTGCTATCAATACGAAAACAAATTGCCGTATTTTCGGGATTGTAAATGTCAAAAATAAGTGTATTTCTGGATACAAATACACCTATTTTTTTACAAATTTCCTTTAGTAAATTTCCCCCTTAATGTCCCACCGCAGGTAGAAAACGTTTTTTTTAAATGTTCCCACTCAGGTTTTATTATTGTTGCTAGCTATGTCTCTGATTGCTATTTGCCAGCGAACCGGGGGTTTTCTGGTGTCCGTGTCCCTTTCTGGACTTCTGCCCCCTTGAGATTTTTACCCCAAATCAGATTCTTGATCAGGGTTTTTGTGGGGCCCAGGTCTATAATACACAAATACATGCTTCCCCCAACTGAGCAAAAATGGTTTCTCTTACCGGCCGTTCTCTCCTCTCTTCTGGTGTCTGCTCACCACTCTCCTTCACCTCCATTGCCTCTCCCTGGATATTGCCAGTTTCCAGGGCTCAGCAGGGAATGCCATCTCTGAGCCAGGCATTGCAGCTGAAGCCTCTCTTCTGGGTATATGCGGCTCCTCTCCGCCCACGTCCTGCTTCCCCACGTGGTCTCCGACCAGTTCAGTCAGACCTGCGGTCTACCTCTGGCGCGCTCTGGCCCCCTTTCCGTCTCACCTCGGCCGGGGGGAGGACTGTTCCGGGGAAACCAGCAGGTCCGGCGTCTCGTCCCTCTGATGCTGCGGCTGCTCCGATGCCCTCTCACTGACGTCACCGCTCCTGTGCGAGATCCCGCCGGCTCGCCCCACTCTCAATCTCCCAGCTGGTGATGTAAGTTCTGCTTCTTGTTTTCCTGGATGGTGTGTTTACCAGGGGTTACAGGGGTTACTCTGTAGCTGTGTGTTGTTAGCGTTATCTGTGAATGCCTGGATTCCAGGGGGATCAGTTGTTTTTTTGTGGGAAGCCATGAGGTGTACTTCCATTTGCCCATGCTGTCTCGCTGCTGTTAGGCCGGGTCTCCGAGTATAATTGCCGCTGAGAACTTTACCAGCAGCAGTCGGAGCGAGAGCTCACTGAGATGCGGCCATTCTCCAAGGTCCGCCCACCGGAAGTCCCGTCCCACGTGCGGTATCTATTTATTTTTTAAACCATCTTCTTTATTTCCTAATTTTAAGTTTTTAGCGCTCCGCCTCCCCCTTGGTTTTTCTTATAATTTAATCTGACCCTGAAACTGATTAGAGTGATTGAAAATTATACCCATTTCACACCAGAAGCAAATTACCGGGTTAAAGCTTTTCAACCTGAGAATTTGCTGAAAAACCTGAGTTTTTCTTTGGTTGAAAGGGTCTTAAATCCCAGCACTTCGACCCTGCTCTTGACCAGGATCAGTGAGCCAGGATTTAAGACCCATGTTGACCCTTTCACACCACAGAAAAACCCCGGGTTTTCAGCAAATTCCCAGGTTGAAAAGCTTTTACCCGGTAATTTGCGGGTGGTGTGAATTGGGGTTAGGCTGCACCCATAAAAATTACCCGGCTCTCAAAAATGCCAGGTAATTGCCAAATGTATCGGGTGCTTTCCCCCATCCTCTGATTACATGTCAACTGGTTTGGTTTCGGTGGTGCTGGCATCACGATGACATGATGCTGATGCAGAGCTGCACCAGCTCTTCCTTGTTTATTGCCCTGAGCCAAGCCTTCCAAGGGACACAACATCATTGCACAAACTTCGTTGGTCAGATGGGCCATTTACAGATAGCATTAGCTGCCTGCAGCCCCTCAGCTGTCCCTCTAGAAACGAAAGACACCATGGATGTGCTGAACCACTTATGGGGCTTGGCACCCTCAGTACACTGTAACAGTATGGAATTACTTTATTAAAAATGTGTAAATCACTTGAGGTGTGTATGTATGTATATATATATATATATATCCAATAGTGATGAGTGGCACTCACGTCATTCCAAGAAACAGACAATCTACAACTGTGTTGTCATCAACGTTTCGGTTATTTATTATCTTAACCGTCTTCAGGATACAGTAACAGAAAAAACAGCTTGAACTTAAATAGGAAATCACCCAGTGCCGTCCCTGTCTGCATGTTCAGAGCCGCTGGCGCCCTTGGTCAGAGGGCGGAGTTTAGCTACAGTTCACCTGGCTGTCCAAATCTGGTTAGCGCAAAGTGATAAATAATTAGTGTCTAAATAGCACCATGTATTTTAATACACTGTGCGGAAAAATTACATACAAAGTCTAAGGCTCGAGTTGCGGACAAAGGCGCCCAAGCAGGAAAAAATGAAAAAGAGAAAAAGGTGCAAGAAATATAAAAAAATAATACAAGTGAATAAATACTGATTAAAAAAGGGATATGATATTTGACACAATATGAAACATCTCATACCACATTTGCAACAATAGAGAATATCTATAACAAACTTTAGTCTATTTGTATCAAAGACTGTAAAGCTTAATATTGATCAATATATAATCTAAGTCAGAGCATCAATATACTACTTCATATCGCGGTGACAGTTCTTAATAATGCATCATAAAAAATAAGTAGATTTAATTATCTACATTATAGATAATGTGTAAAGAGTAAATACTGAGAACAGTTGTTCACAAATAGCAGATGAATGATAGATATTCGTTAATACCCTTAGGACTAATAGTGTCCAACTTAGATATCCAGAAACACTCTCTTTTTAATAGGGCCAGATTCCGATCGCCCCACATTTCATGGGCGGCACAGAGTCAATCATTCTATATTTAAGACTACTTAATGGATGTTTAAAATTGGCAAAATGCCGGGCCACAGGTTGTTCACTGGACCCACTCTGCAATGCAGCCTTGATTGCTGAGCGGTGTCTACCCATTCTTTCTTTAAACTTACATTGTGTTTTTCCAATGTAAGTTAACCCGCAGGGACACACTATCTTTTAGATGGTATAGGTACTGTTACAGTCAAAACAATGTTTTATCCTGTAACTTTTTTCTGAGTGTGGGCGAAAAAATTCATCCCCGGTGATTAAATATTTACAAGTGGTGCATTGGCATCGAAAACACTCTAACCTCCGATTAAACATGTGGGTTTAGCACCTCCCAAACCTGTCACATAGGTTTTCACCAAGTGATCTCTTAGATTTTTATTTCTCTTGTAACATGGGAAGTGATCAAGCCCACTGCGGGTGAAACGAGTCTTCCCACGTTCCCTATCACCGCACAGAGGGATACCCAGTGACAGGTCCGCTCCTACTACCGGAGCCTGTCTCACGCTAACAGGGAACAGACACTGAATGCCGACAAAGCACTTTCGCTGAACAAGCGCCGCCGGCACAGAGCGATACTCAGTGACAGGTCCCCTCACGCTACCGGAGCCTGTCTCACGCCAGCGGGGTACAGACACTGAACTTTGACGGAGCTCAGCCACAGGGCAAGTTCCGCCAGCACCAGTGAACCCACGACGGGTCACACCTCTCTCCAGACCAGCGATACTGAGGATTATACCTAGCGGATACGAGTGGCGGGTGAATACATCACCAGATAAGTAGCTTATTCCCACTGAGGGCTAACGCTTATTGTGGCAATATATATGCTAGAGATATATGCATATATTCTATAGGAAGTACCTCTTAATTTAATATATTATCACCGCTGAAGTTTAACCCTGTTCTGCTGTTTATTCCATGCGCTCTTGCTGCAAAAGTAATTTTGTCTCTTTTCTGCTGTATTGCCTAAGGAAGGCTGGAGATATAATTGAGAATATATATTGTTTTGCATAGACGGGCGGATAAAATGTGCTACTGTTTATATGGACATACAATCTGACCTTTGCTAGTATCACAGACTACACGAGATAGGCAATTACCTTATAGGGAACAATTTCAAGTTCACTGAATATGCCACAAAGTATCTATGTCTAAATAAGCTCTCTGCTACTAATTTTCTAAAAAACTCCTCTCACTAGCGGGACCGGTGGCATTATTCCTGCAATGTACAGGACACCAGGTGTATAGCCACATGTTAAACGCGAAGGAGCAGGTAGTTTTCCTTTATCTAACTATCCCTACAAATTAACAGGTATCCCATCGGATCTCTCAACACCCATCCGCTTTATCAAAAGATGGTATGATAGTAGAATTTGATTGGGAATTAATATCTTGTTAATCTATACTTTTACTTTTCTCTACTGTGCAAACCAACGGATACATTGTATCAAATCTGTTGTGTACAAAATAGCCAGTGTGTATCGAAGTTTACAATTTTGCAATTTCTCTATACATAGCCAGTATTGAAATTGGTTGCTCAGAAATACTCTCCTCCTTTTCTCCTTTTTCCTTTTCTTTCCTCTCTCACTTGACTGACAGACGGATGACGGTACTGTAAATGTTATTTAAACACCAGTACTGCCGTACAGACGTGAGCAAGAAGCAGAAGGAAATAGTGAAATCTATCACTTCAGAGCTAATAAGGCTTCACTACCTTGAAATCTCCGAACCACTATCCTCTGAAACAAGATAGTGAAAGTAGGAGGATAGGTGGAGATAATAAGCTAACAGCTCTCTATTTAACTGTCTAAATCTTTGAATATTATGCCTCTGAGATTGTATAAAAATTGAATTAGACAGCTCTCCGTTTGGGACAGTAATTACCTGTAATTAATCTAATCACTGGGGATTTTACAACACTCTGTGTGTGTGCTTTATGTTTGTAAGTCTGTATGTCAATTAATGTAATAGTGGAATATCAATATATTCCCCTCTTTAGTCCCACACCCAGCTCGGATATATAAACTGAGAGGGTACTAGAGGACCTTTTTCTAAATATATACAATAAACGTTAAGTTTTAATATTATAATGATTTCATCCCTTCATTTCTAATTAAGTGCCCCCAATATAAGTCTTCTTTTTCTATGTGTAAATTTATGTTATTTCTGACTTTGGGGAGCACCTCCTACCCCATCCTATTTCGATAGCTTATTTATAAGCTTACTAATTTCGGGTATAGGAGCCTATACTGTCTTATATGCAATTCTCACGTACACTGTACCAATAAGCAGTCATCCAGTGCGAAATCTACCCCCCTATACTACTGTAAACATGGCATGATAGTGTGGTCCTGTAGGTCTATTGAGATATCATACAGATAGCGGTAGATGTTCAAATTAGTGCAGTAATGCCATTCAGGTGCATGCAAGGGAGGTGTTAATACTGAGTAAGTAAAACAAGACATTGGTTCCCCCAGCATACTGAATGTTATTAGTAACCAATCTTGAACACTACATGATAATAGAATTCAGAGATATTGGTTACATATACCTGCGCAGGTATATGATATGCCCCCAAGCCATGTCAAGGCTTCTCTGTATATTGAGGGTCCCTAGCGCTATATCTAGGTGCAGGGTGTGGCACCCCAAAAACTATCATAAGCTAGAAAGCCCAGTACGGCACGCCAGTGAGATACTATAGTGTTAATAAAAATTAGTGATAGGAAGCCAAAGCTATATATATATAGAGAGAGATAAAATAAAAAATGAAATGTGATTAAAAATGAGAGAGATAGTGTTAGTGAGGGAAAGTGTTAATAGAATGTAAGGGCGTGCCGCACTAAAGCCACCCAGCCCAACCAGTTCAGGGGCACTGCACCCCACCGTTATCCTAAATTGGATCTACGATTAACCAGCAAGGAGCCCCATGATAATGGCTCCTTACTTGATATATCTGAACTAAGAGCTACCCACCTTGGAGCAACCCCAGACTACTCCATGTGGCATATCAGGACCTGCATCTCCTCCTAATACGAGCTCTTTTCTGCCTCTAACAATATACATACAGACAGAGGCGTAGCTAATGTGGAGCCGGCGGAGCTTGTGCTCTGGGCGCAGGCACCTCCTAGTGGCGCACATATGGAGTTTCCGAGTACCCAGCAATTCATCTTGTGGCTGCCTGTAGCCCTGACAGTGACAGCCCCATCCCGCCCTTCCTTACACCTGAGCGCAGCCAGTCAATGTTATACTAGACACTAAGCTAGCGCTGGCTTTCATCGCAGCTGCTGCTTAGCCACAGTGGAAGTCATCCAAGCTCAGCCCGGCTACTGCCTGTACGGCTGTCAGCGCTTCCGTGTCAGGTGGCTTCCTTTACCAAACCACCTGATGCGGAGCAGTGACAGGCAGTAGCCAGGCTGAGCTTACTGACTTCCCCTGTTGGTGAGCTTCTATGAAAGCCAGCGCTAGCTCAGTGTCTATAACACTGACTGGCTGCCCTCAGACATGGATTAAGGGGGTGCCCAGAGGGTACTCACCCAAAGCCCCCTGCTTCTTAGCCCCCCCAGATGGAGACAGACCAGGGACACCTGCGCGGCACACACTACACTGTGTGAGAACAGCTACTGCTCCTCTCTGCACTGCAGTGATTCATTTCCGGGTAACACAGCAGAGAGAGAGCTACTGAGCAGCAGAAGCTACAGACTCTGGATTTCATCCTGTCCTCACCTGCTAATATGTGCTTTGTTTGTGTATGCATATTTGTAAGCTATGTATGTATATATGCTGTGTGTATCATATATGTGTGCTGTGTATGTATGTATGTATATATGCTGTGTGTATCATATATATGTGCTGTGTATGTATGTATGTATGTATATATATGTATGTATGCTGTGTATATCATATATGTGTGCTGTGTATGTATGTATGTTGTGTGTATCATACTTGCCGACTTTGGCATACTCCTTTCCGGGAGAAGCCCGGAGAGGAGTGAAAGGGGGCGGGTAGAGGCTTCGTTTTGGGGGCGGGGCACGGGTGATGTCATCAAGCCCCGCCCCCATGACGGGCTGAAGCATCAATTTGCGGGTCCGTGGGGGAGGGGCTAAAAATGACGCGAAATGCCGCGAATTGCGTCATTTAGCCCCGCTCCCTCCCCGCGGACCAGCGAACCCGCGAAAGTCATAGTTTTTAGACCGCGGGGAGAGGGGGAGCCGGGGCTGTAGGGAAATGCGGGAGACTTGCCCCCCTTCCCGGGGTACCGGGAGGGGGACCCGATTTGCGGGACCCTCCCGGCCATTCCGGGAGGGTAGGCAAGTATGGTGTGTATGTATGATGTGTGTTATGTATGCATCATGCTGTGTGTCTTGTTTGTATGTCTGGTGTGTTGTGTATGTGTGTATGTGTCGTATGTATGTATGTATGTGTTTTGTGTGTGTATATGTATGTATCTATGTGTGCTGTGTGCTGGGTATGTATAAATAAAAATAATTTTGTGCACCTGATAATGTTAAAAAGTGAATTATGTAATAAAACAATGACTCTTTAATTTCTAGAAACTAATATGATCTTGGATCTAGGCTGTGGGGAGAGGGGGTTTAGGAATTTAAAAGAGGGGGTTAGGGATTACACAGTGGGGCATTAGGGTTAAGTACTACCAGTTAGGGAGGGATAGCTTGCAGGGGCAGGGTTATTACACACATACATATGGAAACCCCCTGTAAAATTCCTGCGTTTTCCCCTGGGCGCCAGCACCACCCATGAAAGGGCCCACCGCAGATCGGATCTGTTAGTGCTGCGCTCCTGGTCCCCACTGTCCTGTCCTGTCAAAGATTTACACTAATTTACAAGTCTGTAATATATATATTTTCACCTGCCTGTCTCTTTAATAGGGGCCCTCTGTCTGAAGTGCCCCAGGCCCACATACCCTTAATCCGTCTCTGCTCGCACCACAAAGCCCCCCCCCCCCCGCTGTGTCCTGCCCGCCGCCCACCCTCTGTCTCTCCGCGTCCTGACTCCTGCGCGCAGTACATGGGCTCTTGCTAGCGACTACTACCTGTGCTCTCCGCGGGTCCTTTTCAATGCCGCATCTGCACAGCAAAGACTCAGCAGCTTTGGTGGCACATCAAGCGGCACTGCGCCTCTCTCTTTTCCTTTGCCTGTCCTGTGCGCGGCAGGAAGAGAGAGAAGCAGCGCCGCTTGATATGAGGCAGGAGCAGAGAGAGAGAGACGCAGCACCGCGTAACGCAAGGCAGGAGCAGAGAGAGGCTAAGTGCTGCTTGATGTGTCACTGAAGCTGCTGACTGAAGCCGCAGAGAGACCAGGTAGTGGTCGCCCGCAGCGAGCCCAAGTAAGCTGTGACATGTACGGAGACGGGAACAGTAGCACTGCGCACTGTGCAGCATAACATTCACCTCTGCACTGTTATAATCGGGATTTTTAACTCCCATTACATGACATGTTTATATATGGAGGGCAGTGGCGTAGCTAGTGTAAGGCAGCCCCCGCTGCCGCTTGGGGGAGCGGGGGCTGCGTGGGTGCCGGGTGCTGCACACGCCCGGCACTGCTGCTACCTAGGGGTAGTGTGGGACATAAGGGTTGTGACCAGACAGTGCTAAATAGCGAGCGCTACCCGGGAGTCTGAGGACACAGCTAGCATTGTGTGTGCAATGTGACATAGTAGAGCGTGATAGGCTGAAATAAATCACATGGCGCATATGTGTCACTGTCAGTGCTTGCAGACCCATGAGAGCTATTGTTTCTCACTGTCATAACTGACAGTGACACATATGCGCCATGTGATTTTTTTTTCAGCCTATCACGCTCTACTATGTCACATTGCACACGAGTGCACTGAGTTCTACTGCCCAGGCAGCCCCCGGTGATGTCATCACCTGGCACGGCCGGGAAGCTGCCGGGATTGTGTGGAAGCTGCAAGGACCACCTGCCGCCAGCAGCAGACACCCCCAGTGCTCGGAGCTCCACTCACTGCCTCGGCGGCCCCCCCAGTGACATCGTCACCCTGCGCGGCCGGGAAACCTCCGGGGTTTGTGTAGAGACTCTGGAGATCACCCACCACCAGCAGCAAACACAGCACAGAGGAGGCCGCAGCATCCACCCTCTATGAGGGATCGATCTAACAGCGGGGGAAGCTAGGAACACACTTGTCAAAAGGTAAACCAGGGGCTTGTGCAATGCAGGGAGTAGGGACGCCAGCTCCCTGCAACACACCCCCTGGTACTATTGTATTTGTCTTACCAAAATGCCATGGGGGGGGGGGGGGGGGGGCGCACAACATTTCTTTTGGCAGGGGGGAGCAATATTTATAGCTACGCCACTGATGGAGGGGGGGGGGGGCGCCGTGACATGAGTTTGCTCCGGGTGCTATGGCTTCATGCTACACCACTGCATACAGATAGTGGTAGATGCTCAAATTAGTTCAGTAATACCATTCAGGTGCATGCAAGGGAGGGGTTACTACTGAGTAATTAAAACAAGACATTGGTTCCCCCAGCACACTGAATGGTATTAGTAATCAATCTTGAACACTACATGATAATAGAATTCAGAGATATTGGTTACAAATACCTGCACAGGTGTATGATATGCCCCCAAGGTATGTCAAGGCTTCTCTGTATATTGGGGGTCCCTAGCGCTATATCTAGGTGCAGGGTGTGGCACCCCAAAAACTATCATAAGCCTACATTGTTATCAGTAATTGAGTCACATAATGCCTCATCAAGTAAGGTTAAATTAACGGTTAATATAAATCAACATCAGATCGACTTTTTAGATGTATTAATTAAATGCAAGCAAACTGTCTTGTCCACTTCGGTTTACACTAAGGCAACTGACAGAAATACACTTTTGCATAAATAAAGTTGTCATCCATCTAAATTGAAACTCGGTCTTCCATATTCTCAGATGGCGAGAATATGCAGGATAATTAGTGAAAAGAACATAGCGAGTGCTCAGATCGATACTTTTATTGACAAATGTTGTATAAGAGGTTATAACAGGGACGAGTTGCTACTTAATAAGGAAAGAGCATTAACTATCCCTAGGGAGAAGGTATTAACCCCACAAAATACAGATAAGAAACTAAATATAAAACTGCTCTTTGTTTCCAGATTCAATCAGCACTCAGAATTGGTTGCACGTACGGTAAAAAAAATCATGGCCACGTATTAAGACTGATATCTCAATAGGCCTACAGGACCACACTATCCTGCCATGTTACAAGCAGAGATGAGCGGGTCCGGATCCCTGAGATCCGCCAGATCCGAATATCGGGGATCCGGGTCAGATCCGAGCCGGCTTGGGAGTTCCCCCCTGAATTCCGGACCAATAACGAGGCCGAACGTCATCATCGCGCTGTCGGATTCTCGCGGGAGCGGGATCTTATAAAAGACGCACGCACGCCCCGCCATCATCACTCCAATCTTGGAGAGGGAAGAGGGTGGTTGGGAAGCTCCGTGTGCTCCGTGCTGTGCTCTGTGCCATGTGATCCGTGCTGTGCTGTGCTCCGTGACCTGCCCTGTGCCCTCACTGCCCTGTGCTGTGCTCCGTGCCATGTGCTCCGTGCTGTGCTCCGTGACCTGCCCTGTGTCCTCACTGCCCTGTGCTCCGTGCTGTGCTCCGTGACCTGCCCTGTGCCCTCACTGCCCTGTGCTGTGCTCCGTGACCTGCCCTGTGCCCTCACTGCCCTGTGTTGTAGACTTGTATTGAGAGTCAGTGACTGTTTATAGGCCTGAGCCCTGTAGTGTGATTTAACTAACTAGGTGCTGCAGTGCTCACACGCAGGGGCTGCAGTGTCCACTGTCCAGGGGCTGTCCTGTGGCCCGTGCCCTGTTGTGATTTATTTAGCCCTAAGCCCTGTGTTGTGATTTATTTAGCCCTGAACCCTGTGTTTTTTGTGATTTAACTAACTAACTCAGTGCTGCAGTGCTCACACGCAGGGGCTGCAGTGCTGCTGAGTAGTACACTGTGTACAGGGGCTGCAGTAATACAAGGGGCTGTGTCCAGTGTGACGGCCTATATCTTATCCATTGTCCAGTGTCACGAGTCACTCACGACATATATCCTGTGTCCTGTCCTGTGTGACGACTGACGACATATCCTGTGTCCAGTGTGACGACATATATCCTGTGTCCAGTGTGATGACATCTATCCAGTGTCCAGTGTGACGACAATATATCCTGTGTCCAGTGTCACAAGTCACAACATATATCCTGTGTCCAGTGTGACATGTAATGTGTGCCGGCATATATCCTGTGTCCAGTGTGACATATATCCATTGTCCAGTGTGACGACATATATCCAGTGTCCAGTGTGACGACATATATCCAGTGTCCAGTGTGACGACATTTATCCAGTGTCCAGTGTGACGACATTTATCCAGTGTGACGACATATATCCTGTGTCCAGTGTGACGACATATATCCTGTGTCCACTGTGACGACATATATCCTGTGTCCAGTGTGACGACATATATCCTGTGTCCAGTGTGACGACATATATCCTGTGTCCAGTGTGACGACATATATCCTGTGTCCAGTGTGACGACATATATCCTGTGTCCAGTGTGACGACATATATCCTGTGTCCAGTGTGACGACATATATCCTGTGTCCAGTGTGACGACATATATCCTGTGTCCAGTGTGACGACATATATCCTGTGTCCAGTGTGACGACATATATCCTGTGTCCAGTGTGACGACATATATCCTGTGTCCAGTGTGACGACATATATCCTGTGTCCAGTGTGACGACATATATCCAGTGTCCAGTGTGACGACATATATCCAGTGTCCAGTGTGACGACATATATCCTGTGTTCAGTGTGACGACATATATCCTGTGTCCAGTGTGACGACATATATCCAGTGTCCAGTGTGACGACATATATCCAGTGTCCAGTGTGACGACATATATCCAGTGTCCAGTGTGACGACATATATCCTGTGTCCAGTGTGACGACATATATCCTGTGTCCAGTGTGACCACATATATCCTGTGTCCAGAGGGACGACGTATATCCTGTGTCCACTGTGACGACGTATATCCTGTGTCCACTGTGACGACGTATATCCTGTGTCCACTGTGACGACATATATCCTGTGTCCACTGTGACGACATATATCCTGTGTCCACTGTGACGACATATATCCTGTGTCCACTGTGACGACATATATCCTGTGTCCACTGTGACGAAATATATCCTGTGTCCACTGTGACGACATATATCCTGTGTCCACTGTGACGACATATATCCTGTGTCCAGTGGGACGACATATATCCTGTGTCCAGTCTGACGACATATATCCTGTGTCCACTGTGACGACATATATCCATTGTCCAGTGTGACGACATATATCCTGTGTCCAGTGTGACGACATATATCCAGTGTCCAGTGGGACGACATATATCCTGTGTCCAGTGTGACGACATATATCCTGTGTCCAGTGGGACGACATATATCCTGTGTCCACTGTGACGACATATATACTGTGTCCAGTGTGCCGACATATATCCTGTGTCCAGTGTGACGACATATATCCTGTGTCCAGTGGGACTACATATATCCTGTGTCCAGTGGGACTACATATATCCTGTGTCCACTGTGACGACATATATCCATTGTCCAGTGTGACGACATATATCCAGTGTCCAGTGTGACGACATATATCCTGTGTCCAGTGTGACAACATATATCCAGTGTCCAGTGTGACGACATATATCCTGTGTCCAGTGTGACGACATATATCCTGTGTCCAGTGTGACGACATATATCCTGTGTCCAGTGTGACGACATATATCCTGTGTCCAGTGTGACGACATATATCCTGTGTCCACTGTGACGACATATTCAGTGTCCAGTGTGACGACATATATCCTGTGTCCAGTGTGACGACATACTGTATATCCTGTGTCCAGTATGACGACATATATCCTGTGTCCAGTGTGACGACATATATCCTGTGTCCAGTGTGACGACATATATCCTGTGTCCAGTGTGTTACATACATAGTTACATAGTAGATAAGGCTGAAAAAAGACTTGCGTCCATCTAGTTTAACCTGGTATAGATATCCATTGGTGATTTGGTAGGTTCTGGTATTTTACAGACAAATTATATTTCTTATTTGTACCCATGGATGTTTTTCTCCAGTAAATGTTTGTCCAACTTTGCCTTAAACGCATTTAATGAGCCAGCCGTTACCACCTCTCTGGGAAGAGAGTTCCAGAGTTTGACTGTTCTGACCGTAAAGAAATTCTTTGTACTAGCTGAATGAAATCTTTTTTCTTCTAATCTATACTCATGCCCTCGCGTCCTAGATTCCTTTCTAGTAGAAAATAGGGTGTGTGACAGTTCCTTATATTGGCCCTTGATATACTTGTACATGTTGAGCATGTCCCCCCTTAAACGTCTCTTTTCTAATGTAAATAGTCCCAAATTGCTTAATCTCTCCCCGTAGCTTAAATTCTCCATTCCCCTAATAAGCTTTGTTGCTCGCCTTTGGACCTTTTCTAATTCTATGATGTCCTTTTTATAGTGTGGGGCCCAGAACTGTACTCCGTACTCTAGGTGAGGTCTCACCAATGCTTTATATAGTGGCATAATTACCCTTGAGTCCCTAGTTTCCATTCCCCTCTTAATACATGCCAGAATTTTGTTGGCCTTTTTTGTAGCTACATTACAATGGGCACTACATCCTAGATTGCTGTCTATTTGGACTCCTAGATCCTTTTCAAGTATGGAATTACCCAGTTCCTCTCCGCTAAGGTTGTAACTTGCACACTGGTTGTGTTTCCCAAGGTGCATAACCTTACATTTATCTACATTGAACCTCATCTTCCATTTTTTTGCCCACTTATCTAGAATTGCAAGATCATTTTGAAGCATGGTGACATCTTTTGGTGATTTGATGACTTTGCTAAGTTTTGTATCGTCCGCAAAGATGGATACATTGCTGAGTAACCCTATCCCAATATCGTTAATAAAAATGTTAAACAAAATGGGGCCCAAAACCGAACCCTGGGGCACTCCACTTAGTACCGGTATCATATCTGATACGGCACCATTCACAACCACTCTTTGTTCTCTATTACATAGCCAATTCCCTACCCATCTGCATATATTTTCACCCAATCCTAGGTTCTCCATTTTATTAATCAATCTCTTGTGTGGGACAGTATCAAATGCTTTAGCGAAATCTAGGAAAATCCCATCTACAGCATTTCCATTATCGAGGTTTTTGCTAACCTCTTCATAGAACCCTAGTAGATTAGTTTGGCATGAACGATTTTTCACGAACCCATGTTGGTTAGTACTGAGTAGACGGTGATGATCTAAATATTCCTGGATACCATCCCTTAAAAATCCTTCAAATAGTTTACCCACAATTGATGTTAAACTAACGGGTCTGTAATTAGCGGGATCTTCCTTTTTTGAATATTGGCACTATCTCTGCTATTCTCCAATCTTTTGGTACTATACCTGACGATAGTGACTTGCTAAAGATATAATGTAAGGGGGTGGCTAGTTCATCCCTTAATTCCATTAATACCCTCGGATGAATCCCATCTGGCCCTGGTGACTTATTTGTTTTGAGTTTGCTTAGCCTCAGTATTATTTCCTTTGGCGTGAAATCCAGAATGAAATCTGGCTTATTTGTCCCGTTTGTGGTAAATGTTCGTTCCACAGTCTGCTCTCCCTTAGTAAATACTGATGAGAAGAACTCATTTAACAGTTTTGCTTTTCCCTTGTCCTCAGTAACACTTTTTCCACTAGTATCAGTTGGTGGGCCTATGTTTTCCTTAATTAAACGTTTACTATTTATGTATTTAAAAAACTTCTTTGGGTTGGTTTTGCTTTCAGTGGCTATGCACTCTTCATATAATATTTTAGCTGCTTTGATTACCCCTTTACAAGTTTTGTTTGATTCTTTGTATTTTGCGAACGCCTCCTCATTCAAGTTATTTTTATAGAATTTAAAGGCTCTGGTTTTATTGTTGATAGCTGACCTAACTTCTTTGTCCAACCATGGTGGCTTTTTTTTGTTGAATTTACCTTTAGTTACTTTAGGAATGTATTCAATAGTTAGTGAATCAAGCACCTTTTTTAGAGTATCCCACATTTCCTCTGCATTTTTTCCCTCCATAACCGTTTCCCACCCAATTCCTGTTAGGGCTTCCCTGAATAATTCAAAGTTCGCTTTTCTGAAGTTTAGTATTTTTGCAGATCCTTTTTGATGTAATTTACTGAAGTTGATTTCCAGTGAAACCATATTGTGATCACTATTCCCTAATTGTTCAATTACTTGTGTTTGAAACTAAGTCTGTGTTATTTGTTAATACTAAGTCCAAGAGCGCCTCATCACGAGTTGGAGTTTCTACCGTTTGTGTAATAAACTGGTCTTTAAGTAAGCTTCAGAACCCATTGCTTCTTGCTGATTTACCTGTTTCGTTTTCCCAATCAATGTCGGGTAAATTAAAATCCCCCATAATTAATACCTGACCCTGATTTGATGCTTGTTTGATTTGGTTTAAAAGAAGAGACTCTTCCCTTTCATTTATATTTGGTGGTCTATAGCATACCCCTATTATAAATTTGTTTTTTGGTTTCTTATTATTGTCGGTTATCTCTGCCCACACTGTCTCCGAGTTGTCGTCTTCCAGGTCTGTGCTCATATTTTTCTCACATGATGTTAAGTTATTATTTACATATAGGCACACACCCCCGCCCCTTCTATTTTCCCTGTCTTTCCTGTAGAGTGTATATCCCTCCATGTTTAATGCCCAGTCATGCGACTCATTACACCATGTTTCTGTAATACCAATGATGTCGTAGTCATCCCTACTGATCACCGTTTCAAGCTCCCCGATTTTACTCACTAAGCTTCTTGCATTAGCCAGTAAGCATTTTAATTTATGTTTATTTTTAGATATGGCTCTAATATTGTGATTAGTTTCACCCCAGGACCCATTTGAATTCTTTACTAGCTTCCTCTTTCCCCTCTCCCCTTCAATAGACTCTCTACAGGCCTCCCCACCATGCACACTGCCTGCCCTCTCCATAGTTCCGGGAATTCTTCCTCTGTCATTCCCTCCTTCCCGTATACTAAGATCATCTGTACCTAAGAACTGTAATGGGGTAACGTGACTGTTACAACATAACATTTTATTACATGACATTCCTGATGCACCCTGAGAGTTACCCCCGATTATACCCTTGTTATGTCCCAGGGCTTTGTCTATGTCTCCGTCCCCCCCATCTCCTTCCCCCATATGATTCCTGATCCCAGTCCGGCTTCTCTCCCTGATGGTCCCATAATGTCTTGCTGCCCCCACCCCCCGTCGCCTAGTTTAAAATCTCCTCCAACCCTCTAACCATCCTTCCCCCCAGCACCGCAGCCCCCTCCTCGTTCAGGTGCAATCCATCACGGCAAAAAATATGGCGCCTGACCGAGAAGTCAGCCCAGTGTTCCATAACACGAATCCCTCTTTCCTACACCAATCCTTAAGCCACACATTTACCTCCCTGATCTCCCTCTGCCTCCCTGAACTAGCGCGTGGCACTGGTAATATTTCCGAGAAAATTACCCTAGATGTCCTCGCCTTTAATTTCTTACCTAATTCCCTATACTCTTTCTTGAGGACATCCCACCTACCATTGACTTTGTCGTTGGTGCCGATGTGCACCGAGACCGCCGGGTTGCTCCCAGCCCTCCCAACAATCTGTCGACTCGGTCCGCAATGTGCCATACCCGAGCACCCGGGAGGCAACAGACCGTGCGGCGATCGCGGTCCCGATAGCAGATTGCCCTGTCTGTTCTCCTAATGATGGAATCCCCTACCACCACTATCTGCCTTGGTACCTCACTAACTGTCATCCCGTTTGAGCTAGAGGGACCGCTCCTCTGGTTGCTAGAGGGAGCCGTCTCCTCCAGCTCCGTCATTTCGTCTCCATCCTCCTCCGAGACTTCGTCCAACCGGGCAAATTTGTTCGGGTGTGATAGATCCGAGATGTCGTTCCTGTCCCTCCTGTCCCTCTTGTTTCCCCTTCTAACCATGACCCAGCTGGCTACCTGATCCTCCTCCTCTACCAGTGACCCCATCTGCAACTCCTCCACCGTTCTATTTAGGCTTTGCTCAAGATTGGAAATATCTCTCAGCCGCTGAACGGTCCGCTCTAGATCAGTGACCTGGGCTTCCAGGGCGGACGTTCGCTCACATCTCGTGCAGATGTATTCGCACTGGGACTCTTGCTCCAGATGCGCATACATCTTGCACAACATGCACTGAGTGAGATTCTCAATCAGGGCCCCACCCATTTTATCTAACTCCCTGTGACTAACCCCCTAGTATACAGTAGAGAGTTAAATTACAATGCAATTACACACTACAAGTTAATTTTTATCAAAATATAAGAAAGTTGATACTTACCGGTATCTGTTCCTGCAGCTGTGTCACACTCCTGGTGTCCTCACACCTGTATCTGTCCGCTTCCTCTGTAATTTCTTCCAGTTGCACGTTTTTCTTAGTGGCCCACTCTCAGATCATGCAGCACACTATTTGCACTTTGTGGACCATTTAACAGGTCAGGCACCTGGGCTTCAAGTAAGAAGAAAGAAAAAAAAAAACAGAAGGGACAGAAGCCTCTTGCAACCTGGTTTAACCCTTCTTGGATATAACTCTGCACTTATTTAAAATGGCACTTAGAATAAAATGGCAGTTCAAAATTCACAAGTTCATTACATTCACTTGCCCCCTGCTGTTCTTATACAGCTGCTACTAATCAGCTACCCACCTGAGCAGATAACCACTCCCACCTTCAGCAAAATTCTGAGCAAAAAAAAAAAAAAAAAAAAACAAAACACAGTTTAAACACACAAAATATACAATCCCCTCAGGTTAATCCCACAAATCACCTACTAAACACACCACTCCTTCTTGGATATAACTCTGCACTTATTTAAAATGGCACTTAGAATAAAATGGCAGTTCAAAATTCACAAGTTCATTACATTCACTTGCCCCCTGCTGTTCTTATACTGCTGCTACTAATCAGCTACCCACTTGAGCAGATAACCACTCCCACCTTCAGCAAAATTCTGAGCAAAAAAAAAAAAAAACACAGTTTAAACACACAAAATATACAATCCCCTCAGGTTAATCCCACAAATCACCTACTAAACACACCACTCCTTCTTGGATATAACTCTGCACTTATTTAAAATGGCACTTAGAATAAAATGGCAGTTCAAAATTCACAAGTTCATATATCGACATATATCCTGTGTCCAGTGTGACGACATATATCCTGTGTCCAGTGTGACGACATATATCCAGTGTCCAGTGTGACGACATATATCCTGTGTCCAGTGTGACGACATATATCCAGTGTCCAGTGTGACGACATATATCCAGTGTCCAGTGTGACGACATATATCCTGTGTCCAGTGTGACGACATATATCCTGTGTCCAGTGTGACGACATATATCCAGTGTCCAGTGTGACGACATATATCCTGTGTCCAGTGTGACGACATATATCCTGTGTCCAGTGTGACGACATATATCCAGTGTCCACTGTGACGACATATATCCTGTGTCCAGTGTGACGGCATATATCCAGTGTCCACTGTGACGACATATATCCTGTGTCCAGTGTGACAACATATATCCTGTGTCCAGTGTGATGACATGTGTCCAGTGTGACGACATATATCCTGTGTCCAGTGTGACGACATATATCCAGTGTCCAGTGTGACGACATATATCCAGTGTCCAGTGTGACGACATATATCCTGTGTCCAGTGTGACGACATATATCCTGTGTCCAGTGTGACGACATATATTCAGTGTAACGGGCTGTGTCCAGGGGCAGTGTCCAGTGTCACAGGCTGTTTCCAGTGTAAAAAATCAGAAAAATAAATAAAAGTATTAAAAAAAAAAAAACAAATTTTTGGAGGATGATGGAGGAGGAAATAGTGGGAGATCAGCATCCTGATAGAACTTCTGAAGCTGCTACCACCAGTCAGATTCATTCATTACATTCACTTGCCCCCTGCTGTTCTTATACTGCTGCTACTAATCAGCTACCCACTTGAGCAGATAACCACTCCCACCTTCAGCAAAATTCTGAGCAAAAAAAAAAAACACAGTTTAAACACACAAAATATACAATCCCCTCAGGTTAATCCCACAAATCACCTACTAAACACACCACTCCTTCTTGGATATAACTCTGCACTTATTTAAAATGGCACTTAGAATAAAATGGCAGTTCAAAATTCACAAGTTCATATATCGACATATATCCTGTGTCCAGTGTGACGACATATATCCTGTGTCCAGTGTGACGACATATATCCAGTGTCCAGTGTGACGACATATATCCTGTGTCCAGTGTGACGACATATATCCAGTGTCCAGTGTGACGACATATATCCAGTGTCCAGTGTGACGACATATATCCTGTGTCCAGTGTGACGACATATATCCAGTGTCCAGTGTGACGACATATATCCTGTGTCCAGTGTGACGACATATATCCTGTGTCCAGTGTGACGACATATATCCAGTGTCTACTGTGACGACATATATCCTGTGTCCAGTGTGACGGCATATATCCAGTGTCCACTGTGACGACATATATCCTTTGTCCAGTGTGACGACATATATCCTGTGTCCAGTATGATGACATGTGTCCAGTGTGACGACATATATCCTGTGTCCAGTGTGACGACATATATCCAGTGTCCAGTGTGACGACATATATCCAGTGTCCAGTGCGACGACATATATCCAGTGTCCAGTGTGACGACATATATTCAGTGTAACGGGCTGTGTCCAGGGGCAGTGTCCAGTGTCACAGGCTGTTTCCAGTGTAAAAAATCAGAAAAACAAATAAAAGTATTAAAAAAAAAAAAATTTTGGAGGATGATGGAGGAGGAAATAGTGGGAGATCAGCATCCTGATAGAACTTCTGAAGCTGCTACCACCAGTCAGATTCATGATGGCAAGGCCGATGGTCAAAGGCCTAGAGGCCATGTAAAAGCAAAGCAGAAATCTCATTTTACAGTGGTCCATAAAAAAAAATTAAGTCACTTGCGGAGAAAAATAAAATTGGCAATATGCCGTTCACCACACGCAGTGGGAAGGAAAGGCTACAGCCTTGGCCTTTGTTTCTGACTGATGGTACAGCGTCTCAGAAGAATGATGGTAGCCCTTATGCTACTACAAAAAAAAGAATGAAAGTTTTTAAGAGAAAGGTGAGTTCACAAATGTCACAAATCCCAGAGGAGAGTCTAAGTGTGTCCGCGGATGCTATATGTGAGCCGGACCTTTCAAATGCTGTTTGTGAAGAGGAGGTTCATTCCACCATTTGCATGCCCTCTGCAAGTGTGTGCAAGAGCACCCCCCAGTCAAGATTTTGACCTGGTTATTGAGGATGCTTCGAGGAATTGGATGAGGATGTGGATTCTGTTGGTGAAGCTGGCACACAGAGGGATGCGGATGATGACGATGTTGAGGATGATGTTGTTTGTTTTAAGGCACCGACGGAGACAGTTGTTGTCCGGGGTGTGGAAAAGCCCATTGTCATGCCAGGGCAAAAGACCAAGAAATCCACCTTGTATGTATGGAATTATTTCTACCCAAATCCGGACAACAACTGTCAAGCCGTGTGTAGCGTTTGCAAAGCTATTGTAAGTAGAGGTAAGGCATTGCAGCACCTTGGGACCTCCTCACTGTTACGTCATTTGCAGCGCATCCATCAGAAGTTTTTGTCAAAAGAAACTGTGAACAAACATGTAGCAGCCCGCCCAGCATCACCGTCCTGCTCCCCTTTCTCTGTTAAATCCAAGGTTCTGCAATCTCCTCAAACAACTGCATCATCCCCATCCTCAGAGATTATGGGATTGGGAAGTAGTCCTGCACCCAATGTCATGATCCTGACTGAATCCTCTCCTATCCTGGATTCCTCAGAAGCATCCTTAACAGCTACACCTGTTGCTTCTGCTGCTGCTGCTGGTGCTGCTGCTTCCAGGAAGGGGACCAGGAATGCTAGTCCTGATCACTTAGCCAAGCAACTGACTGTAAGTCAATCCTTTGAAAGGGGGATGAAGTATGCCAGCAGTCACCCCGTTGCACAGCGTATTACTGACGCCATAACAACTATGTTGGTAATAGACGTGCGTCCAGTATCCGCAATTAATTCTGTGGGTTTTACCCAGTTGCTTGAGATCCTGTGTCCCCGTTACCAAATTCCATCTAGGTTCCACTTCTCCAGGAAGGCAATACCCAGACTGAACACGGACATTAAAAAAAGCGTTGTTACTGTCCTTAAAAATGCCTCTGTACCCACTGTCCACTTAACCATGGATATGTGGACAAGCGGAACAGGGCAAACAAAAAACTACATGTCTGTGACTGCTCACTGGGTGGATGTATTGCCTTCAGCAGCAGCACCAACAGAAGCAGCAGCAACATCATCTCCCATTGCTATTCAGAGGCAGGCTACACTGTGTATCACCGGTTTCAGTAAAAGGCACACAGCGGAAAACCTCCTAGAAAAACTACGGGAAGTCATTGCGCAATGGCTTACCCCACTTGGACTCTCCTCGGGATTTGTGGTATCCGACAATGCCACCAATATTGTGAGTGCATTACAGTTGGGCGAATTCCAACATGTCCCATGTTTTGCTCACACAGTAAATTTGGCGGTGCACCATTTCTTGAAAAAGGACAGGGGTGTTCAAGAGATGTTGTCAGTTGTTCGGAAAATTTGTGGACATTTTCGCCATTCTGCAAGTGCGTGCAGGAGATTGCAAGACTTGCAAGAAAAGCTAAATTTGCCCTGCCATCAGCTGAAGCAAGAGGTGGTCACGAGGTGGAATTCCACCCTCTATATGCTTCAGCGGATGGAGGAGCAGCAAAAGGCCATCCAAACCTACACCTCGACCTATGACATAGGGAGAGGAACGGGAATGCACCTGAGTCAAGCTCAGTGGAGAATAATTTCCGTGGTGTGCAAGATCCTGCAGCCCTTTGAGGCTGCTACACGCGAAGTTAGTTCTGACACTGCCAGCTTGAGCCAGGTCATTCCCTTGATAGGCCTTTTGCAAAAGCAGTTGGCGAAATTGAAGGAGGAGTTGAAGCAGAGTGAATCTGCTAAATATGTAGGACTAGTGGATCACGCTATTAGTTCACTTAGCAAGGATCCAAGGGTCGTCGATCTCTTACAATTAGATCATTATATTTTGGCGACAATACTGGATCCTAGGTTTAAGTCTTACATTGTGTCTTTGTTACCAATGGGAACAAATCTGCAGAGGTGCAAAGACCTCTTGCTCCAAAATTTGTCAGCTGAAGCGGAAAGTGGCAGGCACACATTTTCTCCTTCAATTTCTACCACTGGGGTTGCGAGGAAAAAGCTAAATTTTTCTAAGAGACCCACTGCTATTCAGTCCGGAAATATATTTGACATCTGGTCCGGACTGAAGGAGCTTCCTAGCATAATGGACATGTCGACTGCTACTGACTATGATGCTATCACAATTGAAAGAATGGTGGATGACTACTTTGCCGATAGCATCGATATAGGTATGTCAGACTGTCCATTCCATTATTGGCAAGAAAAAAAGGCAATGTGGCGTCCTTTGCACAAACTGGCTTTGCTTTACTTAAGTTGTCCACCCTCCAGTGTATATTCTGAGAGAGTCTTCAGCGCAGCTGGGAACCTTGTTAGCGATCGGCGTAGGAGGTTACTTCCACAAAACGTGGAGAAGATGATGTTCATAAAAATGAATTTCAAATTCCACGAAGTTGACCTCCTTCACCAGCACTTACGTCCTCCTAATACACACAGTCCTCCTGTATTGGTTGATTCCAGCGACAACTAATTAATTGTGTGTGAAGAAGAGGATGAGGCTGAGGAATCTGATGCTGAGGATGACATCTTGTAAAGCCAGTTTGTGCAATGCCCATTGCCATTTATTTTTCGTGGGGGCCCAAACAAACCAATCATTTCAGCCACAGTTGACAGTCCCTGCCGCTGAAGTCCCTGTCGCTGAAATGATTGGTTTGTTAAACTCTGCAAGGTGGGTGGGAGGGCCCAAGGACAATGTCATCTTGCACCTCTTTCTGCGTCGTTTTGTTGGCTGTTGTAGCGTCCTAAATTTATAAATCTTTGATGGATGAATGGAGGGGAGATGGGTGATTTTTTCTCTCCACATCATCCATTATGGATGAAAATATGTCCTCATGGACATCCATGGTCTTATCCATTCCTATCGTACTTCTTTTTGGATGGGATGTCCCGGATGGATGGATGGATGGATGTCTGGGTGGCAGGGCCCCAGCAAATCTTTCTTGCACCTCTTTCTGCGTCATTTTTTGGCTCTTTGTAGCGTCCTAAATTTTTAAATCTTTGATGGATGAATGGTGGGGAGATGGGTGGTTTCTCTCTCCACATCATCCATTATGGATGAAAATATGTCCTCATGAACATCCATGGTCTTATCCATTCCTATCGTACTTCTTTTTGGATGGGATGTCCCGGATGGATGCATGGATGGCTGGGTGGCAGGGCCCCAGCAAATCTTTCTTGCACCTCTTTCTGCGTCATTTGTTGGCTCTTTGTAGCATCCTAAATTTTTAAATCTTTGATGGATGAATGGTGGGGAGATGGGTGATTTTTTCTCTCCACATCATCCATTATGGATGAAAATATGTCCTCATGGACATCCATGGTCTCATCCATTCCTATCGTACTTCTTTTTGGATGGGATGTCCCGGATGGATGGATGGATGGATGGGTGGCAGGGCCCCAGCAAATCTTTTTCTTGCACCTCTTTCTGCATCATTTGTTGGCTCTTTGTAGCGTCATACATTTTTAAATCTTTGATGGATGAATGGAGGGGAGATGGGTGATTTTTTCTCTCCACATCATCCATTATGGATGAAAATATGTCCTCATGGACATCCATGGTCTCATCCATTCCTATCGTACTTGTTTTTGGATGGGATGTCCCGGATGGATGGATGGCTGGGTGGCAGGGCCCCAGCAAATCTTTCTTGCACCTCTTTCTGCGTCATTTGTTGGCTCTTTGTAGCGTCATAAATTTTTAAATCTATGATGGATGAATGGGGGGGAGATGGGTGATTCGCTCTCCACCCCATCCATAATAGAAACATAGAAACATAGAATTTGACGGCAGATAAGAACCACTTGGCCCATCTAGTCTGCCCCTTTTTTTTAAACATGTTACCTGAAACCATATTTGATCCTTATTTTTTTGTAAGGATATCAATATGCTTATCCCAAGCATGTTTAAATTGTACTACTGTATTTGCGTCTACCACCTCTGTTGGGAGGCTATTCCACTTATCTACTACTCTTTCTGTGAAAAAATTCTTCCTCGCATTTCCCCTGAATCTTCCTCCCTCTAGTTTCAGTGCTTGTCCTCGTGTTCTGTTGCTCCTCTTCCTGTGAAGAATGTTTCCCACCTGTACCTTGTTAAAGCCCTTGATATATTTGAAAGTTTCTATCATGTCCCCCCTTTCCCTTCTCTGCTCTAAAGTATACATATTAAGATCTTTTAGTCTTTCCTGGTACGTTTTGTGATGTAGGCCATGCACCATTTTAGTTGCTCTTCTTTGTACAGTCTCTAATGTATTTATATCCTTCTGGAGATATGGCCTCCAGAACTGAACACAATACTCTAGGTGAGGTCGTACCAATGACCTATACAGTGGCATTATTACTTCTTTCTTTCTACTGCTGATACCTCTCCCTATGCAACCAAGCATCTGACTTGCCTTCTTCATTGCTTTGTTACATTGCCTACCTGCTTTTAAGTCCCCTGAAATGGTGACACCTAGATCCCTCTCTTCCTCAGTAGTTTCCATTATAGTGCCATTTATACTATATTGAGTCTTTGGATTTCTGAGACCCAAGTGCATGATTTTGCATTTTTTGGCATTAAACTGTAGTTGCCATTCTCTTGACCATTTCTCTAATCTGCCTAGATCCTCAATCATTTGTTTTACCCCTCCTGGTGTGTCTACCCTGTTGCATACCTTTGTGTCATCTGCAAAAAGGCACATTTTACCCTCAATTCCATTAGCAATATCACCAATAAAGATATTAAAAAGCACCGGTCCAAGTACAGATCCCTGGGGTACTCCACTTGTAACCTTTCCCTCCTTTGACTGTACTCCATTTACTACAACTCTCTGTTTTCTGTCCTGCAACCACGCTCTTATCCATTCAACTATCTTAGAATCCAATCCCAAGCTTTCAAGTTTATTTAACAGTCTGCGATGTGGGACAGTGTCAAAAGCTTTACTAAAGTCTAGATAAGCTACATCTACAGCCCCACCTTGATCTATTACTTTAGTCACCCAGTCAAAAAAGTCAATAAGATTTGTTTGACATGATCTTCCCCCAGTAAACCCATGCTGTTTTGGATCCTGTAAATTGCTGGTTTTGAGATATTCTACAACTCTTTGTTTTAAGAGTGTTTCCATCAATTTCCCTACTACTGATGTAAGGCTCACTGGTCGATAGTTGCTTACCTCTTCCTTGCTTCCACTTTTGTGCAGTGGGACTACATTCGCTGTTTTCCAGTCCTCTGGGATTACTCCAGTAGCTAGTGACTGGTTGAATAATTCTGTTATTGGTTTTACCAGCTCCCCTTTAAGCTCTTTTAGTATCCTTGGATGTATCCCATCTGGCCCCATTGATTTATCCACTTTTAGTTTTGAGAGTTCTGTGAGGACTTTCTCCTCTGTAAATGTACTTGTCTCTCCCTCAGTTTTCTGACTATACTTGCAACTTAACTGTGGCCCCTTCCCCTCTCTTTCAGCAGTGAATACTGAGCAGAAATAATTATTAATATTATCTGCTATTACATTGTCCCCTCAAGAAAACTTCCACTCTCTGTCTTCAGTCTAATTATTCCACTTTTTGTTTTTCTCCTTTCACTTATATACCTAAAAAAAGTTTTCCCCCCTTTACCCACTGACTGGGCCATTTTCTCTTCAGCCTGTGCTTTTGCACATCTGATTACCTTCTTAGCCTCCTTCTGTCTAACAAGATACACCGCTTTGTCCTCATTCTTCTGCGTCTGCTTAAATTTCTTAAAGGCCAACTTTTTTGCTTTCACAATACTTGCTACTTCTTTTGCAAACCACAATGGCTTTCTTTTTCTTGTGTTTTTCCTAACTCTTTTGACACAAAGTTCTGTTGCTTTTAGAATTGCACTTTTTAATTTTTCCCACTTATCCTGCACTCCTTCCACGTTCTTCCACTCTGCCAAAGAATCCCTTACAGAGTTTCCCATCTCTACAAAATCAGCCTTCCTAAAATCTAACACCTTTGTTTTTGTGTGCGATGAGTCAGTCTCTGTCTTTATTTTGAACCATACTGCTTGATGGTCACTGGATCCTAGATTTTCACCCACATTTATGTCAGATATTCTGTCACCATTTGTAAGTATTAAGTCTAATATTGCGTCCTTACGAGTGGGCTCCCTCACCAATTGCTGGAGGGATGCTCCTTGCAAGGAATTCAGCATGTCCCTACTTCTGGTGGAACTTGCAACAGGCAGCTCCCAGTTTACATCAGGTAGATTAAAGTCTCCCATGATTATCACCTCTCCTTTTAATGCCATTTTATTGATGTCCTGCAATAGGCTCTTGTCTAGTTCCTCTTCCTGACCTGGAGGTCTGTAGATCACCCCTATACGAAGAATCGCCTTCTCCCCTGTTTCTATGGTCACCCAAAGGGCCTCCGTTTTTTCTTCAATACTTTGTATTAAGGTAGTCTTTATATATTTTTTCACATATATTGCAACCCCTCCTCCAATTTTTCCCATTCTGTCCTTCCTAAATAAAGTATATCCTGGTATAGCTATGTCCCAGTCATGATTTTCATTGCACCATGTCTCTGTAATAGCCACAATATCCAGTTCATCCCTTGTCATTATTGCAATTAGTTCTGGGATTTTATTTCCTAAGCTCCTAGCATTTGCACATAATGGATGAAAACATGTCCTCAGGGACATCCATGGTCTTATCCATTCCTAGACCGAGTGCGTGGCTTCGGGAGGAACACACATGATTTGGTGAAGTGGTGAGGGAGGTAAGGGAAAACACACCTAGCCAGCCAGCTCAAACAAATTAACCTTAGCGGTGAATTGGGTGACAGATGTCGCAGACGAATTGACCCTACTACCTAGATAGCAGTCTATAAGGGTAGACTATATAGGGATCTCCTAACCTGGGGTCCTAGAGAGGTGGAGGCCACCAATTACCCCACCCCTGCCACCAATTACCCCACCCCCTCCACCCATTAGGTGATGGATGAGGAGGCAACTGGTAATGCTCCCAGCGTTCAGAAACCACGTGACCTCACGCCAGATAGGGGTCTTGTTAGATATTAAACTGATCTAATCAGATACTACCTTGCAGACTAAATAAGTGCTGCACGAAACGCCCACTGCTCCTTGGCTGAACATGAGGAAGAGTGCACAATCAAGCCAAACAGGGTTTTTGGTACTTGATTGGATCTTCTACCAGAGGAGCGCAGCTACTAGTATAGCTTTGAATGAAGATCGGTCCTTCTCTATTGGGGAAGAATAGATGTCATCAGTGACATCCAGAGTATTTATCCTCCTTTTGGGATAGTATGGATGGATTGATAAATGTTTGGGAAGAAGAAGTCCCAACAGCTGCTGATGGTCAGCGTACTAGACCAAGTGCGTGGCTTCGGGAGGAACACATGTAAAGGGGTGAAGTGGTGAGGGAGGAAATGGAACGCACGCCTAGCCAGTCTGATCAAATTTGATAAGGAGGTAACTTCACAAACCACGTGACCTCACGCCAGATAGGGGTCTTGTTGGATATTAAACTGATCCAAACAGATACTACCTTGCAGACACAGTCAATGCTGCACCAAACACCCACTGCTCCTTGGCTGCACATGCCAAATTGCAAAATCAATCCACATTGGGCTCTTGGTACTTGTGTGGAGGTTCTAACAGAGGAGCGCAGCTACAAGGACAATTTCAACTTGCACATCTTTGCATTCTTTGCTCTTTTTTTTGGGGGGGGGGGGGGGGGTATTAAACTGCCACCCTGTCTGCCCCTGTAGTGCTGCTCTGCTTCCAACATGTGCCAGGTTGGAAGTGTAAGGTCCACATGTATGTGATGCCCACTGCTGTCGCCTAGCTTAGTCATCCAGCTACCTCGGGATAACCTTATGGCCCTACTACAGTAAATGAAAATGATTTTGTGAGCTGTGAAGTGATCAAAATTGTCTAGAAATGAGTGGAAACTAATGTTATTGAGCTTAATAACACTTTAGGGGCAAAAACAGGCCCGAAAACTATTATTTTAGCAATTTTTAGCATTTTTCATAAAAAAAAAAAAAAAACCCGCAAGGGTGGTTTTGCCAAAACCAATCCAGATCCAAAACCCGAAGGGAGATCCAGATCCAAAACCAAAACCCGAAAAAGTGCCCGCTGCACATCTCTAGTTACAAGAGAAATAAAAATCGAAGAGATCACTTGGTGAAAACCGATGTGACAAGTTTGGGAGGTGCTAAACCCACAACGATGTTGTCAGATGCCGCCGCCGTGCACGCTCTTCACCCTCCTCCGGGGGCACGGTGGTCGGCTCTCTGACTCTCGTTGCTAGGCGACGTCCGGAGCGCCGGCTAGTTCCTGCTCGGCGGCCGGGCGTCGGGGGGTTGCCTAGCAGCGACGCTGTGCGGCCGTTCGGCGTCTCTCTCCCTGCGCCGTCATCACGGCGCCGCCCGGAGCGCGCCGCGTGCGCTTTCTCTCTTTAAATACCAGCGTCCTCTGCCATTCAGACGCTGGCTATAATGCCTTGTGGGCGCCTTGTGGTTCTTCACTCTGGCAACTCTCCAGCTTCAGACCTGCGTTCCTGCTGCAGTTCCTTCCCTGCATTATTCGCTTCCTGATCACTTTGGAGCTGTTCCTGCCTCTCTCCTCTCAGGATCCAGTGGTATCATTCTATACTTTACTTGTACCTAATGCTTGCAGTATCTCACTTTGTTATTTTGTTGTATTACTCTTAGCTCAGTTTATTTTAGGGTTATTCTGGGTCACGTTCCCATTTAGTTATCCTTCCCACCTTGGGCCCTGTCTCAGCCACCGGGGTTTTAGTTAGCTTACCTCTTGTCCACCTTCCACCTCCATCGGTAAGTTGTCGCCACCACCTAAGACGCTTTGGAGGGCACCGGAGTTGCACAGGCTTAACCCGTGCTTCAAACGTGGCTGCCGTGCGGGAAGATCTAGGGCCTCTGCACCTTCCAGCGGACGTACAGGGTGGCAACGGAGTAAGGGGCTGAGACAGGCTCTCCTATTCCCTCTCTGACCACATCCACCTCCTGGTCAGTTCCCTGTCCATTCGAGCTCCTCTCGTGTTGCCTTTACGTGGCACTCGCTCCTCATACCCTTTCGGTCTCGGTGTTACGCAAGTCGACCGGTAATGATTACCAGCTAGGACCTATTCCAGTTTTTTTGTTGGCCAGGTATCCTAGCACGTCTGAGCCTTGTCGACACACCAATTTTGGATAGGGTGGGTGCCCCGCGCCTAACAGATGTTTAATTGGAGGTTAGGGTATTTTCGATGCCAATGCACCACTTGCAAATATTTATTCACCGGGGAGGATTTTTTTCACCCACACTCAGGAAAAAGTTACAGGATAAAACATCGTTTTGACTGTAACAGTACCTATACCATCTATCAGATAGTGTGTACCTGCGGGTTAACTTACATTGGAAAAACACAATGTAAGTTTAAAGAAAGAATGGCTGGACACAGCTCAGCAATCAAGGCTGCATTGCAGAGTGGGTCCAGTGAACAACCTGTGGCCTGGCATTTTGCCAATTTTAAACATCCATTAAGTAGTCTTAAATATAGAATGATTGACTGTGTGCTGCCCATGAAATGTGGGGGGCGATTGGAATCTGGCCCTATTAAAAAGAGAGTGTTTCTAAATATCTAAGTTGGACACTATTAGTCCTAAGGGTCTTAACGAATATCTATCATTTTCCTGCTATTTGTGAACAACTGTTCTCAGTATTTCCTCTTTACACATTATCTGTAATGTAGATACGTAAATCTACTTATTTTTTTTGATGCATTATTAAGAACTGTCACCGCGATATGAAGTAGTATATGGTTGCTCTGACTTAGATTATATATTGATCAATATTAAGCTTTACAGTCTTTGATACAAATAGACTAAAGTTTGTTATAGATATTCTCTATTGTTGCAAATGTGGTATGAGATGTTTCATAATGTGTCAAATATCATATCCCTTTTTTTAATCAGTATTTATACACTTGTATTATTTTTTATATTTATTGCACCTTTTTCTCTTTTTCATTTTTTCCTGCTTGCACGCCTCTGTCCGCAACTCGAGCCTTAGACTTTGTATGTAATTTTTCCGCACAGTGTATTAAAATACATGGTGCTATTTAGACGCTAATTATTTATCACTTTGCGCTAACCAGATTTGGACAGCCAGGTGAACCGTAGCTAAACTCTGACCAAGGGCGCCGGCGGCTCTGAACGTGCAGACAGAGACGGCATTGGGTAAATTCCTATTTAGCTAACCCCCGTTCCGAGGGCTAATTTGAGAGCTATGCTGTACACCTTGTGACCATCATCAAAGCTCCTTGATAAAGGTCTGGTGTGGACCGAAACGTCGGTGCATGATGAAAATTGACCTATTGGAATAAAAACCTTTGTTCTTTGGATACCAACATTGAATTATTTCTTTAAAGGAGAGTGTTCATATCCCTGGCACGGAAGTGCTTTGGGAAACTGGACTATTTATGAGGCATATGGTTACACATATTAACCTCTTTTTGAACACCCCTAAGTTGTTTTTTCGCAGTGTGAGTGCGGTCTATATTCTTTGTTTATATATATATATATATATATATAGATAATATATATATATATATATATATATATATATATATATATATAGATATAGCTTGCAGAGAGGAACTGTCACACCCTTATGGCCAACAGCTCCCAACACGGCACTCCAGGGACTGGGTTCAGTGAAGCAAACAGGTTTTTATTGCACTACGTTTCGAGACCTGCAGTCTCGTCGTCAGGTGAGAAAAGAACAAAGTGTAAAGTGACACATACCTCAATTTATACAGGTGTATCTAAGTCTCCGTCCATAGCTGTGGCTCCGGCCGGCGTCACGGCGTCCCAACGCTGCAGGGCACTTGGGGATGACGTCAGTGCTAGGCCGTGCCCTCCCGTCGCCCAGCAACCGCTAGACGCCGGACTCCTGGCGTCACCAACCAGCTGGGGAGATAGATACACACAAAACAGTGTAAATACTAACGTGCTATGCTGCAAAAACATAATAAGTATACATATAGGATGCCTAAGTCGGCAAGGGACAGTGAATACGCTGTGAAAATAATAAAAAAAGGTAAAATTTAAAAACCGGGAATACATCGGAACATGTCGGTAGAAATCACAATCAAGCAAGTGGAGCACTTTCAATACTGGCACGATCAATAACAAAATGCTGTGCTCTACTGCTAATGGGGGCAACTCCCTCAGGGCTACAGGTGGACAAATGCAGCTATGTACAGTAGGTGGGGGTGTCTGGAACTTGAATGAAAGATTGATCACAATGTAAATGTACGAGCTGGTAGTCCTCCAGGTAGCACACTAAGTGAACCTGCCCCATTGGATCTGCTGATTCCTCACTTGGGGTGTTGGAATAAATAGGGGGAGGGGCCCTAAAGTGCACACCCTGGACATATGAGGTGCTACCTGCTGAGACCTGTAGTGCTCTGCTGGGCTGGCCTGGGGGGTCCTGTGCCCTGGACCTGTCCCAGAGTAGTGTTAGGGACTTGTCCTATTGAGGTAACCTGGACGCAGTGGACAAGCCCATAATAATGGCCATCATTATGCTAAGAACCTCAAAAATGCAATATAGCAATGATATTAAAAGGTCTAGCATTTATATTTAGTGTGCACATGCAAACTCCTCCTCCTGGGTGTTGGAATAAACCCAGAAGCATAGTCACATGAATGAATGCCACACTATTCGGTCATTAAGGCCATGTGGTTTAACTGTGTTCAGTTTAAAGATCCATGATTCTTCCAACTTCAGCAGTCGTTTATCTCGATCTCCTCCACGATTCATCTCCGGTACGTAATCTATGATGATGTACTTTAATGTACTTAGCAGATGACTGGCTTCTTTAAAGTGGTTGGCGACAGGTTGGTCACACTTTTTGCCTTTGAGTGCAGCTTTGATTGAGGAACGGTGCATTGCCAATTTTTCCTTGAACTTTCTGCTGGTCTTACCGATGTAATAATAGCCGCAGGGGCAGATGATGGCATACACCACATACCTCGAGTCGCACGATAAGGCATGACAGATTTTGAATGTTTTATCCGTGTGTGGATGTTTGAAAGTGGCACTTTTAATGAGGAAGTTCAATGTGGTACACTTGGGGCACCTGTAGCATCCCGGGGGCTTACAGGTGGTGTTCTGGCTTTTGTCAACAAGTTGTCTGTCCAGTTCTGCAACATAGTCACTCAAGTTTTGGATTACAATGGCGCCACCCTTGTCCGCCGGATGGATGGTGATGCTTTTATCGTCTTGAAGCGTCTTAAGGGCTGCCTGTTCCTCTCTGTTCAAATTGGGGTGCACTGTGCTTGAGGCTGCGATGTATTTCTCCATGTCTATATATAGATATATATATATATATCTATATATAGAAAAAAAGGACGCACTCTCCAGTATATAAATGCAAGTAAAAGGGCTGTGTATTTGGGGGCGTGGCTTGGCCAGGCATGTGAGTAGACGCTGACTCCGTGAGCTCCCTAATAATCCTGCTATAAATCCTAATTCCTGCACCCTATAGACGCCTGAGTTGCCCCCAAGGCAAGCACAAAGCCCCACCGCTGTCTGGAGACATCATCCTTATCAGCTTGAAGGCTCCAGAAACCGTCTGCTCCCGGTTCCAGTGCAGCCCCGGACATTCACCTCGAGGCAGGACCCGCCATCTTGTGGCCTGAAGCGCTGAGTGCCTGCGACGGGACCCTCTTCCCCTCCTGCCGCCTACAAACACCAGCGGCAGGGTGAGCCAGACCTCCTCTCCCCGCCTGCCTGATCTGCGAAGATCCCGGAGCACGGGTGTGACGCGCGCCCGCAGCTCCGTCCCCCCGCTCGGCTTACACTGCCTGGAGCGGCCGGCTGGACGTGGGAGCTAGCCACCTTCCATCCTACCACCCCGCGGGAGGCGGCGGCTCCCCAGGAGGATCAGCGGAGGGGCGGGTGAGCCTGCCTGAGACACCGGGCGGGAGAGCAGCGTTGCAGGAGGAAGCGGGGTAAGACACGGAGACATCATCCTCCCCTTCTCCCTCACCCCAGATCCCTTCTTCTGGCTGGGGCACGCTCGGCACTTTACCCTAGCCTCTGATATCAGCACCCCTCCTAAACCCCTGCCCTGGACACTTCTCCCTTATTGGGAGCCCTGTGCACCCTCCAGAACCTAAGTCCTGTGCGCCTGAGGCTGGGTCTGACATCCCTTTCTTTTTTGTTTTTTTTTAAGAGGAGCCATTTTGGAGGCACGGTGTACTTTGAATTGACTATACAGATTGCTCCCCCTGCTGGCCTTTCAAGAAACTACATTCCACCTTGCTGACATTCCAGCAGCGATGGGGAAATCTAGTGCTGCAGCAGCTGCGGCTAAACTAGAAAAATATGCCCGTCCTCCCCAGGCCTCATCCTCAGCACAGCCCTCCCAGGCCCCTAACCCTCCTCCACCTTCACAGGCAGAAGATGAACCACTGCCTCCTGAAAGCCCTGCTCAATCCATGCAACAGATCCTGCTGGCCATATCTGCGTCTGAACAGAGAGTCATGGACAAGATCGGCCAGGTGCAGTCAGACATTTCCCTCATTCGTCATGATATGCAAAAAATGAGAGAAAGGGTGGGAGAGGCGGAACACCGCATATCTGACCTGGAGGATACAACTAATCCCCTTAAGACTGCGGTCGCTGATTTGACCACACAGATGTCAGCCGTCAAGTCCAAACTGTCGGATATGGAGGGGCGGCTGCGTCGCAACAATGTCCGCTTTGTGGGCCTCCCCGAGAGAGCGGAGGGCTCTGCTCCTGAGAAGTTCCTTGAGAGGTGGCTCCGGGACCTGTTTCCAGATGGTGACTTTAGCCAACACTTTGCGGTTGAAAGGGCCCACCGTCTCCCCGCTAGGGCCCCACCCCCGGGTGCACCCCCACGTACATTCATCGCCCGCTTCTTACACTATAGAGACAGGGATGCCGTTCTCCGCCTGGCCCGTGTGCAGGGTCCCCTAAAGTTTGACAACCAAGTCGTGGCAGCATATCCGGATTTCGCCGCAGACATCCAGAAAACAAGAGCTCAGTTTCTTCAGGTCAAGAGAAAACTCCGAGACCGCCAAATCCAATACTCTATGCTCTTCCCGGCGCGTCTGCGGGTCGTACTGGATGGAGGCTCTCACTTCTTTAATACTCCACAGGAGGCTGAACACTGGCTTGACCGTAGGCCATAACAAACTGGCCGACCTTCCACATGTGAGCATAAATGTTCAGTTTTCTCTACTGTATTGACTTTCGTCATATTAGAGCCTTTTCTCGTTTTCAAATGTTTATCTGTGCTCTGTGAGGGCAGCTCGGGTTGTCTCATTTTTTTTCTTTCTTAATCTAATCCTTATACAGGAAATGTGTTCCCAAATGGAGCTTAATGCTAGGAAATAGTTAACATATAGGTGACCGCTGGTCTCTATACCTCTGAGGTTTTTTTTTTTCTTCTACTTGTAATTATCTGTTAGTTAGGTTATTTGTTTAGGTTATTAGGGATCCAAAGTATATCTAATGTTCAATAGGTATACCGGGTGGGTTGGGATATTTGGGTTTTTTTTCCTCTCTGTACTCTTTTCTTTTTCTTTTTTCTTTTCCCCATTGTTCATTTTAAAGTGTAAAATGGTAATTTACATAATGCTACCTAGATGTGCTTACAAAAACGTCCATGTGTGCAGGTATAGGCGACGGGTGTTGATATCCCCCACAAAGGAAACGTTAACATTATCTTACATTAATGTAAAGGGGCCTAGATTATGTGTCCATTCCTCCTTCCATATCTTCTTGCCCCTTAAAAACTCATCTTCTTTCCTAGCTAACATCTATGTCCTTCTTCATCCTTTTACCCCATCTAATCTACACTACAAATGTCTCAGTCTCAACCTCTAGCGGGGCTCCGCATACTCGGCTGGAACGTCCGAGGACTCAACGACCGCATCAAGCGTTCCCTGGTCCTCTCAGAGATTAAAAGACACGGGGCAGACATAGTGTGCCTATCGGAAACTCATTTGGTAGGAACTAGATCCATGTCCCTTAAAAAACCTTGGGTGGGCCACATGTTCCACTCCACCTTTTCGCCCAATGCTAGGGGCGTATCTATTTTGGTTAAGAAAACCATTAATTTCCACCTCACTCACCACCAAATAGACCAATACGGTAGATATATTTTCTTGAGGGCACACATTAACCACACCCTTATGAATATACTTGCTATATATATCCCCCCCCCCATACAGTAATGAGGTGCTCAGGAAGGCGTTAACATTTCTTGCCTCTTTCCCATTAGCTCCAATTGTTTGTATAGGGGACTTTAATAATATTTTAGATAAGCACCTGGACAAACTATCAGGCTCAGAACGCCCTGCACAACCCTCTGCTCCTTCCCCTACCCCGTTTGCAAAACTTCTTAATGAGCTTAATTTGGTTGATGCTTGGAGATATAGACATCCAAAACAAATACAGTTCTCTTGTTACTCTGCGGGACATCAGGCATTTTCCAGAATAGACCTGGCACTTATCTCTCCAGACCTCACGCATAAAACGATGGCAGTTGAATACCTACAGAGAGGGATATCAGACCACTCCCCTATAGTGATCACCCTTGATCTTATGCCACCCAGGGGTGCTGCTACTTGGAGACTGAACCCCTTCTGGCTCACCCTCATGGCATCCGCCATGGGGGGGATGGGGGGATGGTTGGGGAGTGGAGGGATTTCCAGGAGAATAATGCCTCCTGCACAAATTCTGGTCTACGACATGACACGTTTAAGGCCGTTATGCGAGGATCTCTTATAAAAAATATAGCAGCCATTAAAAAAGCTAGTAGGGCGGAGGAGTTGCAGCTAGAGAAAACATGCTCCCAGAGAGAGGCCATGTACTTGGGATCGGGACTACCTGAGGATAGAGAGAGGTGGGATGAGGCACGCAAGGCTTGGACTGACTATTTACTAGACAAATCCAAGCGCGGGCTTCTCTTCTCCTCACATGCTAGATACTCTCAGTCAGATGTAAGTGGCACCTACTTGGCATATCTCGCCCGAGATGACAGGACAATGAACTCTGTTCAAAAAATCTGCGTCCCTCGGGGCATGGAATACTTCACTACCCCTGAAATCACTCAGACTTTCTTGTCATTCTACTCTTCGTTGTACTCGTCTTGGGCAACATACACTCCGAATCAATTAACTCAATACCTCTCACAGATCCCAATCCCCACCCTTACCCAGCATTCTGTTGAGCTCTTAGAGGCCGACATCACAGCCTCGGAGGTTGAGGCAGCTATTGCCTCTTTCCCAAACAAGAAATCCCCTGGTAGCGATGGCATACCGATAGAGGTGTATAAAAAACATAGGGAATTCTTCGTCCCCTATCTCCTTCAGCTATATAACGATCTCATACGGGATGGCGGTCTCCCCCCATCCATGTCAGAGGCAATAATAGTGGTGATCCCAAAACCTGGAAAGGACCCTACCCTCCCAGATTCCTACCGCCCTATTTCACTCCTCCAGACAGATGTGAAAATACTAGCAAAAATGTTAGCAATTAAACTCAACGCGGTGATCACTACGGTGATACACGAAGACCAATTGGGTTTTATGCCAGGGCGGTCTACAACCCGAAACCTTAGGCGGCTCTTTTGTCATCTGCAGGGGGATACGAATTGTGGGTCGGGGGCGGTGGTGGTGTCACTTGATGCTGCCAAAGCCTTCGACTCCGTTGAATGGGGTTACTTATGGGAGGTCCTGCGTTGTTTTGCATTTGGTCCTGTTTTTATTAACTGGGTTCGCCTCCTCTATTCCTCCCCGAGGGCCCGTATGTTGGTTAATGGGTTCGTGACATCAGCATTTACACTCCACAGGGGGACTAGACAGGGATGCCCTCTATCCCCCACCCTCTTTGCTCTAGCTATAGAACCCTTGGCTATTGTGTTTCGTACGTCCCCACTGATTAGTGGTATTCCCCTGGGAGGACAAATTGATGTGGTCGCTTTATACGCAGACGATACTCTCCTTTTTCTTAATGATGCTGAGACCTCCCTCCGGGCTATGTTGGAAATTGTGGAGACATTTGGGGCGTTCTCGGGCCTCCTGATAAACTGGGGGAAGTCTAGCATCCTTCCTATTTCAGGTATAATTCCAAATGAACTGATCTCCTCCTCTCCTCTCCAGTGGGTCCTTAAGTTCAAATATCTGGGAGTATGGATCACCCCCAAGGTGACTGAGTTCAGATCGCTTAATATTGACCCGGTCACCACTGAGCTGAAGGGGCGTATTCACCAATGGAAGAAACTCCCCCTCATAGTTACGGGCCGAGTCAATCTTATCAAAATGACAATACTCCCTAAATATTTGTATTTACTGCAACATTCCCCAGTCTATATACCCAAGCATACCTTTATGAGTATAAATAGCTTAATTTCATCCTTCATTTGGGGGAACAGACCACCAAGAATTGCATTCAGAACACTAACTAAATCAAGAGTGGATGGGGGTCTGGGTCTCCCGAATATCCAAGCATACTACATAGCAGCCCAACTAGCGCACCTCTCGGACTGGATCCTGGGACGATGTGGGTCTACCTTTGAGTGCGCCTATGCCGAGTGTGTGGGGCCCCGTCTCTCTCCAATTCAATTCCTTCTCTCCTTTCCTTTCACCCCTACTAACTCTCCTCTCTTTCGGCAGGCGCTAATGGTGTGGCGCCAGGCACATAAGATGGTGTTGAGGTGGAGACCCCTCTATGGTATAACAGAACTTACCCTGAATTTAGGCGACTCTCATCTGATGGTTTTTGGATGGGGGTGGGCCTAAAATCCGTCTCCCAGCTATTTCTGGAAGGATCTATTAAAACATTCCAACAATTGTCTGAAGAATTCCAGCTGTCAAACAGGCTCTTCTTCCGGTACATACAACTGCGACATGCCGCTCAGGCCCAGTTTAATAACCTTCCTCCCCCCACCTCCACGTCCCCAATTAAAACTCTCCTTAACAACTTGTCTAAAAAGGGTCAGGTGTATACCATATACAGCTACCTTATTGGTCAAATAGATGTTGGCAGTCTGGATTCCCTGAAAGCTAAGTGGGAACATAATATAGGGACCTTAGAAGACGAACAATGGTTGCAGATCCTCAGCTCTGTCAAATATACTACCCCGTGTATGAGATACCAACAAATCTCATTTTATGTTCTACATAGAGCCTACCGCTCCCCCGCGTCCATGTGTAGGGCGGGGCTCAGATCAGATGACATGTGCCCTAGATGTGCCTCACCTGCCGCCGATTTCTGGCACATGCTCTGGTCTTGCCCGCAGGTTCATGCATTCTGGGAAGCGGTTTGGGCGGATATAGTTATCACTGAGCCCTCTATCCCGGCCATTGACCCTAAATATTGTATGTTTGCCCTTGACTTTGAAGAAAATCTCTCGCCCTCGATATACAAATATGTCCTTTGTCTAACAACCCTGGCTAAGGTCCTTATTGCTAGGAAGTGGTTTGATGTTACGTACCCAAATATTTATAACTGGAGAGCCCTGGTGAATGAGGTCTCTGGGCACGAGAGATTCACTTATAGGTCCAGAGGCTCGCTCGCCCCATATCTGAACAAGTGGAGCAGATGGACCTCCTCTAGATTCGCCACAGCCATCGACATTCAACACAATCTCAATAATGGTTGAATTAACTGATAAAGAAGACTACTAACACATTACGTAAAATGGTGACTCAATATACCCATAGGCCCTCGCTTATGCACATCTCTCAGTCATGACGGTGCACAATTACCAAATGCATGTTATTTACCCTGGTTTTTTCCCTTGTCCTTTTCTTTTCCCTTCTCTCCCCTCTATTTCTCTTTCCTCCTTAAGGGAGGTAGAAAGCTCTTAAAGCAGTTTAGTTCTCTAGATGTAAAGTTGAAAAATAAGTAATACTTGCTCTCATGTGTATAGCACGAAGCGTACAAGGGTATTGTCTAAACATATACTTTGTTGAATTGATTGTACAAGAAATGCGCAAACAATGTTTATGGAAAATGAGATGTTTATTAACATGGACCTGAACAGATATCAATGTACCACTGTTACGATTGTATGCTAGTGCTTAATGTACATTCTATATACAATAAAAATTACACAATTAAAAAAAAAAAAAGGGCTGTGTATTTTAGCAATTCAAAGAGATAGCAAAAGATGTACTCAACGTTTCTGTCCCATAAGGACCTTCATCAGGAGTTCTGCAACCAGTCAATTAAAGCACAGCATGGGCCAAGCAGCAGGATCCTACAGCTTGGCCCATGCTGTGCTTTAATTGACTGGTTGCAGAACTCCTGATGAAGGTCCTTATGGGACAGAAACGTTGAGTACATCTTTTGCTATCTTTTTGAATTGCTAAAATACACAGCCCTTTTACTTGCATTTATATAATGGAGAGTGCGTCCGTTTTTTCTATATAAATGGACTCCTATGTGTTCTGGATGTCACCCTAGAAGATGTATATGCTGGATGGAGTGCGGTCTTATCTTATGGATATATATATAGAGATATATATATATATAGATATAGAGCAACGAGGGTCCGGCACTCCCAGGAACCAGGAGTAACTGTGTCGGTGCCTTCACAGCTTGGTATGCAACACAGAGAAGAACAGTGGTGCGGCACTCACGACCAATAATTCAGTAAGCACGATAGGTCAGTTTGTTCGGTCAACGTTTCAAAATGTTTAATTTTGTCATCCTGATGACAAAATTTAAAATTTTGAAACGTTGACCGAACAAACTGGCCTATCGTGCTTACTGAATTATTGGTCGTGAGTGCCGCACCACCGTTCTTCTCTCTCTCTATATATATATATATATATATATATATATATCTATATATATATGCAGTGAAGAAGAGCGTCACTCCGGGGCTTGTGCGTAACAAGAATTTTAATTCAGCGTTATGTCAACGCGTTTCGGGTATAACCCGTCGTCAGGACATTAACAAATGAAACAAAAACAGTGCATTAAATACATACCAGCGTGTGGGTGTTCCCCCTCCGTCCGGCGGTCCTCCATTCCGGTCATCGCTCTAACTTCCGGATTGTAGCCCGGAAGTGACGCTACTCCGGCGGTGGAACGAAAACCAGCGGCCGGGGGGACACTGCAATACAAACATGTCAAACTTTATTAGTACAAGACAGTGTCATTCAGTGATTATCTCTATGTCTGTAAAAAGACGGCAATGACACTGTACAAAGTGAAGCATGGTAAAGAATGGTAAAACAATGTAAAAACATGTAAACAACTGTGTGTTAGCATTAATATTCTAAATCAGCTTAGCTAATGGTCATTAGTGAAATATACTTCTTGTGACTGAGTGAGCTTATAAGCCTCTGTGCACTACCTCATTATACTAGTGAGAACGTAGATGCACAGTGGGAAAAAAGGTAAGTTGCTATGAGTGACCAAGATAATACTAGACTAAACTATAGTGAGTGAACGAAATATAAATATTTGAGAAAAATACAAAAGGAGGGAATTAGGTGTGACCAAAATAGAGGAATAAAATATATATAGAAAAATATAAACGGGCCATCTTTGACGCCTATACAATGGAGTAATATTGGACTATAACAAATATACCTAGGACTGAGTCCTGATAGTCCCTAATTTTAGTGGAGTATATGGAATAAGAGTATAAAGTTACTGTGAGGAGAATAACTAGAAAACACAAGACTAAAAAATAAATGAATGAAGGATAAATATAAATAAGTGCATACAAAAGTAGACATGCTAAGTATAATGTAACAGAAGCCAGTGTTGGTCAGGAGGATATTGATTAATTCATAAGAAGCAACTATAATTAATGGCTTCATTCAAACCCATAGGGTTGATGGTTTGCAATTTGAAAATCCATTCACATTCACGTCTTAGTAACAATTTATCCCTGTCCCCCCCCCTCTCACTAAAGGTGGGATGTGGTCTATCATGCTGTATTTAAGACCTGCCAAACTGTGACGTGCCTGTGCGAAGTGGCGGGCCACCGCCTGTTCGCTGTTTCCTGTCAACAGTGCAGCTTTAATGGCCACCCTATGTTGAGCCATCCTCTCTTTAAATTGTCTTGCCGTCTTGCCCACGTAGTTTAACCCACATGGACAAGACAGCAAGTAAACCACATAACGTGAGCTGCATGTAAGAGGTAATTTAATTTTAAAAATGGTGCCTTCATGCGGATGGGTGAATTGGTCCCCTGTGGTTAGATATCCACAGGTGGCACATCCTGTGCACCTGTAGCACCCCGGTTTTCTGGTTAGAAAATGCTCTGTTTGTTTTTTGGGTTTACCACTAATATCCATCTTCACTACAAGATCCCGGATGTTTGGGCCCCTTTTATTACTCGGCATGAGTTTAGAAAGATGTAAACTTTTTAATTCGGGGTCTGTATTAATGATGGGCCATAGGGATTTAACCCTATTAACCAGCTCGGGAGTTTGTGTTGAATATTGGGTGACCCACGTAGTGGTTTTAATATTCTTCAAACTAGGCATTTTATTTTGTAGTAGTTCTTGCCGGGATTTCTTGCATGCTTTGGCTCTAGCTTGTTCTAGTTCTTTTTTTGGGTATCCTGTTCGAATCTGATGGTCATCTCTGCCAGTTGTTTATTACGAGTGTCGATGTTGTTGTTAATTCGGCAAACTCACAAAAACTGGGAGTAGGGAAGCCCAGCTTTAGTATGGATAGGGGGGAAGCTATTAAAATGCAGTACGTTATTTCTGTCAGTGGGTTTGGCATATAACTGGGTAAGGATTTTATTTTGTTCGATCCGTATTTGGACATCTAGAAAATTGATGACCCTGGTGTCTAGAGTATAGGTCAATTTCACTGGACTAGATGATGCATTGTGTGTGTCCAATAGGTCAATGAGGGTCTCCCTTGAGCCCAACCAGAATATTAATATGTCATCGATGTATCAAAGATATAAATCGATACATCGAAGAATCTCTGGGTCAGCAAAGAAGATTTGCTTTTCAACCTGGTACATGTATGAGTTGGCATAGACCGGAGCTGCCGCAGAACCCATTGCACAACCCTTACTTTGGTTGTAGTATTTCTTGTCATGCATGAAATAGTTGTGGGTCAATGTATATCTTAAGATATCAATAAAAAAATTAATAACAGGACCCTTATAATGGATGTTATCTGTAATCAAGCATCTGACCGCCTCTAGTCCCGCTTGATGCGGGATGCATGTGTATAAACTATTTACATCGATACATGCCATAATGAGGCCCTCTTTCACCTGTGCAAAGGTCTCAAGTTTCTGCAACAGGCTAGTTGTGTCCTTCAGGTATGTCTCTGTGTTCTGTATACATGCCTGTATCCATCATCCTGATGACAAAATTAAAAATTTTGAAACGTTTACCGAACAAACTGGCCTATCGTGCTTACTGAATTATATATATATATATATATATATATATATATATGTCAAAATAAGGAGGAGCGCTCCATAGTGTAAAACCACAATATTTTAATGGGCAATAAAAAGCTCCTAGGTTACAGCCCATATTTGCGCGTAAGAAAGGACACACTGCTGTGGGCTGGTTACCACAAGATATTATACATAGACAATCCCGGCAAATACTACCACCTGCAACCCACGCCGGTCACTGCACGTTAACTCGGCGTCTCGGAGACCAATCACAGAAACAGCGGTAGTAGGGGGATGACTGGCAGAAGGAGAGCGATCGTCACCTGGCTCCGCTCTATCGCGTTTCGTATCAAACTTTGTCAGAGGGGGTTTTTTGCATATATTTTTTGCGGCATCAATGGACTAATCTAGAGTGCCGAATACCTGCTTCACGTGTGTATATATATATATATATATATATCGATTCCAAGTGCCCGGCACTCCTGTGGATGTCACTTAATAATGACCCGGTGCCTTCCTGGTGGCCTTGATAAGCCCTTGTAGATGCTGAGATGGAGATAGGCGGCACTCTCGGATTTTAGTGAAGCATGAAAAATTTATTGTGGCTCCAACATGTTTCGGGCGCAGCCCGTCCTCAGGGAACAATTCACACAGTGCAAAGTGAACAAATAAATACACAAAACCAACCAGAAAAACCCGCCCCCCGCCTCATCAGCCCAAGACAACTCTCACCTGCGAGCTCCCCTGTTGGCTGTCTCACCCGCCCGCCATCACTGCGCTCTGCCGGCCTGGACACCATAGTTGAAGCTGCAGCTTCTTCTTCTGATGTCATCAGCCTCCGCCTCAGCCACGGCGCAAGGCGTGTACTTGTACATGTACTTTTTGGTTACACCACAAGGTGGCGTAGTTCACCTAATTATATTTCTCATGCACAAAGCACTTATGAGAAAAACCTTTTTCAAAGTCACTAAATAAGCACCATTTGCTGGTACGCATATATTAATGTTTGAGAAGGATTACTGTATCACGAATTGTGTAAAACACTGAAGGCGCAGAGGTCATACCATTTCGCTATATATATATATATATATATATATATATATATATATATATATACCAAACCATACGGCGGCACTCCTCCCAATAAACGATTCTTTAAGCAGTGATGATAATCAACGTTTCGAACTTTAATAGGTAGTTCTTCTTCAGGATACACAAAACATCATAGACACAGTACACATATTTATACATACCACAGATAATTGACACCCGCCTCCAGCGTCCATCCCGGCAGCCTCCCGCTGGCGTCCTGGCGTCCACGTGTGTAGCACACAAAGTGCGCGTCATCACGCTGACAGGGACGTCCAGCTCCAGACGCCGAGTGGAAAACTGGTTGTCATGACAACAATACAACAAATCACCAAAGTGTAATTAAACATGCGACAAGTGGGGATCGTAAACACCGAAGTGTACAAAATAGCATACAAAAATACATATAAAAAACACCAATAAAAAAACGGCATGAGCATGTAAGTATCAACTCGTACATCACAAATTGGTAAGGGCTGTTAATAGTCAAAACTTCATTTTAAGCAGATGTCTAGAGAAACAAGTATGGATGTGTACCAAATAAAACAAGATACAGTACCCTATAGGAAACAGTGCAGCCCTCGAAATTCGTTCAAACCATTAGGTGCCAGCGTATTAAGGCGCTGGATCCACCGGGCTTCACATTGTTGTATTGTTGTCATGACAACCAGTTTTCCACTCGGCGTCTGGAGCTGGAACGTCCCTGTCAGCGTGATGACGCTACACACGTGGACGCCAGGACGCCAGCGGGAGGCTGCCGGGATGGATGCTGGAGGCGGGTGTCAATTATCTGTGGTATGTATAAATATGTGTACTGTGTCTATGATGTTTTGTGTATCCTGAAGAAGAACTACCTATTAAAGTTCGAAACGTTGATTATCATCACTGCTTAAAGAATCGTTTATTGGGAGGAGTGCCGCCGTATGATTTGGTCTATTGGAAACCCTGTCTGGGTTTTTTGGAAGGCACCCCAATTTTCTCCTGTCGTGGCTGTGCTGCTCCTATACGGATTGTGTTTATCCCTCCTCGGTTGGCAGACTGGTGGATGGGTTTGGAGCTAAAGCACCCCGTTTTCCCGTGAGCATATTTGGGACTACAGGACTTTCTCACTTGTCTGTCGTTTTTCCCACATGATGGCTGAAGGTGGAGGTGACGGCAATGACACCATGGACAGTATCAATTTGGCATTACTCACACAGGGCAAAGTTTTGTCGTTCTCGGAATCCGAGGCTGAAACAATCCTTTCTAAGAAATTTGTGGACGATGATGCCATTGATGAGACCAGACCATTGGAATTCCTCTACAAAGACTGGCTTAGAATTAAGCAGAAGGAGGTTGACTATTTATATCACGGGATCACGCTTAGTGAGTATTACAAAACTAAACGTATCCCCAGGGGGTTTAGAGTCAGAAATGCCCCAACAATTGGACGCTTTAGTGTATCTTTTTGTAAACGGTGGATAGCTGTCCTCAATAAATGCAGCCTCGATCTAATGTTATTAGTTATTGAGGAGTCAGGACGTGAACTTGAACTGGCTAAAGAGCGCATTAAAATCTTTGAGGACAAGCATAAACCATCATTCACTGCCGACACCACTGCTATAAAAGGGACCTGGTCCAGTTTAAAAAACAAAAACTGGATAAAGTCAATTCAGACTACGAGAACGACCAGGTGTATTCTTGGATACAAGGTGGTCGCCAGCAGGCCCATCAGCGCCCATTCGGCAGATTCCCAAAGAAACAGGGTCGCCAAGCCTATGACGGCTCTGATTCCTATGAAGTGCCCACTACTAGTGATTCAGATGGAGCCTCAAAACCGAGACGCAGGGCCAAACAGCCGGTCCCCCCTTTAGGGGTACGTACCAGGCAACTTCTACACGCTGAAGGTATAGGACGCGGCGAGGCGGCCAGTGCCAAAGGCAAAGGAAGGTGCGGCAGACCTCCCCTGAGAACATAGTCTTTAATCTTTCTACACATGTGTTGACACAAGCTGAACATAGTGTTTTATGTAAACGACTATCGTTTGTTCCCACTGCAAGGTTCGATGAAATGCAATAGGAAATTGAAAAATATAAACTTAACAGGACATTAAAATTGAAGGAATACTTCAACAAACATGATGTTAATAAACCTGTGGCGATGTCGACCCCTGTTCTTGAAATTCCCCAGCAGTTGTTGAAATTACAACCGAGATCAGTATTCGAACCACTGTCTATGAATGCTAACATTAAAACGTTTATTAGTGCATTAGACCACAATGTGTCCAGAGATGTAATTGCGAGTGCTAAACCTACCAGTGGGGGATCCAATTTGACTAGAGATGAGCTTACTGCTTTGCGTGATCTCAGCTCATATAGTGAAGAAAGAGTATGTCCATGTGTGATGCACCTGCTGAAACTCACACGAGTAAAAAGTAACTTTTATTTGTCATTTTAAGAAAGCGAAATATAAAAAAACACATACAACAAATACACACTGTGTTAAAAAACGGTGGCTCTCTGATCCTATAAGCGGTATTACTATACCAAATATTCAAATACAGGAATGGGGGGCCGTAATATCCTTATAATATAGTGAAATACCACAGTGTTATATCACTGAATGGTTGGCCACAGTCCCTAAATAGAAGCGCACTAATTAGTAATCCTAAATCAAATAGGACATATTGTTGGACAGGTAGTATCACAAATCTTCAATAAATGGTGCGTAGGAGTCTGCCTGAACTGCTGTTAACCACAATAAGTGATCGACACAGATGTCGTAGTTTAAAGGATGTCTCCTCCCAAACAAATATATAGGCTGGTGATAATCACAGTGCGCTAGGTCTATGGGCGCCTATCACCAGTAAGCCTAGTTGGGGGTGACTCCTGTGTACCTCAATATCTGATCCTAGCATATGTCGACACAAATGTCGTCACCTAAGGTATGTCCCTTCCCAAACAAATATATAGGCTGGTGATTAATCCTGCGCACTGGATATGCGGGCGCCTGTCACCAGTGAGCCAACTAGGCTTACTGGTGATAGGCGCCCATAGACCTAGCGCACTGTGATTATCACCAGCCTATATATTTGTTCGGGAGGAGACATCCTTTAAACTACGACATCTGTGTCGATCACTTATTGTGGTTAACAGCAGTTCAGGCAGACTCCTACGCACCATTTATTGAAGATTTGTGATACTACCTGTCCAACAATACTGTATGTCCTATTTGATTTAGGATTACTAATTAGTGCGCTTCTATTTAGGGACTGTGGCCAACCATTCAGTGATATAACACTGTGGTATTTCACTATATGATAAGGATATTACGGCCCCCCATTCCTGTATTTGAATATTTGGTATAGTAATACCGCTTATAGGATCAGAGAGCCACCGTTTTTTAACACAGTGTGTATTTGTTGTATGTGTTTTTTTATATTTCGCTTTCTTAAAATGACAAATAAAAGTTACTTTTTACTCGTGTGAGTTTCAGCAGGTGCATCACACATGGACATACTCTTTCTTCACTATATATGCTCCAATTCTCTATGTCCAGTGGTTGCACACCCCGATAACAATTGACATTCTCTTAGTCACTGTACCAACTGGGGGTCCACCCTTTTGCCTCTCATAGATGAGGATCCTGTGCGAATAGCCAAAGCTTTGTGTGATCTCAGCTCATACACTGATGTCATCATACGGCCCGCTGATAAAGGCGGTGCCGTTGTGTTACAGGATCTTGGTGACTACAAGAGGGAGATCATGAGGCAGTTATCTGATCTATCTGTGTATAGACCATTAAATAAGGATCCCACTAATGAATTTTCAGTGGCATTGAATAATATTCTTGATAGGTCTGTATGTGATGGTATTATTACGCAAGAGTTAGCAGTAGCGTTGAAGGTTTCTAATCCTGTTGTGCCATTATTGTACACGTTACCTAAAATCCACAAAAGGTTAACTGATCCTCCCGGTAGGCCTATCATAGCAGCGCGTGGTTCGCTTTTCCAGAATGTCTCGACATACATCGATGCCCTGCTGCAGCCTTGTATCAGGGCGGCACCAGGGCATCTTCTTGATACCACTTAATTTCTTGTTAAATTGAATGCCCTTGATGTGATTCCCACTGACAGCCTGTTATGTAGTATCGATGTATCAAGCCTATATACTATCATACCTAATGATGCAGGGCTTGGCTCCATCCGCAGACTTCTAGTTAATAACAGCAACTATCGAGGTCCCGATGTCAGCTTTGTACTTGAAATTCTGGAACTTGTGCTTACACACAATTACTTCTTATTTGACAAGACATTCTATCTGCAATGCGTTGGCTGAGCGATGGGGAGTAATTTCGCCCCGTCGTACGCCAACGCATACATGATGGATGTCGAACAGGACATATTCTTCTCTTCTATCGATGTATCGCATAATATTTTTTTCTATACGCGGTACATCGATGATTTATTTATGATTTGGACGGGCCCGCATGAGACATTTTTTGAACTCATTGAGAATCACAACAGGTCCCCGAGTCCTGTCAAGTTGACACACACTGTCGACACGAAGTCAGTTTGTTTTTTGGATGTAGTGTTGACGGTCAGTAACGGCATGGTGGAGACTTCGGTTTACACCAAGCCGACTGACCTCAACACTATTCTACATGCCAATAGCTGTCATCCACGGGCTGTTAAATACAGCCTACCTTATTCCCAATTCCTGCGTGCCAGGCGCATCTGCAGTTCAGATGTCCTGGCCGAGGAACAGATTGACATTATGGTGAACAAATTTTTGAATAGAGGATATAGTCCAGCATTGTTGGAAGAAGCCAAATTGAAAGCTCTTTCCAAAACCTGTGAATCTTTATTGGTTTACCATAACAAGTCTAACAAAAAATTTGATAGGATGCCATGGGTTAATCACTACAACACTGCCAGTACAGTGGTTAACAGAAGTGTGAAAAAATTGTGGCCATTGGTCCAAATGGACAATTCATTACAATTGTCGGGTACCACGATCATGTCCTGTTACACTCGTGGCAGGAGTGTGCGTGACATGGTCGTGAAAACTGACATTGCTAAATTGCAGCAAAGTAGCAGTGAACAATTTTTGGGGGCGCGTGCTGGGTGCTTCAAATGCCTCAATTGTATCACATGTAGAGCCATGACTAGTGGTACTTCCTTTTGTCACCCTTCTAGTGGGAAGAGGTTTGCCATTAAGCATAGGGTTACATGTACTAATAAGTACATCATTTATATGATCACCTGTCCATGTTCATTGAGTTACATCAGGAAAACTGACCGTACGCTGCGAGAGCGCATGGCTGGACACAGGCATGCAAGCAAGCAGGCATATGAGAAAGGCAGTAGTGACCAGCCGGTCGCTAGGCATTTCCTAGAAGCACACCACACCATACCCGCGCTCCGTTATATGATCATTGATCATGTGCCAGCAACACTGAGGGGTGGTAATAGGTCTTTAAAGTTATTGCAATGTGAAGCCCGGTGGATCCAGCGCCTTAATACGCTGGCACCTAATGGTTTGAACGAATTTCGAGGGCTGCACTGTTTCCTATAGGGTACTGTATCTTGTTTTATTTGGTACACATCCATACTTGTTTCTCTAGACATCTGCTTAAAATGAAGTTTTGACTATTAACAGCCCTTACCAATTTGTGATGTACAAGTTGATACTTACATGCTCATGCCGTTTTTTATTGGTGTTTTTTATATGTATTTTTGTATGCTATTTTGTACACTTCGGTGTTTACGATCCCCACTTGTCGCATGTTTAATTACACTTTGGTGACTTATTGTATTGTTGTCATGACAACCAGTTTTCCACTCGGCATCTGGAGCTGGACGTCCCTGTCAGCGTGATGACGCGCACTTTGTGCGCTACACACGTGGACGCCAGGACGCCAGCGGGAGGCTGCCGGGATGGACACTGGAGGCGGGTGTCAATTATCTGTGGTATGTATAAATATGTGTACTGTGTCTATGATGTTTTGTGTATCCTGAAGAAGAACTACAGATGGGTCTGTTCCCATCCTTGCAGGGGATGGCGCTGGCGTCGCCAGCCGCCATCCCCCGCCAGCGCCATGGCGATCGTGAGAAGGGGGCACGCACGCACGAGAGGCGCGCGCGCCCCCTTCCGACGGCGCTTCCAAACGTTTCCCCGGGTCCCCGCCGGCTTGCCGGCGGTAACCCGGGGTCCCCGCCGCCTGCCCGCACCCCCCCTAACCCCCCCCCTAACCCTGTCCGTCTCCCTGAGGCGGGGACGGACAGGGTTTTCGTCGCGCTAGCGACGGAGACTGAGACGCGCGTGCGCGTGAGACGCACGCGCGTCTCAGTCTCCTCGCTGGCGAGGCTGCTGGCGGGTCGCCAGCGCGTACATTCTGGCGACCCGCCAGCAAGGATAGGAATAGGCAGGTACTGTACCTATTAAAGTTCGAAACGTTGATTATCATCACTGCTTAAAGAATCGTTTATTGGGAGGAGTGCCGCCGTATGGTTTGGTCTATTGGAAACCCTGTCTGGGTTTTTTGGAAGGCACCCCAATTTTCTCCTGTCGTGGCTGTGCTGCTCCTATACGGATTGTATATATATATATATATATATATATCCAGCGTTTGGGTCCGGCACTCAATGATGTGGTCCTGAACAACAACCGGCGGTGCCCTCCCGGGTATGATATAGAGGTGAGTGTCAAGGGACACAGAGGGGGCGGCACTCGAACGGATTTAGAATATGAATGAAAGACACAACCACAGTGTAGCGTTCTAAGAACGCTACACTGTGGTTGTGTCTTTCATTCATATTCTAAATCCGTTCGAGTGCCGCCCCCTCTGTGTCCCTTGACACTCACCTCTATATATATATATATATATATATATATATATATATATATATATATATATATATATATATAATGAAAAAACAATACCCAGCAAATAAAGTCCTTATGTTCTTTAATGGTACAAGGTCCACAAAGTCCCAATGTGTGCGGCTCCACTTTAGGATCCAACCATGAATCCAATCATGTAAAGAGAAGATAAATAAAGCGCACCAATCAGCAGAATGAATAAAAAAAATGTACGTATAATATGCTGACATACATAGGGGTTAGCATAGAAAATCTTGCCAAAGATAGACTACGGCACTGCAAGGCGGGTACAGATGTAACATCACCGCTCCACGGGATGATCAGTCACCAGCGGGGTACACACGCCAGCAGCCGCAGACTGGAAGACTTCAGTGTATGCAACGGACCAGATGGGACGTCAAGCGTCAAGACTGCAGAAGCCACACCCATTGCGTTTCATCACAAACATGTTTGTCAACAACTTGTTCCTAAAAAACCTCAATTGGTTTTTAAGAAAGCCAATACTCTAAATTCTGTTCTGGCACCTAGTAATTTAAAGGTTGTTGAAAATTCAGGGTGGCTGCACCAATTGAAAGGTTTTTTTCTTTGCAATAAGTGTAAAGTCTGTCAATATGCAAGTAAAGACAGGCTTAAAGTTTGGAACTACGATAGAAGCAAATCCTTTGAAATTAAAAGTAAAATAACCTGTACAACAAATAACATATATTTATTAGAATATAATTGCGGTCAACATTATGTTGGGAAAAACTAAACGTCCTCTAGAGCATTTTAGGAATATAAAAAAAAAAATGTGTCTTATCATAGTTGTCACACCAGGGGTCTGAGTCACAGAGACGAAGACCTCTGGTGGGGACTCGGACCAATAAAGGAATTGGGGAGGCTTTAAGAGATCACTTGCGCAACAATGCACCCAGAAGCAGGAAGGAGGCAAGGTTAAATACAACCGGGTTTTATTGAAGAAACCGATGACAGGAGGGTTGTAATTGGCAGGCAGGAAAGTATGCAAGACTGATACAATATGGCACAGATGATATGTGATGCAGTGCAGAGCACTGATGAAGTCCTTAGCACGATACTTTACTGTGGCTTGCCTGGAGTTGAGATGTGTTGAGATGTGTCAATTATTACATTTTGGAGTTGCTCCCAGGAATAATTGTTACTGGTACAATTCAAAAAAGAGGAGAAACTATTCCCAATTCAGGGCACTCACTGGACTAATATATTCTGTTATTTATCCTATACAGGGTGTCCACCAACAAATAACATTCATTTAAAATATAACTTTTATTATCAAATTTAAGATTGCTTAAAGCCAGCGAAATATAAGTTAACAAATATAGTGCAAAAATAATGAAATAAAGGTGATTAAAATGAGATGTACTGTGTATGTGTCACAAGCCACCACAGCAGGACACGGTGGGCTGCGTACTCACCCGCTCATGTCTGCCGGGGCCTGGCAGCTTCCTCTAGGTATATAGGAGGACTGTCTAGGCTGTATCCCTGTCAGTACAAAGAGTCTCCAGTGCTTGCTGCATCTCTGGGAGCTCTCCTGGCCATCCTAGTGCCTGTTGGAATCTCTGCCCTGCTTTCCGTGCTCTGTAGCATTCTAGGCCTCCATGCTGCTGATACAGTCTGACCCAATCCACTCTCGCTGATCCAGTCCTTCCCATTCCTCTCGGGCCTGTTCTCAGCATCTCCAGTCTTCATTCACCTTCTTCTCCGTACCTCTACAGGATGCGATTGACCCTTCCATAAGTCACAGTCTTTACAGTGTTCCCATCATCTCCGGTTATTCGCAATCCAGCAAGAAGTTATTGCTTACTTTATTGGTTATCGGTTATTCTCAAAGAAGTATTTGAGAGTTTTGATGTTTTGTTTCCATTGATGAAAAGATCAATCATTAAACCAGCTCGTTTTAACCCTAACTCCTCTGACTCGTCTGCTACTCCTGTGACCCACACGACTCCATCCACTCCGCCACCTGTGACCGTATGTGTTTTATTCTTTTCTGTCCTCAATTTTTTGATCAATCAAATTTATGATTGATCAGAAAGAGTTTTTAGTTTATCTATATTTAAATACAGGTTGCCGTTAGTTGCCAAAAAAGTTCTCTTAAAGGCCCCTTTTGTCAAGTTCTTGCTGAATTAAATACAAGTCCTATTGTGTGAACTATTTCGCTCCAAATGTTTGTATAGTATGTATTGTAGTAGATGCCCTAGATGAAGCTGACACGAAATGCGCATTGGCAGACAGCATACTCCATGATCTAAGATTAATGCGGTTATTTTCTTTGATTTGAACTTACTGTAATATGTACTGTGTTGTGTATGAGATTACTCTGTTACCATGACCAATTCATTGCATGCCTCATAACGTGATAGCCAAAATTGAAGTACCGTCCTGATCACTATGCTCTTTGATATATGTGATTAACACTATCATACACTGTGTCTACTCACAACTTACAGAGTGTATGATTTATCTGCCTTAACGCTGTTCAAACCGTACTTGACTGAACAATTTGCCATATAGCCACAGCTGAATGTAAAACTGGCCATACATCAGAAAGACCGGTCTTAAGACCAGTCACAATCAGGATTGTGTACAATTTCCCTTGAAATCCCTGCAGTCCTTGGTGGTTTTGGACACACAATCTACTCACAATCCATCATACATCCATCTGCTGCATGATTGTATGATTGAAGCTTCACTTAAATAGGGGGCTGGCCTACTAGGATCAAAAGGATACGAGTATCAAAAATCCATTTTTTTTAATTTACAGGTTGCCAGCAACTAATAATCTGCTTACATCTGCTGTGTTATGCCATTATTAAATAGTCCGAATGCAGCAATCCTCTGAAAACTGTTTTCAGATTAGTGACAGAATTGTGCAAAAGGATGTCCACCGCTCTTTTCAGCCTCCCGCCCATCTGCCGGTTGGTAACTTCTGTAGCTCCAAGCATCTTCACTGTCACGGGTCACCCAGAAGCTGCACCTCTCTTCTCTGCTAGTCAGGGAGGGAGTGTCACATGACTCTGGTTGTATGAGCCATCTAAAGACAGATTGCATGTGCTTAAAAGCACATGCAATCTGCTCCTAATCCCAATTGATCTGACATGCAGCACGTCAGATCAGAGGACCAATCCTCCAATCTCCCAGGGCTGGGAGATTGTGTGATTGTATGATTGTGTACACACAGTATGCACACAATCTGCATACAATACATTTTACAATCAACAGAGATTGTATGATTGGGTACAATATCTTTCTGATGTATGGCCACCTTAAGCCACTTTTATAAATAAACAGGCAGATGTGCTTTATGGTACATACGATTTGGACCAATTTCACTGCCCAATCCATCTGAATCGGGTGAAATCGGGCCCAAATCGCACAGTGTATGGGGGCCTTAAGAATGAACATTAAGTTGAACTTTGAACAAGATATCTATAATTATTCAGAAACTGTCAAAAGGGCAAATATCTGCCGTGCCTTTATATAGATGCTCTAGTAGTGGATGGAGGAGTAATCATTTCAATGTACCTAATGTACAGTAGCAACATTGTATAAGAATGCTACAATAAAGTGTCAACTTAAAAGAGATACTATACAAACATTTGGAGCTAAATAGTTCACACATTAGGACTTGTATTTAATTCAGCAAGAACTTGAAAAAAGGGGCCTTTAAGAGAACTTTGTTGGCAACTAACGGCAACCTGTATTTAAATATAAATAAACTAAAAACTCTTTCTGATCAATCATAAAATTTGATCATAAAATTGAGGACAGACCAGAATAAAACACATACACAGTACATCTCATTTTAATCACCTTTATTTCATTATTTTTGCACTATATTTGTTAACCTATACTTCACTGGCTTTCAGCAATCTTAAATTTGATAATAAAAGTTATATTTTAAATGAATTTTATTTGTCGTGGACACTCTCTGTAGGATAAAGAACAGAATATATTAGTCCAGTGAGTTTCCCAAATTGGGAATACTTTCTCTTCTTTTTTGATTTGTTGTGTGTGTGTAATGTCTGTAGTATATACAAGTTGTTTTGACTGTACACCTTCTGAATGTATATGTGTAAACTTGAAAAATCTTGTTGACCAAGTTATGCTTTTTTTATTCAGTTCATTCGCTTAGGGATGTTTGAACTCCACTGCGATGAATTGACCAGAGCTTTGGCAAAGCGATCAGAAGCTATTTGTGGAAAACTGATAGAGAAAATGTTTAATGATCACCAGGAGACCAACAAAGGGTAGGTTCTCTGCTGTAGTGAAGATACTGTACTTACCTATGTTTCCTCGCATGATGAGAGAAGTACACTGTTTATGGTACTATACATATTGTCAGGAGATTGCTTTCTGATAAGAGTTTAGTATATTTTGTTGGGATGGTAAGCCAAAGTATTTGGTACCCTGCTGTTCTGTGTCAATTCGAATTGTAAAAGAAGTTACGTTATTGGAGGAGGGAACAAATCATATTACTCATTATTTGAAGGTATATTGTAGAATTTGCCATTTTAGAAAAATAAGATGATTTCCTTTATAGAAAAAAATTTAGAGAAAAGTTATACCAGCGACTTTGATTAAGAAAAATTAGACTTCTAAAAAAATATAAAATATATTCTAAAAAGTATAAGCAAAGTGTCACACTGCTTGGTTTTTGTGGACCCAGCTTTGGACCAGAACGTGTTCCACCTTATTTTCCTGTTATATTTGCTTTAAGCCTGCACGAATCAGTCAGATCCGTGCAGGCTGCAGTGTAAAAAAAAAAGGTAAAATAAATAAATAAAAAAAACAGCGTGGGGTCCCCCCCACAGCCGTAACCAGCACCAGGCTGAAAGGGCCAGTAATTAAAAATCAGGAAACCCGACAAATAGGGGTTCCCCGATTTTTTAACAACCAGCCCCAGGCTCCAGGTCCGGGGCTGGTTCCCAAAATACGGGGGACACAATGAGTAGGGGTTCCCTTGTATTTTAAGAACCAGCCTCAGGCCAAACCCGCCAGCAGGGTAATGCCACAGCTGGGGGGAGACTTTTTATACAAGTCCCCCTGGCCAAAGCATTAACCCCCTGACTGGTCAGCCTGGCCAGGGCCCCTGGGCAGTGGGCATCGAGCTGATTTGAATGTAGAAAATAGAATAAAAATTGATTGTTTTTTACTGTGGAACTATGAGTCCCAGCAAGCCTCCCCGCAAGCTGGGACTTGGAGAACCACAAGTCCCAGCCTGTGGGGCATTAAAGGGCCTGCTGGCACTTGTAGTTCCACAGTAAAAAAATTAGTGAAATAAATACACACTGACACACAATAAAACTTTAATACATCCAAAGCCCATACATACTGATACTTACCTATCTTGAGCCCGTAGGTAGGTCCCTGGGTCTTGGTCCGGTGCCTTGTCCTGCTCCATGTCGCCGGTCTTCTCCATGTCAGCGTTGTCTGTGTAAATGGATTTCCCCTATTTGTCTGACAGACCATTGACCAGAAGTTGCCGATTGTCCTTTTCTCCCATATATTGCAGCAACCAATCAGCTAATATTCAACCCTATAAATTCCATTTACTAGCTGGCTCAAATCATCAGTTAAACATCAATCTCAGCCTATGCTGTTTGCTTGTGTTCCTATTCCCTGGAGTCTTTTTTTTTTTTTTAAATATAGTCTTTATTTATATTTGTTTTCGTATAAAATACAATACAAGACACTATTTCATATTCTTATACATATTCAAAAGGACAACACCTTTACACGTTATTTTCCATCACAAATTAGTCTATCAGACACAATTACATTTCCTATACATTGTGTCTGATATTTATTTGTGCTCGAATAAGTGATTTTATTCATTAAACATATTTTTTCATTTATAGTTAAATCCGTGATGCCTAAGTGTCTAATTCTTTGTCCCACCTGTTGCCATATCTTTTGTATATGTTGACATTCCCATAACATGTGTATGAAGGTTCCCCGACAGGTCTTATACTTTGGGCACAAGTCACTTTTACTTTTATCATACTGGCTTAGTCTGCTTGGGGTCACATACACTCTGTGGAGGATAAAGATTTGTATTTGCTGGTATCTAATTGATGATGTCGCCCTCATTGGAGATGCTAACATCATATCCCATTCCTGATCAGTTATATTCAATATGTCTTCAGGCCAATCTTTTATGTTTTTTTCTGTACTTTATATATTCCTGATACCCTCATTTTCTTTCTGGGGTCTACCAATTGTTTAATCAGTGATTCTTCTATATTCACACCCTCTTTCCTATATGTAGCGTTTAGGCCATTTCTTAACTGGAGGTATCGGAAGAACATATTTTTATCCACCTTATATTCTTTTACCAGTTGTTCAAATGTTTTTACTCTTCCTCCTTCATATACCTGTTGTACATTTTCTATACCATACCTACTCCAGCAAGCTTTTATATCTTTGACCCTTATCTCACATTCTTTCCCTCTTTTTCCTATAGCCCATATTGGAGTCTCCGGATCGATTCCTTCATATTCCATTAATTTACTTGTCACTTCCCAAATTTTTTTTGCCTGCTTAAACAGGGGTTTATTTGTTTTACCCCCTGTTTTATCCAGCAATATTTGTTTTGGGGAGTATCCCACCCTAGCCTGATTGACCAATTCTTTTAGATTATCTTCCCCTCCTCTCCCATCCACTCTTTTAGATGCCATAATTGTGCTGACATATAATACAGTTTGAAGTGTGATAAACCCTGCTTTTATTCCTAACCAATGTATCTATTCTTATTCTTGCCCTCTTGTTCCCCCACATAAATGAGGACGTTATACTATCTATGGTACTTGTGTAGTTTCACGGCGCCGCCGCGCGCACACTCTGTCTCTGAAACTTGGCAGCCTGCCAGAAGCTCTGTTTAACTGTTTAACAATAGATTTTTATTCTATTTTTTACACTCAAATCAGCTTGATGCCCACCGCCCAGGGGCATCGAGGACAGAACCAGGCTTCAGCCTGGTCAGGTAAGTCCTGGAGGGGGGGGGGCCTTTATTGGGGGGGTCATCACTCCCCCAGGGCCCCTGGCCAGGCTGACTGGTCAGGGGGTTAATGCTTTGGCCGGGGGGGGGGGGGACTTGTATAAAAAGCCTCCCCCCGGCTGTGGCATTACCCTGCTGGCTGGTTTGGCCTGGGGCTGGTTCTTAAAATACGGGTGACCCCTACACATTTTGACCCCCGTATTTTGGGAACCAGCCCCGGACATGGAGTCTGGGGCTGGTTGTTAAAAATCGGGAAACCCCTATTTGTCGGGTTCCCTGATTTTTAATTACCAGCCCCGGCTCTTTCAGCCTGGTGCTGGTTAAAGCTGTGGGGGGGACCCCACGCTGTTTTTTAAAATTATTTATTTTACAATTTTTTTTTACACATTGCAGCCTGCACGGATCTGGCTGATCCGTGCAGACTGCCTACACTAATTTGTATTAGCGGCCGTATATACGGCCAGCTAATACGAATTAATATGACATCGGAGGGTTACAAAGCAGTCGTATATGACTGCTTTGTAAATCCCCCTCTGGAACATGACTTTGCATACAAGGTATGCAGTCGTAATAATTCTTAACAAGAATACGAATACAATTTTTTGTATTCATATTCTTAGTAAATTTCCCCCTGTGTGGTTGGTTGAAACCAAGAACAGAGGTGTGGGGTATTATGGTGTGTACACATGGTGAGATTCCCTTGCTAGTCGACTATAGTCAAAATCACATGCAGATCATATGCAGATCGCATGTTTTTTTACCTTGCGATCCCAATGTGCACTCCTGTGACAGCACAAATGGAAACTCAGATAAACAGGGCAGCAATGACTATATAGTGCAAATCTAATGCAGATTGTATGAATTGTATGTAAATAGTACAGGGTTGCCGACTTTCAAATGCTCCTCTCCGGGAGAAGCCCGGAGAGGAGACTTTCATTACCCGTTTGGGGGGTGGGGCTTGAATGTGACATCATTAAGCCCCGCCCCCATGACGGGAAATAGCAGAAATCACTGATCTCCATTGAGGGGGCGGGGCTTAAATGACATGAGTGTGTCATTCTATCTCCGCCCCCTCCTCTGAGACCCACAGATTGCAGCATTTAAATGCTGTGATCGGGGGGCTAAGTGGGGGTCCCCCTGATTCCGAGAGGGTTGCCCACCCTTCCGGGGGGCCAGGAGGGGGACCCAATTTTCGGTTGACTCCCGGTAATTCCGGGTGGGTCGGCAACCCTGAAATAGTACAGAGTTAAAATTCGAGTGCTATGCAATCTTTGCTAAGTCAAATAGCAAGGGAATCTCACCGTGTGTACACACCATTATGCTGTGCACATGGTGCGACTACAGTGCAATGCGATCTGCATACAACTTTGACTATATAATGCATATCTGCACTATATAGTCAAGGCAGCCAAGACTTTCTGCTTGCGATATGTGAACGCACATCGAGATTGCAAGGGTAAAAAACCTATGCGATCTGCATGTGATCCCAAAGAGGTTTTGACTATATAGTCAAAATCTCATGCAAATACTACACACCGATGGATTTTGCCCTCACCTGATGTCAAACAATATATTAAACTGAAGTGGCTTCAACGATGGAGCTTAACTGGCCATACGTGACCAGACTGAACAACTTGAAGAGGATACAGTAAATCTAAACAAATACTGTACCAGGTTAAACATTTAAGGAAATAGATAGTGTAGTTTCACGGCGGCGCTGCGCGCACACTGTCTCTGAAACTTGTCAGCCTGCCAGAAGCTCTGTTTAACTGTGCGCGTGCCGCTCTAGCTCTGTTTAACTGTGCACGTGCCGCTCTAGCTGTAAGCTACGTATTGTCAGCTTACGTTATCAGCGTAGCGCCGGGCAGCAGCAGCAGCATAGTGCTGCCCAGGTGCTGACAGGTCACTGTGGTACTTGTAGTTCCACAGTGAAATAGGCAGCCTTGCGCACCGCTGACAACGGGGGCATGTAAAAGTGGACACCCCGGCACACCGCTATCAAAGGGGGAGTCCCCCATGCAGACGCAAAATTTAGACGCAAAAGCGTCAGAAAACCGGACTACCTGCTAGCCGCTAACAAGCCGGGGGCTCTGGACTTAGACGTTAAAGCCTCTGAATTTAGTTGGGACTAGGGGTACATCTAAATTTAGACGCTAAAGCAGGGGTGGCCAACCGGTCAGAGGTAAAGAGCCGAAAAATATCAGTTGTCAAGCCAAAGAGCCAACGTCATGCGCGCGCCAAAGGCGCGCGCGCCAAAAAGGGGCGTGATCGGGGAAGTGGTCAGGGGCGTGGTCATATGACACAAGGAGAGTGGCCACATGACAAAACTTTATGCCCCCAGTGCCAGATATGCCCACCACAGTGCCAAACATCACATGCCCCCCACAGTGCCAAACATCACATGCCCCCCACAGTGCCAAACATCACATGCCCCTCAAAGTGCCAAACATCATATGCCCCTCAAAGTGCCAAACATCACATGCCCCGCAAAGTGCCAAACATCATATGCCCCCCACAGTGCCAAACATCACATGCCCCTCAAAGTGCCAAACATATGCCCCCCCACAGTGCCAAACATCATATGACCCCACAGTTAGGAAGCTGGGCCCTCCAGCACAGGTGTTGCCCACAGTGCAACACCTATGCTGGAGGGCCCAGCTTCCTAACTAAAGGGCCCACCTAGAGGGCCAGGAGGGCCCAACAAATAAATGAACCACGGGCCAAGAGGGCCCGACTAATGCGCACACAGGCCAGAAGGGCCTGAATTTGCCCACGGGCCTAGTGCCCGACACCCGGTGGTCTAGGGTGGATGGAGGGTAGGAGGCCAAACCTGGTGTTGGGAGAGGCCGCTGGGGGGAGCTTCGTCAGCTCTTTTGCTTCCCACCCCCGCTGGCCTCTCCGGGAACCATCTTCTTTTTTCTTGCAGAAGGCGCCGGAGATCTTCTGTCTTGATCCCGGCGTCTTCTGGCCTCTTCATCGGCGCCGGAACTCTTCTCCCCGCCGCCGTCTTCTGCGCCATCCTCCGGCGGCTTCTCGCGTCTTCAGGAGCGCTCCTGCGCTCCGCCGGCGTGGAGAAGACTTTTCGCCCTCCCGCTGGCGTCTGATGTCAGACGCCGGGGGCAGGGCGGAAACGGCGCGGCGAGCCATCAGCGTCGTTTTCTATTGGCCGCCGATGCGGCGTTTTGAATTTGGCAGCCGAATTGGTGCCAAATTCAAAACCCCGCTTTGCAGACGGGAGGCTGGAGCCGCAGTTTACAGCTCGGTGAGCCGCATGCGGCTCGCGAGCCGCGGGTTGGCCACCGCTGCGCTAAAGCATCTAAATTTAGTTGGGTCTAGGGGTACACTATTGAAACCTGTCCACAGTGCCACTAGTCGACGAAGCGTGGCGAGGGGCAGCGGTACGCGTCCTACGACCTTTTCATACCCCCACTATCCACGTTGGCGTGGAGTTGAGAATAGAAAGTGTGATGAGCGCAGCGAGCCACCGAGCCCGAAACGTGGTGAGCGGATGCGGACACCTGTGAAGCCCGCAAGGGGACGCTGCGCTCGCCACTGTCAATGCCTAATTTTTCCCAGCATATAATTTCCATAATTATAGATTATAACCATGCCCATAACATTAATAATAGTCAGGGATAAATAATCTTTTATCCCATATATGTCATGCTTGGTCTCTAAATGATCAGAATTATAATAGCTGTCAGATGACAGTTATTAGAATTCCATATGATATTGCACTCACATGTTATAACAAATTATAAGTTCTCATTAGAGTAGTCATGAGAAAACCAGCATTAGAGATGAAGTCATTAACATTTCCCAAACACCAGTGAGCCAATCACAGGATACTGTAAACAAAGGCTAGTGAAACCAGGTGAATGAATGGTCTCTGGGAAGACAATAGGATCAACCCCTCCCCCTAGAAAGTTTCTTGGATAGTGAAAGAAACATATCCACTTACTTGAATTTGGAAAGTCGACCAGAGAAGATGGAATGCAGCACCCCTGGACAAGATGAGCACATGGCTTTGAGTAATGTATAAACTTGTAGGACCGATATATTGTGTACTAGGACCCCGGTTATGGAATATGGATTATGTTAGAGAGTTTAAGAGTAGTTAACTTCCATTCTTGGGTGTCTTCAGATATTAACATGTGCATAGGCCCAGAGTATGTTTTCATATGGTTACACAAAGAAAGCTCCTGTCTGTAGTTGAGGGTGACCTGTGTGAATGATGTTTAGCTAAGATAAATTGAGATAAGGCATTGTAATAGTATATCATACATAGATCTAATGGTTGAAACGTGCTGTGTTATTAGCCTGTAGTTATGAATCGTGAGTGGAGTATAGGTGGATCAGCAGGAACATTGGTGTTTGGACTGGCCCATGTGTGTCTTAGTGTGGTTGTAATGGAGTTCTGTAATATATTGTCTGGATTCTTTGCAATGGAAGTGTGTGTGTCTGCGTCCCAGAATGGATTAGCCCTGAGTTGTTTCTATTGAAGAGTGTGAATGCTTTGTGTAATATCCAGTGAGAATATCTAGATAAACTATCGGATAAAACCAACTTATATGAAACAAATGTTGATAGCATGATGCTCGGATGGTGTGTGTGTAATGGCTTGTAATGTGATTATGATATGATTAGTCCTTAGATTGTATAGTGCTATTTAAGTGTTCTGTACAGAAGTACATGGTAGATTAATGATATATTAATTGTGTATGCAACAGGTTTAATGTGTTTGATGGAAGTGCAAGTTATAGTCAGGATTGTGAGTATCGCATGATGCAAGTTAGAGGTTAATTTGGAGTAAATGTTGTGAATAGAAATTATGAACGTACAGTCAGTTTATGTGTGTTTGCCAGGCGGAAGTTATTAGTCTTTTGTTAAGGTTTCCTTTGTGTGCTATGTAGGGGAATCTAAGATGGCAGAATGCCATGCGGCAGACTACATGTGCCCTGGCCAAAATGGCCGACAATAAGGTTCCTTTGTGTGCCATGCGGCGGTACACAAAATGGCGGACACAAAGACTTGGTATCACAAAATGGCTGCTTCTTCATAGCCACGCCCCCTCCCGCGCTATATTCACACACACACATATATATCACTGAGGTTAATTGTATTTGAGGATGCTGGAATAAGAATCGTTATTATGTATAATACCTGTATTGTTATATTTATTATCCATGATACAGTTTCATCTGTTTACATTCATAAATAATATTCATTGATTATAAATCTGGACATTCGCTTTTTTTGATTGCGTGCGACATGAATAAATTAAATAGACTTTGCATATATAAATAAATGTACTTCCATACCACGCTTCGGGCTCGGTGGTTCGCTGCGCTCGCCACACATTCTATTCTCAACTCCACGCCGACGTGGATAGTGGGGGTATGAAAAGGTACCGCCGCCGCTCGCCACGCTTCGGGTTGGCATGGATAGTGGGATTTACACGGTCGACAGCTGTTGCGTCGGCTAGTGGCACTGTGGACAGGTTTCAATAGTGTACCCCTACACCCAACTAAAGTCAGAGGCTTTAGCGTCTAAGTCCAGAAACCCCCGGCTTGTTAGCGGCTAGCAGTTAGTCCGGTTTTCTAACGCTAAAACGAATAAGTCCAAGCGCCTAAGTCCAGAAACCCCGGCTTGTTAGCGGCTAGCAGGTAGTCCGGTTTTCTGACGCTTTTGCGTCTAAATTTTGCGTCTGCATGGGGGACTCACCCTTTGATAGCGGTGTGCCCGGGGTGTCCACTTTTACATGCCCCCGTTGTCAGTGGTGTGCAGGGCTGCCTATTTCACTGTGGAACTACAAGTACCACAGTGACCTGTCAGCACCTGGGCAGCACTATGATGCTGCTGTTGCCCGGCGCTACGCTGATAACGTAAGCTGACAATACGTAGCTTACAGCTAGAGCGGCACATGCACAGTTAAACAGAGCTAGAGCGGCACGCGCACAGTTAAACAGAGCTTCTGGCAGGCTGCTAAGTTTCAGAGACAGAGTGTGCGCGCGGCGGTGCCGTGAAACTACACAAGTACCATAGATAGTATAACGTCCTCATTTATGTGGGGGAACAAGAGGGCAAGAATAAGAAGAGATAAATTGGTTAGGAATAAAAGCAGGGGGGGATGGGTTTATCACACTTCAAACTGTACTATATGTCAGCACAATTATGGCATCTAAAAGAGTGGATGGGAGAGGAGAGGGAAGATCACCTAAAAGAATTGGACAATCAGGCTAGGGTGGGATACTCCCCAAAACAAATATTACTGGATAAAACAGGAGGTAAAACAAATAAACCCCTGATCAAGCAGGCGAAAAAAAATTGGGAAGTGACAAGTAAATTAATGGAATATGAAGGAATCGATCCAGAGACTCCAATATGGGCTATAGGAAAAAGAGGGAAAGAATGTGAGATAAGGTTCAAAGAGATAAAAGCTTGCTGGAGTAGGTATGGTATAGAAAATGTACAACAGGTATATGAAAGAGGAAGAGTAAAAACATTTGAACAACTGGTAAAAGAATATAAGGTGGATAAAAATATGTTCTTCCGATACCTCCAGTTAAGAAATGGCCTGAACGCTACATATGGGAAAGAGGGTGTGAATATAGAAGAATCACTGATTAAACAATTGGTAGACCCCAGAAAGAAAATGAGGGTATCAGGAATATATAAAGTACAGAAAAAAACATAAAAGATTGGCCTGAAGACATAGGGAATATAACTGATCAGGAATGGGATATGATGTTAGCATCTCCAATGAGGGCGACATCATCAATTAGATACCAGCAAATACAAATCTTTATCCTCCACAGAGTGTATGTGACCCCAAGCAGACTAAGCCAGTATGATAAAAGTAAAAGTGACTTGTGCCCAAAGTATAAAACCTGTCGGGGAACCTTCATACACATGTTATGGGAATGTCAACATATACAAAAGATATGGCAACAGGTGGGACAAACAATTAGACACTTAGGCATCACGGATTTAACTATAAATGAAAAAATATGTTTAATGAATAGAATCACTTATTCGAGCACAAATAAATATCAGACACAATGTATAGGAAATGTAATTGTGTCTGATAGACTAATTTGTGATGGAAAATAACGTGTAAAGGTGTTGTCCTTTTGAATATGTATAAGAATATGAAATAGTGTCTTGTATTGTATTTTATACGAAAACAAATATAAATAAAGACTATATTAAAAAAAAAAGACTCCAGTGAATAGGAACACAAGCAAACAGCATAGGCTGAGATTGATGTTTAACTGATGATTTGAGCCAGCTAGTAAATGGAATTTATAGGGTTGAATATTAGTTGATTGTGCTGTGTGTACAGCGATCCGCTGACCACCCATACAGCCACTGCAGCTCAAGTTATTATGTCAGTTCCAACAGATTGTTCAGTGTGTATGGCGAACACGCTGGCAGATCTATCTATTGATATATCTGCAGATCAGTTGATTTACAAATATATCGTCTAATGTGCAGAGGCGTAACTACTTTTTTTGCACCCCCCCGCCGGACATTTCGCCCCCCCCGAAATATTAACCCCCTCCTTACCCTTCCCCTTTGCCGCCGGCGCTTCTGCCTCTAACCCGACACGCAGATCTGTGTCGGGTGACGGGCGGTCCCCGGCTGCAGTGCTAATATAATAACACAGACACTCGGAAAATGGCTGCCCCCATACAGCATTATGGGGGCAGCCATTTTCCGAGTGTCTCTTATTATATTAGCACTGCAGCCGGAGCCGGGGACCGCCCGTCACCCGACACAGATCTGCGTGTCGGGTTAGAGGCAGCGGCGCCGGCGGCAATGAGGTAAGGAGGGGGAGGGCAGGAGTCGGGAGCCGGGACCAGGTGGTAACTATAGTCCTGCAGACCCCCCAGGCGCCCACACCTGCCTAGCGCCTCCCCGCCACCGCGGGGGCTGCGGGACTATAGTTACGCCACTGCTAGTGTGTATCCAGCATTAATATGTCCAACATGGCAGCGTCCATGTCTGGGTTGCAGAGGGAAATGTGGAGCACAGTCTGAATCCGTATACTGATATGAAGCAGAACACTGCAGAAAAGCACACTTAAGGTCTACATACACTGGGCAATTTACATGCAATTTGGGAATTTTTTAATGCATTTGTGGCGATCTATCGCATGAAAGTGCCTAAATTGCATGTAATAGTTAGGAAGTGCATTGCGATGCCCTGCCCTGAATACAGAACCAGTATGGGAAAAGAAGATTAAATTAATTAATTGAACAGTGTAATGGAAAATACATATTCTTTACTGTACTAAAAGATGTGAACTTTTTTAATAGGTTGTGTAACAAATTTGAAAAAATGGCAGAAAAGGCACTAAGTACACCCCCAAATACACAGGAACTGATGCAGTTGAAGGTACTGTTACATATTATGTTGTTTTTCTAACTAACCTTTTATCTGTATTAATGTACAAATGTGCAAAATGCACTTTACCTTCCAAATTAAACCCAGGTTTTTGTTGCTGGGTTTTTGGTGGGGCACATATAATCTCAGCTCACAGAACCCGTTTATACTGCACCATAGACCCAGGAAATTCTTCTCTCTGCCCTGTTCACACTGTGTTCCTGGTCTGCCTGCCCAACAAGTGTGAGGAATCTAAGAGGAGCTAATATTTGCTGTTGAAAGATTGTGTATTTTTGGGTACTTATGTAGTATCTGGGCATCTGATTTAGAAATCGGATCGGACCAAATCGTATGCGATGCGATGGTCAAGATTTTTCCATAGGATTCAATGTTAAAATGGTCTGAGTCCTTTTCCTTTCCCCACTATCCAAGTGGGCATGGAGTTGGATATAAACCTGTGGCGAGCGTACACAGAATACTTTTTAAGAAATATGCATCCCCTCGCGGGGCTCGCTTCGCTCGCCACGCTTCGGGCACGGTGGCTCGCTGCGCTCGCCACGCTATATAAAATCAACTCTATGCCCACTTGGATAGTGGGGAAATGAACAGGACCTTCTTAACATTGAATCATATGCAAAATCGCATCGAATCGCATCGCATCTGATTGTATGCTTTAAGGTAAGGCATACAATCACAAAATCGGACGCCCAGATACTACATAAGTACCTATTTTTGATATGTCGTAGTACACTGTCAAAATTTTGACAGTGCCAGTCACTTGCTTCTTTATTTCCTCCTCTCCTCTCACAGCCAGCAGCTCCAGCACCTACTCATCCCTCCACATGTCACCTGATGTCATTGTACAATCAGCTTGCTTTTTCAGGTCCTGCGGGAAAAACCCGTTTTGCACCTGTTCACACGTGGACACCTGTATAATTCCCAGGAATAACCCATTCACACTGAGACACAACATGGGAAATTACTGGCAAAAACATGGGTTTTTGTGGCAATGAGAATGGGGTATTACAAAACTCCAGGGTGAAATCTGATAGGATGAGAGATTCAGAAAAGTGAGAGATTTGGTAAGAAATCTCCAGTTTTTTGAAAGCGACAATCATTACACTGCAAAATCAAACTGTTTTTTTTTTCAGTGTAAATGTTTGCTGCTTTAAAAAAACTGGAGATTTCTTACCAAATATCTCACTTTTCTGATTCTCTCATCCTATTACATTTCATCTCCAGAGTCACTGTACATTTGTCATAATATGATGTTTTTTAGGGTGACATTTAATGGGATGCGATCTTTAGTAAGGTTCTGAAATCGCGCATTATCGCATTTGCCGAAATCAGGAATTAAAAAAAAAAATTAGACTATTTAATGGGATGCGAATTTGTGGGTGAAAAGTGTGATATGGTGTGAATTTTAGTTATGGAAATGTGCGAGTTTTAGTCATGAAAATGTGCGATTTTAGAGATATGCTAATGTGCGATTTTTGTTAAAAAAATGTATTAAAAAAACAGCGTGGGCTCCCGCCTCCTGAGCATAACCAGCCCCGGACTCAAAGAACTGGTTCTGGTTTTAGAAATTCAGGGGACAAAAAACATTGGAGATCCCCAGGATTTCTAAAACCAGAACCAGGCTCAAGGGCTGGTCCTGGTTCCCAAAATATGGGGGACAAAATTACTAAGGGTCCCCCATATTTTGACAACCAGCATTGGGCCCAAACAGCCAACAGGGTAATGCCACAGCCAGGAGAAACCTTTTACATAATTTCCCCGGCCAATGCATTAACCTGTGGCTGGTCAGCCTGGACAGGGACCCTGAAGGAGTGGAGACCCCCCCCCAATAAAGGCCCCCCCCCCTCCAGAGTGACCTCTGCCCAGGCCGAAGCCTGGGTCTGTCCCCGATGCCCCTTAAGTGGTGGGCATCAGGCTGATAAATGGTAAAAAATAGATACAACTTTTGTGTAATGTTGTGGAACTACAAGTCCCAGCAAATCTGCCCTTCATGCTGGGAATTGAAGAACCACAAGTCCCAGCATGTGGGCCAATAAAGGGTCCGCTGGGTCTTGTAGTTCCACAACATTACAAATAGTACGCACATGAACAGTATAGCTTTATTGCACACTACATACATTCACACATACATTACCTATGGATTCCATCATAGGCCTGTCCTCTTGTCCATGTAGACTCCCGAGTACCTGTTGAGAGAAATCATACTTATCAGATGCCTCCCAGATCAAATGCTGTCTTCCCTGGCTGCCAGTTCCCCTGTGAGAGATGTCTGAATGTTTGTTTACTTTGCGGATCCTCCCACATGCCAGGAGTTACTCCCACCCCCCAGCCAATAAGAAGCGGCCATTGGCTGGTGGTTGGGACTAACCTCCATCATGTGGGAGGAGCCGTGAAAGTAAACAAACATTCGGACTTCTCTCACGGGGAACTGGCAGTTGGAAAAGACAGCGTTTGATCCGGGAGGCATCTGATGAGTATGATTTCTCTCAACAGGTAATGGGATTCTACATGGACAAGAGGACAAGCCTATTATGGAATCAATAGGTAATGTATGTGTGAATATATGTAGTATGTAATAAAGCTATTATGTTCATGTGTGTGTGTGTGTGTGTTTCATTTCACTATTTATAATATTGTGGAACTACAAGACCCAGCAGGCCCTTTATTGGCCTGCATGCTGGGACTTATGGTTCTTCAAATCCCAGCATGCGGGGCAGGCTTGCTGGGACTTCTAGTTCCACAACATTGCACAATAGTTTCATTTATTTTTTTACCATTTATCAGCCCGATACACAGCACCCAAGGGGCATCGGGGACAGCACCGGACTTCAGCCTGGGCAGGGGTCAACTCTGGAGAAGGGGGACCCCTTTATTAGAGGGTCCCCACTACTCCAGGGTCCCTGCCCTGCTGACCAGGCAGAGGCGGTGCAGGCTGGCGGGGGCTGGTGGCTGACTATCACATCAACGGGAGCCCTCCAGCGGTTCGATCTGTATCTAAAAAGTTTTCCCTTGCTGTGGCATCAAACTGTTGGCTGTTTGGGTGCTGGTCGCCAAAATGCGGGTCCCCCTACTAATTTTGACCCCTGTATTTTGGGAACAAGGACTGGCCCTTAAGCTTGGTGCTGGTTTTAGAAATCCTGGGGTTCCCCTATTTTTTTTGTCCCCTAAATTTCTAAAACCAGGACCGGTTCTTTGAGCCCGGGACTGGTTATGCTTTTTTTTTACATTTTTCACTTTTACACATCTTTTTTTACATAACCATGCACATGGTTATGTCAAACTCGCCATGTTGAAATGAGACTTTTTGTTTTGCGATTTTTGGTAACATTTTCCAAAATTCTCAACCCATTGAATTTGCGAGCTGTATACTTTTTAATGGAAAAAACATCTGGATGCAAATTGAAGTGTGACAAAAATCGACAGGTCAGAATGCGATTTTCACGACAAAAAGGTGTGATTTTTACTGCAATTCACATCCTATTAAGTTGGCGATTTTGGGAAAATGTGCAAATTTGGAAGTTTTTTGACTAAAAATTGCAAAATATCTCATCCCATTAAATGTCACCCCCCAGTGTCTTTGTGAATCTGTTTAGTTATCAAAATTATACCGTGATCATTTCAAAATAAATGATGCTAGAATTGTAATATTTTTTTTATTTATATAAAATTTAGGAATACATTCAAAAAGTGGAAGCTGAAGATATGCTGGATTTGGAGCAGAATCTTGTAGAAGCAAAAAATCGTTTAATTTTCCTCATAGATTACGTCACTCTGTCCCCTGCAGACATTCGTTTGAACAACAGTACTTTCCAGTGGCATTCCCGGATGGGAGAGATTTTTGAGCAACACAGAAATATAATAAAAGAAAAGACTGCACAGTACCAAGAAGGGCTAAAGGTCTGCAGGTTTATTTATCAGTCCTGGTTTCTGACTAAAAGTATGTCTGAGAAAGTAGATATAAATGTTATCCTTCCATACTAAATGCAGTCTTTTATGATGGGAGTTCCTAAATGCTTGATTTGCAACATGAAAAAAAAAAATCAGACTGCAAATGCAGCCAGACCCAGACAGAGCCAGTCCAGATTTAATTCCTTTGCTGACCAAAATCTTGTTTTCTGTTCTATGCCACCTTCCTAGACTGATATTCCAGGCTCCTACTAAAATAATAATCAACGTAAGTACTGTAATTAATGTACAGTTAACTCCACAGCAGCATAAAAATTAGATTTGTTTCCTTACATGTGGTCAGCTATGACTATGAGACAATAATGGGGCAGCATAGACTTTGACTATGGCCATTAGATAGTAATAGGCCTAATTATAATGTATGTCTACTTGAAGCATAAAACTTTTTTTTTTAATATAAAATACATGGTTCTGGGCATGAATTTATCATCAGTCCTTCGCTGCTAGCAGAGATGACAGATAAATGTAACAAATGTAATACAGCTTTTAAAATAGAAACTTTTTTGTAAATGTTTTAAATATTGTATATGTGAGTCTTGTAAAGTTGTGCTTTATATAATAATTACGCAATTCTTTGATGTACTTTAAGTATGTATTTCTCTAATAGTTGCGTTGTGAGAGATTTAATGAAGAGCTTGAAAACTATGGCAAGCAAGTTGAAGAATTTGAAGCATATGGTGATATTAATGAAGTTAGCAGATACCTGAAAAAGGCACAAGCACTAAATGCCAAATTGGACCAAGCAGTGGAAAAGGTTGGTATTGTATTACATCTCTCTGTTACACAGAAAGAGTATCATACTAGGTCCAAAACTATATATTTTTAAGGAATATTAATGTTTATTGAAAGCATTTTCATAAACAATAACAAATACAAACAGGAGGTGAGGAGGATAAGAAAATGATTTTAAAAAAGGGGGAATGTAAAGGGTAATGCAGCAACTTTCTCATAGCGTAAATAATCCGTACCAATAACAGAAGTCGGTACTTCTTTACTTTCACGGCGCCAGCATGGTGCCGCGCTACTTCCGGGTTACGCTCGCCACAAACTAAGTTAAATAATATGATAGCCAAGGAGACCACATAAAGAAAAGGCTGATGATTTATTTTCCACTTTACTAGAAAGATACTCCATTTGGTATGTTTCTCGTATAGAAGAGACTATAGCATCCGTGGAGGGGATAGACGGAGGTTGACAGCCAGCAACTCACCAGAGGAGGGGGGCAGGCACAGCGCTGGGGAAGGGGGGGGGGGGGTTACTTCCAATCAGTCAGCCAGCTGTGGGAGATTGACAGCCTGCCCGCCAGCACGCCCACCAGAGGAGGGGGACAGGCATTGCAATGGGGAAGTCTGGGTAACAGCCAGTCAGCCAGCCAGCTCTCCAGGGAGGAACAACAGTAAGCTGGGAGGAGGGGGCAAAGGCTCAGTGCCAGAGGAAGAGAGGGTTTAGTGGGACACGTGCCCTGCGTGCCAGTGTAGAGAGGGTACTAACAGTAACATGCAGCAGCAGAGAAAGTACATATTTTATCCCTTACAGGCAAAGGTTTGTCTGTGTGCATTGAAGGTTTGGTGAGCACATTAATGAAATTATGTAACATACAGGGGATGACTGGGGATTTTTGACTGCCATGCAATGCATATGTGGCACGGTTACCATTATGATTGGTGGTTTATGTTTCCCCCCCACTCAGTTTGGGACACTGCAGTGAGAGTGTGCCAACACCAGCATGGTAGCTTTTCAAGCCCAGGGGGCATTTGTCAGTGGCATTATGGTGTTTGTATGTCATAATGTGTCAGGGACATTACAGTTTGCAACATATGATCAGGGCCATTGTGGGGTGCGGCATATGTCAGGGGCATTGCGGTGCATGGCATAATGTGTAATGGACATTTTTTGGTTATTATGCAGATTTTTTTGTATTATTATTTTAGTAGCTCTTGGGAGGGGGGGCTTATTTTGTCTTGAGTAGCTCACACCCGATTAAGGTTGGAGACCACTGGTGTATGGTGTAGTATGGAGTCGTATTTTGTCATAAGTATTCATATTTTGTTATATGCGTATTTTTCAGTGGTTTTACGTATAAGTATTGGCTTGTTTTATGTACATATGTTTTAAATAAATGCATACGTATTTCAGAAATAAGGGCGTCGTTTTTTTTACAAAGCCAAGCCAACTTAGTAATTGGCTGAACTTTCAAACTTGGGAGTGTTCTCCCAGCCATATATAAGCACCCTACATGTCCAGAGTTCCTTGTGGGTTTAACTAGGCGTGGAGTGGAGAATGGTGGAGAGGGGTGTAAGTATTACTGTGGTGGTTAGTGGGGTACTTGTTTCCTAGCATGGCGCCCATCGCACCATTAAATTAACAGGAGTGCTTGTACAATGAAATATTGCATAGCATTACATGCTAGCAAATGGCATGCGATGCGATGCGATTTTTAATTGTTCAAGCACCCTGATGGGTGCTTACAATGTTAAATGCACCCCCATTGTCAACGCCACCCCCACTATCAACGCCAACCCGAAGCGTGGCAAGCGCAGCGAGCCCGTGAGGGGCGGCGGTACACGTCCTCCGACCTTTTCATACCCCCACTATCCATGTCGGCGTGGAGTTTACTTTAGATAGTGTGGCGAGCGCAGCGAGTCACCGAGCCCGTGGCGAGCGCAGCCAGCCCCGCGTGGAGATGCGGAATACGAGCCCAAAGAGTGGTGAGCAGATGCGGAATACATGAAAAGTAATCCGTGTCCCCTCGCGGGGCTCGCTGCACTCGCCACGCTTCGGGCACGGTGGCACGCTGCGCTCGCCACACTATCTGATATCAACTCCACGCCGACGTGTATAACTGGGTTATGAAAAGGTTGGAGGACACTTACTGTCGCCCCTCGCGGGCTCTCTGCGATCGCCACGCTTCGGGTTGGCGTTGATAGTGGGGGTGGCGTTGACAATGGGGGTGCATTTAACATTGTAAGCACCCATCAGGGTGCTTGTAAAATTAAAAATCAAATCGATGCGATTGTATAAGATGTACTATGATCAAAATCATGGGCGCCGTGCTAGGAAACAAGTACCGTTAGTGATGTACAGTATCTTTCGGTTTCTGATTGGGTGTTGTGCTGTAAGGTGTCTTGTCTTCTTGTTTGTTTAGTATATTTGATAGTTTGGCTGATTTTCAGTCTTTGTGGTTTCTTTTTTAAACGTCTCTAGTCTTTTTTGTGAGTGTTTGTGTGTGTATGTGTGGTAAGGAGTGGGAGTGTATTGTGTGTTTGTGTGTCTTTTTTTGTAAGTGTTTGTCTGAATGTCTGGAAATGGGGTTAGTGTGGTGGGGGTGGAGGAGCTGGAGGAGGCCTTCTCTGCTGAGGAGGATGCAGGTGAGGGAGCTCCAACCAGAGGCAGTAAAGGCTGCATGGCTACCTTTAGCCATGCATAGAGTTGCACCCTGGTCTGTGTTATCATTAGCTACCGCTAGCACATTTCCAATGTCAAAAAAAATGCTTGTGTGGAGCTTTTAAACTCCAGTAACCTTAGCCCTGTAGACCATCTTTGCTTGACCCAAGGGGGGAACTTACTAAGATGGGAGTTCTTTTTTACATGAAATGTTGCTATGGGCAACCAATGAGAATCGACTTATTATTTATTTAGCGCCTTCTAGAAGATAATAGATTGGTTGCCCATAGCAACATCCCATGTGAAATAGAACTCCCATCTTAGTGAATTTCCCCCAATGTAAAACCCTGAGTCCCCAAGGTTTAATTGGGGACTTCAAACTAAAATGGGTCATGTAAAAATCTTAATAACAGTGATTTAATTAGTTCAGCTCAAGTCAAGTAAGAAACCCCCTTTTTATGGCTTTTAGCATTCTAGGGTAGTAGGATGTAATTTGTGGACCTACAGTATAGGTTTTTTCTTATATTTATCATATTTTACCCTGATACTCCCATAAATCAGTCATGAGGGTAATGGGTCTATTAATGTAATGGGCTAAGACTTGCATATTTCTGATTACAGATATATATATATAACATTTATTCATAGAACAATTAGATAATCATTCCAAATGCTATATTTTACGTTTTATATGAACCTCTTATAATGTTTTTAATATGTTGGATCATGTTTCTATTTTTATTTTTGATCTATGAAAATAGAAGACTTACCATATAGAAATAATACTGTGGGACTTTAAGAGAATTCCGGAACAAGCATAGGTTAAAATCCTGCAGGAATGTGTATACAGGATACCTAGGGCTATAAAAGGTGACCACGTGAGCTACCGCCAGCACATTCCCAATGGCAAACAAATGCTTGTGTGAAGCTTTTCACTCTGTTGGACTTAGTTATGTTGACATTTCTAGTGTGTTTACCTTAGCCCTGTGGACCATCTGTGCTTGACCCAAGGGGGGAAACTTACTAAGATGGGAGTTTATGTTCACATGGAATGTTGCTATGGGCAACCAATGAGAATCTACTTTTTATTTAGCAACTTTTAGAAGATAATAGATTGGTTGCCCATAGCAACATTCCATGTGAAATAGATCTCCCATCTTAGTAAATTTTGCCCAATTTATGTCCACCTTATTTTCTTGAATGGAATCACACATATCCCAACAAATTACATCAACGCAGCCTCAAAGCTACCTGCTGATGCCCACTTTCCTGACCCCAGCATCTTATTTGGCCCATCTGGCAGGATATCACATATCTCACACTGCCCAGTGAAATAAAATCAGTAAACACATAATTGCCATGTTTATAAGAAGTGTGTGTGGTTAATGGGCTTTTATAAGGCACACATTTGGCAGGGGAGTAGCTGTGATGATTTATTAGAGATTACTTTTACATGTGTAAATCTGCAAACATTTTTATTACACATCAAAATCAAGGTGTATTTTTGTTATGAATTGTACTGGTATACACCTCATATACGCATGTATTTTCATATACGAATTATTAGTAAATTTCAAAATTACATGGAGTAAATGGGAAATACAAGTCATATTCTTTCGATGGCGAATATATTCATATGCCAACAGGAATATGAATACAACTGGCATTATCAACCGTTAAAAGGAAAAATACTAACACACTTAACCATTAGTAAATTTAAAAAATATGAAGACGAGGCCCTATTAAAATATGGCTGCATACGAATACACCAAATCCAACCATATTTTGCTTAGTAAATTTCCCCCGCTGTCTGGATCCACAAACCAATGTAGTTTGTGTTGTACCCTGGCTCATTTGCTTTCCAGTTATGCGACCCAAAGAACTGCATATGGGAGAACACTCATCAATTTCTTATGTATTCTCATAGATTATACAGAATAGCATAAAACTACTGTATGTCCAGTCTACCTCTGCAACTTTACAATAATTATTTATTTATAGTCAGTAAGACTTTGATATTCTCTTTCAGGTTGATCAATTTAATGCAGAGGAAGAAGCATTTGGTTGGGCAGCTTCACAATATCCTGAAAGGAAAAAAGTTCAGGATTCTCTAAATCCATATCTGCGACTGTATGAGACTACAGTGGAGTTCAACACAAAATACAAAAATTGGATGGAAGGACCATATACTGTAGTAAATCCTGATCTTGTAGAACAAGATGTTGGAAACTACTGGAGAGCATTGTATAAGCTTGAAAGAACATTTGTCAATTCTCCAAATGCATATTCTTTAACTTCCAATATCAAAACCAAAGTAGAAGAATTCAAAGAAATGTTACCACTTATTCAGATTGTTTGCAATCCTGGATTACGAGACCGACACTGGGAGGCAATGTCATCTATTGTTGGCTATCCAATTAAACCACAAGAGGACACTAATGTTACCAAATTTATGGACCTGAAACTCCAGCCATATCTGGAGAAATTTGAAGGCATTAGTGAATCTGCAAGCAAGGAATATTCACTTGAAAAGGCAATGGAGAAAATGATATTTGAGTGGGATAAAATGGAATTCACCCTACTTCCTTATCGAGAAACAGGAACCTATATTTTATCATCGGTTGATGACATTCAGACACTGCTAGATGACCACATTGTTAAAACGCAAACCATGAGAGGATCACCCTTTATTAAAGCTTTTGAAAATGAAATCAAGTAAGGAAAATTTGTTTAATTCACTTTAATACAGTGTTTATAGACTTAAATGTAAATTCCTTTAATTTAGTTGATACAGTATGTTCAAGTGAATCCTTGTTTGAAGTAATTGGAAACACATGTTGCAGTGATGGTATGTGTTGGATCCTGTATCATCCATTTGTTAATTAAGACATTTCGGCCACTTCAAAGGAAGAGAGCTTTTATTTAGCACAGTACAGTGACACAGTCGTTAGTATTTCTGACTCATTAATTTCTGAAGCACAATTTATGTGATGCTTGTATGTACTTCCATGTTTTTTTGGGATATTCTCCCATAAACCAAAAACATAAGCGTAGGTTTCTTGACTGCTGAGTAAAATGTGGACGCAAGTATGTGTTCTGTATTAAAAAAATTAGGGCCTAATTCACTACCAATTGGAAGGGAATGAAATAAACTCCATTCCGATAGTGGAAGGGAGGTCTGCGCATGTGCGTGTTTGCGCATGTGCACACCCCGAGAGCTCATGGCTTTGGCAAGTTTCACACTTAAGCCACTTGCTAAGCAGCAGTATTGAATCGCCTCCTAAGACCGTAAGCTCCAATGGGGCTGATTGCATATTCTTTGTACAGCAGCGAGTTATTTGGTGGTGCTGTATGCTTAAAACATAATTCTACAGATATTAAGAAATCTTGCAGAGATATTGCATGGTATGTCATTCCCACAATATATTTCGATCTTCCAGTTCCCCATACTACCTGAATGCAGTGGCATAAGAAAATACAAATAAGGGATGGGCAAGCAAATTGAGCAGTCAAGAATCATGTGATACAAAAAGTTGGAAAGGAATAGAAAAACAATTAAGAATACATGTTATAAACATAGGGGTAAACAATAGAGCAAAACCAAATGATGGAATTTAAACAAAGTGGTAATTAGAAGGCGTGGATAGCAAAAAAAGTAAAAATATTAGCTGAGAAATGACAAGTCAAACAAAGCAAAGCAAAGACAGAGGCTCTTAAAGATAGACTTAAGACAATGGTATGCATGTATACAGTTCTAGATTAAGCCTTCGGGGGGCCCGGGGCACTTTAGACAGGGGGCCCCCTTGCACTTGTCATTACTGGCCGCAAACTGCATGGGAGAATATTACACTGTCAAAACACAGAGTAAAGGCAGTATAAACTTGGTCAATGGGTAACTGCAGGGGATAGATAGATAGATAGATAGATAGGGAATGTGGGTCCCAGCACTCGTATAAGTGAAAACAGCTACCCCGGTGCCATTCAATCCGGATGGATGATGTAAGCGAAAAAGGCAGAAAGCACTCATCTGAATTTTTCACACTGCACGGCACCAGCAATAAATGATATGACAGACAAGAATATTCACACTATATATAAGACACACTATATTCTTGTCTGTCATATCATTTATTGCTGCCGTCGTGCAGCGTGAAAAATCCAGACGAGAGCGTTCGGCCTTTTTTGCATAATATATATATATATATATACCGTATATACTCAAGTATAAGTCGACCCGAATATAAGCCGAGGCACCTAATTTTACAACAAAAAAATGGGAAAACTTATTGACAAGTGGGACCCTCACTCGAGTATAAGCCGAGGGGGGCTTTTTCAGCATAAAAACTGCTCTGAAAAAGTAGGCTTATACTCGAGTGTATATGTATATGTATATGTATATATATATATATATATATATATATTACCCAATAATCCTCTATGCGCTATGTATGCAAATCCAATTGAGAATCTGTAGCAATGGCTGCCTTACCACAAAATCCCTAGAGGGTTAAGGGACAGAAAGAACAACAGAATATGCAATTGTGGTGTGGCGCCTAGAATTAATATATAAAGTCCATATATATGGTGAACCCAATGTACAGTGAAGCAGACCAGAGGGTTTCGTCCAATTTCTTGTTTATTTAATATCCTTCAAATTTGTCACCGGCAAAACCGCGAGAAATGTTCCAACGCGTTTCGTCTAAAGCGACTTCATCAGGGGTAACATCACAAATTATTTTTTCAAATAGGAGAAAAATTACTCCTCCAATAAATATAGGGGAGAAGGAACAGTTCTTCTAAACCACTTTTCGCTTTATCTCTATAGAGTGGAATAGGAGCGAATAATACGCTTAATAGTATACAAATGTGTGAACACCATTAAAATTCTAGGAAAATGTTTACCTTCCCTGTATAGTGCACCTCTCTCTATGAGTTCTATCTCCAACAGGGAAGGACAGCAGGCTGCTGTCCTTCCCTGTTGGAGATAGAACTCATAGAGAGAGGTGCACTATACAAAGCCCCGAAATGTTGCCTGTATGCACCAATAAACCTTGATTGTTTTTTTTTTCACCTTTACCTGAGTGCCGCCCGTCTCTGCTTCCAATACATCAGGGCAGGAGGAATCCTGCTCATAGGAGGGCACCAGGGCAGTTCATTCCTTCAACATCAGGGAGTGCTGGATACAATTGATATATATACACACATAAATATATACCACATGAAAAGCCTATGTTTGTCTCTCTGCACCTTACTCTGTAGGAGACCTCACAGTCCCAGTGCTACCTCTGATTAAAAACCCTCCCATGACTAGGCTGCTGCTGCTGTTCTCCATGGGCCTGAGAAGCATGTAATGAGCTCCACCAATCAGAGCTCAGCACAAACATGTCAGCCTCTGCCCTCTGGTGCAAAGTGTCATGGGACTTAGTCAACTCCCAGTAATGCACTGCACACTTGTGCAATCAGCCTTGACTCCCGATGCTCAGCACAATTAATCATTGTCACATTGGCAGATAGGTGAAGCTGCAGCGCTACCCCACTCCCATGCACAAAACCTTTAGCTTTTTTTTTAAAATACATGCCAACCACAGGGGGCCCCTAGCTAGAGGGGGGCCCAGGGGTACTGACCCCTTGTGCCCCCATTATAATCCGGCCCTGCATGTATACAGGAAACAGCAATAAAGTGGACATAAAATACAAATCAAACATTATTATATTTTCTGTAAAGCACCATAAGGTTCTGCAGTGCTATACTGGGGTAACAAAACAATTTTCCACCTTAAATGGTAAAATATTCATAGGATAACATACTGTAGGATAACTATTTACAAAATAAGACAAAGGAATATGGAATTTAGGGGAATGTTAGAGCAATTCATCATTACTGGGAGAAGAGCACTGTTGAAGAGTGCCCTGCCTTTGAGGGCTTACTGTTTAAAGGGAGTGGTGTAACCAGAAGGGTTAGCTTGAACGTTAAAGGTCTTAAGGGCTCATTGAAGTACTGTAAGGACACTGGAAGACAGTCTGATACTCCAGCTCCAGAGCAGTGGGGCAGCATGGGGAACATTTGGGATATGAGTGAAATGAGATGACCAGAGTTGATGCAGTAGCTAGGTAATGAGCAGAGAAGGAAGGTTTGTAAACAGAAATAAAGCTGGATATACAGTACAGTGGTGAGTAGCATGATTGAGGGCCTAATATGTAAGTTTTATGAAGGTGATACAACAACTGAGAAGTGGGAGAAGTAGATAAGATAGGCACCAGCCTTAAGTATATATTGAAGTAGTTGGAGGCAGGAAAGAATGACATTTCATTAGACTAGTGAGGATTTTTCAAAGTGCTTGAATGAGGGTTTTGGTGGCATTCACAGTCAGAAAGGCTTGGATTCTAGAGTTATTTTGAAGATTGAAGCCTTATAGCCAGGATATGTGTGAAGTGAAAAGAGGGATAGTCAATAATTATTTTTAGAGAGTAGTGGGGAACAGCGCACTGGATAACGTTGTTTGGGGCTAGCTGCAGTACTGACAGGTGACCAGCCTGGTATGAATCAAGAGAAATGGGTGGGTAGTACTGCGCTCAGCTCCTATGCGAGTTATATGTTGTATGGGGATGATGATAAATCAATGAGAGAGGTATGAGTGAAAAATGATGATTTTATTTGTTTCACGCTCTAATTTCTGGTTAATAACCAAGTGAAGTAATTTACATAAAAGTCTCTCCTAGCAGGTGATGGGTCTTGGGGACACGGGGTAGTAATCCCTGTGGGGGGTGTTGGGTGCAGAGAGAATAGTCACAGGGTCAGGACGGTGAGACATCGGGGGTCTGCAGATAGCAAGCACTGTCACATGAATGACCATACACAGGGTGTTGGTGCAGTGGGCTGGCATCCCGTCCACCTGCAGTGCACCTCTCACCTGTGCGATGGTCGAGTGTGTAGGTCCCGACATCTTCCGCAATGTCCATTTTTTCTTCTGCTCCAGCCGCAGCCGGTCAGCGTTTATGCTGCACGGCGAGCCCGGCTCTACAGCAATGCGACTTCCAGGTAGCATCACCGCGAGATGTTGTGCCACAGCTTCACAATCAGCTGGGGAACTGTAGGCTCAACTCCCGGCCAGGAGGAGACTTTGGTGGATGTGCTGGTGTGATGAGTGCTGATGGGTTTGAGTATCACCAACGCGTTTCGGCCCTAGGAGGCCTTCTTTTAGGAAGTTTTATGTAAACTAGTCAATAATTATGGTCAGTTGATTTGGATAAATTGAGTTTAACTAGACTTTTACTGGCTTCCCTTCCATTCCAGAATCAAATTCAAGCTTTTCAAACTGGCTTTAAAAGCTCTCACACACTCCTCTCATCTCTGACCTCATCTCCCTTTTTCACTCCTGCCCATCCTCTTTGATCTGCTAATACACGCCGCTACTCCTGCCTACTGATTACTTCCTCCCACTCCTAACTATATACAAACTCAGCACCCATGACCTCAATACTGTGAGGCAGTTATGCTAACCATTACAACATCCGTTCTGCTTATTTCCGTCATAGTTACCTGATTACCATATGCATATCCATAGATACTAATTTAAGTATCTATCTATATATATGTAGAATAGAGTGCGCTAAGTGACATCCACCACATTTTGTATGCATTAAGTTCTTGATAAAGGTCTAACCGACCGAAACGTTGGACTTGAACCCCAGAGTGGTCTGAATTTCTTTTCCAAAGTCCCTTTGAGTGCCGCCGTTTCCATTTGCTCTACTACTTTGGGTGCTTGCTGCATCCTGGAAGGCACCTGGGCAGGTTACCATACCACATGGAGGAGTGTCGGCCTTTCCTCCAGTATATATATATATATATATATATATATAGCCAGAAGCGTTGTTTTAGAGCGCTGATTACAGACTCAGACCAGCTGGGTTTAGACCAAAGTCCAAAGGTCTTAATTTAGCACCAAAGTTCAAAATGCTGAACTGCAGCTCCTCCTCTCGTGAAACCACGAATGCCCAGGGTTCCAAAGGCACAAAGAGATCTAAAACAAAGAGAATGGAAGAGGGTGCTTCATGGTGCATTAAAAGAGATATTTTTTAATTGGATCCACAAGGACAATGATCCACAGTAAAAGGCAATTGCTCGTACCGATTATAAAGACAGTGTGGGCTGGTTACCACATGGCATAGATATAAGCACAAATAAGCAAGGCTGCTCACACGTCCAATACCGGTAAGTGGAACTCCAGGAGACCGCGACTTGACAGGCGCTGGATTGCGCTGCTGGGGCGATGGAACTTGGAGACACCAGCGTCAGATGTAACAGACGGATGACGGGAGACAGCACACAGGTCGGGTAGAAGTCACAGGCCACGCCCTGACGCGTTTCGTCACTGGGACTTCGTCAGAGGGCGTGGCTACTGTGACTGACAACCCGATATTTAACGTGATAGACAGCCAATGAACTGCTAACACTACAAATTAGAGCAAAGGCAGCAGCTGAGCTCCATAAAGGTACAAGCATACATAAAAACTTGGCTTTTAAAAATGCTCCGTATATTCATACATCAGCGGTAGCAACAAGACATATATATGTCAATCACATGTATACAATACATGGACCAACTAAAATACATTTTACATAAAAATCACGATACAATCAATGATAAAAATACAAAGTATATAAAAAATACATAGAAAAATGACAAAAAAGACAGCAGACAAAAGAAGCATATTTTTCTATTAGCAAGACATAGAATTCATCTAAAAGTTGACGGAAAATGACAGGGATATGGCAAAAAATGCAAAATAGTCGGCTCTGTTAAAGAAAAGAGAGACACATTAGAAACATGAATAAACTCAGTTTATGAAGGGGGTGATCTCATACCCTTCATTTAACCCTACTGGGGTCAATGTATTGAGTTTTAAAATCCACTGCGTCTCTCTCCTAAGCAGACGCCGCTCAATATCACCTCCTCTTTTGCCCTGTTTAATCAAATCTATACCTTTGAAAATAAGGCCAGAGGGATCACAATTGTGGTGTTCCTTAAAATGCCTGGATAAGCTGTGATTGAGTATGCCATGCTTAATATTGTGAAGATGTTCTAATATCCTGATCTTAAGGCATCTTTTAGTTTTTCCGATATACCTCAATCCACAGCTGCATTTTATAAGGTACACCACATGTAATGAATTGCAATTGATAAAATCATTAATTCTGAATGTCCCCAAAGCCGCATCAATAACAGATCCTTTTTCCATATATTTACAAGTTTTGCAACTGTTACAAGGATAACTGCCTTTGATGGACAGAAAAGTACTCTGACTCGAGGTGGGTTGAATATTTTCAAGCTGACTTCTGGACACAATGGATTTGATGGTATTAGCCTTTCTAAACACCATTTTCGGTCTAATGGGAATATGTACATTCAGTACCGGGTCCATCTTCAACACATTCCAATGTTTATTAAAGATCTTCCTTAATTCGCGATCTCTGGTGTTAAACTGCGTAATAAACATTGCATTATTATTAGCTGGATTGTGGGCTTCAGACTGAGAATCATTGTTGTATTCTAATAGTTTCAGTCTGTCTGTATTTCTAGCCCGCTGTAGAGCTCCATTAATGATCCTGGAAGGGTAACCTTTCTCTTTAAATCGATTAATGTAGATGTTAGCCTGCTCGTCAAACAGGGACACATCAGAACAGTTCCTCCTCAAATGTAAGAACTGTGAAAAAGGAATGTTATCCTTCCACGGGCCATAATGGCTACTACTATAATCAAGATAGCTATTAGCATCAACCTTTTTAAAAAAGGTGGATGTCTCGATGGAGGGTACTTTAGGGAAATTTTTAACTGTGAGTAAGATGTCCAAGAATTCAATAGTGTCAACCTGCCAATTACAGGTGAACTTGAGATTGAAACGATTATTATTAATCCTTGACATGAAATGATTAAAAGAATTCTCATCATCATTCCAAATCACTATGATATCATCAATATATCTTTTTATTAATATTACATGATCTAGGAGGTCAGAGGAAAATGTCTCAATCTCCCATTCTCCCATGAAAATATTTGCCAGGCTGGGGGCGCATATCGTCCCCATCGCGGTCCCACAGACCTGCAAGAACCACTCTCCCAAGAATTCAAAATAGTTGTGTTTAAGCACAAATTTGAGACAGTCACAGATAAATCTTGTCATTCCGTGAGACAGTGAGACATCCCTTAGCAACCTCTGTTCAATTGCCCATATGCCCATATGCCCAACTCATGTGGGATGCTCGTATAGAGTGCTTGAACATCGATGGTGGCGAAGCGATAATTAGCCTTCCTAATCGATTTAAAGAGAAAGGTTACCCTTCCAGGATCATTAATGGAGCTCTACAGCGGGCTAGAAATACAGACAGACTGAAACTATTAGAATACAACAATGATTCTCAGTCTGAAGCCCACAATCCAGCTAATAATAATGCAATGTTTATTACGCAGTTTAACACCAGAGATCGCGAATTAAGGAAGATCTTTAATAAACATTGGAAGGTGTTGAAGATGGACCCGGTACTGAATGTGCATATTCCCATTAGACCGAAAATGGTGTTTAGAAAGGCTAATACCATCAAATCCATTGTGTCCAGAAGTCAGCTTGAAAATATTCAACCCACCTCGAGTCAGAGTACTTTTCTGTCCATCAAAGGCAGTTATCCTTGTAACAGTTGCAAAACTTGTAAATATATGGAAAAAGGATCTGTTATTGATGCGGCTTTGGGGACATTAAGAATTAATGATTTTATCAATTGCAATTCATTACATGTGGTGTACCTTATAAAATGCAGCTGTGGATTGAGGTATATCGGAAAAACTAAAAGATGCCTTAAGATCCGGATATTAGAACATCTTCACAATATTAAGCATGGCATACTCAATCACAGCTTATCCAGGCATTTTAAGGAACACCACAATTGTGATCCCTCTGGCCTTATTTTCCAAGGTATAGATTTGATTAAACAGGGCAAAAGAGGAGGTGATATTGAGCGGCGTCTGCTTAGGAGAGAGACGCAGTGGATTTTAAAACTCAATACATTGACCCCAGTAGGGTTAAATGAAGGGTATGAGATCACCCCCTTCATAAACTGAGTTTATTCATGTTTCTAATGTGTCTCTCTTTTCTTTAACAGAGCCGACTATTTTGCATTTTTTGCCATATCCCTGTCATTTTCCGTCAACTTTTAGATGAATTCTATGTCTTGCTAATAGAAAAATATGCTTCTTTTGTCTGCTGTCTTTTTTGTCATTTTTCTATGTATTTTTTATATACTTTGTATTTTTATCATTGATTGTATCGTGATTTTTATGTAAAATGTATTTTAGTTGGTCCATGTATTGTATACATGTGATTGACATATATATGTCTTGTTGCTACCGCTGATGTATGAATATGCGGAGTATTTTTAAAAGCCAAGTTTTTATGTATGCTTGTACCTTTATGGAGCTCAGCTGCTGCCTTTGCTCTAATTTGTAGTGTTAGCAGTTCATTGGCTGTCTATCACGTTAAATATCGGGTTGTCAGTCACAGTAGCCACGCCCTCTGACGAAGTCCCAGTGACGAAACGCATCAGGGCGTGGCCTGTGACTTCTACCCGACCTGTGTGCTGTCTCCCGTCATCCGTCTGTTACATCTGACGCCGGTGTCTCCAAGTTCCATCGCCCCAGCAGCGCAATCCAGCGCCTGTCAAGTCGCGGTCTCCTGGAGTTCCACTTACCGGTATTGGACGTGTGAGCAGCCTTGCCTATTTGTGCTTATATCTATGCCATGTGGTAACCAGCCCACACTGTCTTTATAATCGGTACGAGCAATTGCCTTTTACTGTGGATCATTGTCCTTGTGGATCCAATAAAAAATATCTCTTTTAATGCACCATGAAGCGCCCTCTTCCATTCTCTTTGTTTTAGATATATATATATATATATATATATATATATACATATATATATATATATATATATAGTAGAGATGGCTTTATATTAAACAAGTGGCCTCTTGGCATAGAAATAAAGGTTTTTATTTGGATATCAGTGTGTGCGTTCCACTGTGCCTTCCACCTGTATCTACTTCCAATTCCGGTACTTCCGGATCGGGATGGAATATATTACGTATTGTGAGATAATAATTACCAGATTTCCCTTATATAATTAATCTTCTAATAAGCTATCTTAAGTGTGATTTACAGTTACCCTTTATTTAGGTGCCTACCGTGTATTCTAAGTATATATTCCGGCATCGCTTTTCACATGTGCCGTGACGTGCATTCCATACTCGTGCGTTCCACATGTGTTTTACAGCCTGTGCCGTAAGTGCGTTCCATACTGGTGCGTTCCACATATATTTTCCGGCATCGCTTAGCGCTTGTGCCGTAGGTGATTTCCATATAGGTGTTACTATATCAGGAAATTGATATAAATTGCGAACACTATAATTAACTATGGCATACTGCCTTAATGCAAGTAGTAACGTGATATCTTGTGTACTATCCCTGATAATTAGTGCTATTTAATATTCTCTTTATCTAACTGCACAAGCACCTTTCGTGCATTTCATAGATGCGTTATGGCTTCAAGTGGTATTGCTGCATATATATACTCTAGATTAAAGGAGGTAAAACATACAGCCATTTTACCCATCAAGCATATGCTACAAATGACAATCCATCCACCCCAAAAACAATCAGTAACGGATGGAGCATACTTTATCTCCAATAAAAAAATAATAATAATTTTTATATATATATATATATATATATGTGTATATATATATATATATATATATGTGTATATATATATATGTGTGTGTGTATACAGTATAAGTATGTATGTATGTATATATATATATATATATATATATATATATATATATATATATACTGCTTCACAAGAAGGCACTCAGGAGACTGTCAGCTTGGGTGAATCAACGTGAAAACCAAATCCTTTATTGTCTATGTTTCGTGGACCGAATCCACTTCCTCAGGACCAAGGAAGTGGATTCGGTCCACGAAACGTAGACAATAAAGGATGTGGTTTTCACGTTGATTCACCCAAGCTGAAAGTCTCCTGAGTGCCTTTTTGTGAAGCAGTGGATAGTTGGGGTGCGAGCCCTAAAGGATCAGGCACCGGGGGCAGGATTTATCCCAGAATCTGGGAGCAGAGTGGCGCGGTATTGTATGGATATATGTATATATATATATATATATATATATATATATATATATATATATATATATATATATATATATATATATATATATATATATATACAAACACAGGGGGCCCAGCACTCACTACAACAAACTAACTCACCTTAAAATTCAAATAATCAATAAATAAATAATGGGGTTTTAGTTCATGAATTGATCAATGCATTTAAGCTTGCAGCCCATCGCCAAGTGTTTGTATTTACTAGAGTGTGTGGTCACAGGCCAGCGCACCCCACCCTGGGATGTGGGTGCTGTTTGCACCCCATTCCCAGGAATGGCGAGTGTGTTGGTACTTCTGTATATATATATATATATATATATATATATATATCGCTCCCCAATAATGGTACAGCGCCCAGATAGATTCAATAGTCCACACGTTCCTTCAGACTCCCAATGATCAATAAAATGTTGAGTTTCCAATAATGTATTTTATTTCATTCTTCAAATAGCGGTATGACAACAATCCCAACGCGTTTCGTCTTACACAGACTTCATCAGGGGAATAGTTAGTAGTCTACAGATATAAACAGAGTTTCAATACATAAAATGGAACAGGTGGTTTATTCTCATATGACCAAATTTGTTAAAAATATATATATAGCTTTAAAAATTATGATAATAGAAGATAGAAAGATAGAAGTGTGGTGGTGAAGAAAAAATAACTATTAAATAGTGAATTCTTGGTGATATATATATATATATATATATATATATATATATTATATATATATATATCTTTTTTTTTTTTTTTTATTACCTTTATGTTGTATCAAAGGTCTTATGATCCTATAGAACCCTTTTTTAGAGACAATCGTTCTTGGGACCTTACATGTGGAAATTAGACTATGTATTAGTGGTGAATAAATTATATTAATGTGTTGGTTATAACCATATATAATGAACATTACTGACCTTATTGGTCTAGACTGAGAAGATGCTTAGTCCGTACTTTGAGAATGGCCCTAGGGCCGGTGATCCATTATCAATAGAAAAAAATAAAAAATAATAAAATGCAGTAACCTATAGGAGAGGAAAAAATACTGATTACTAATCTAAATGGGAATTTTGATTAATGGTGAAAGTGGGGTATCTGTTACCTACCCTGCTAGTGTAGAGTGCCAAATTTTCTAATCGTTATCCTCAGGGCTTCTTAATTAACCTAAAAAAGTGAATTTTGGCGTGATGCTCTCAGTATATATGTGACTGTGTAAATAAAAAATTCAGGAGGAAACATACCATTGAAGTTCCTGCTATGGTGCCAATGATTTAGAGCTAAAAAAAATATTAAAAAGGTCACATGAGTATAAACTCAAATTATGTGCACTAAATAGTTCCAATTAAATTTATACATAAATCAAAATAAACATAAAAATGCGTATGAACCCAAAATTTGTTATGTAAAATAACATAAGATTCTATTTCAGCGAAAATAATTTCAGCGAAAATAATTAATCTTCAAAGGTACTATTCTGATTAAATAGCACCTATAATTGAATCCAAAATTCATTATTAAAATAAAATACCTTGTTAATATTCAATTCATTATGCTCCAAAAGGGATACAAATTTTTTAAAAAATTATCCCCAATAAAAAAACCTATTTACATCAAAGAAACATTTAGTTCAATGGTAAACATCCAAATTGTGAAAAGCATACCTCCTGTGGGAACCTCCTTCTCCTATGGGATGAACAATTAGAATGAATGAAGTGGTCTCCCAAACCACCTTTATAGCTAGAGGGAGATGATGTCATATCCTCCTCCTTCTAATTGGTGCCTTAGTAAATTGCATCTATGGCTACTTATAATGCTGTTATAGATTAAGGAGGTTCTTTTTATATACTCTCCGATGATGTGACAATTAAATTTTGTGTATTAATATTTGTGAAAAAGGATGAATTGTTCCGTTTTTCCTGTGACCGGAAGTTACCCATAAATCCCTGTTTCACTCTCAGATGTTTTCAGCCAAAAATAAGCTAATATTGGTCCTATCCTTTTCTGATAGAATAAAGGGTCCAGCTACAGATCTCCGATCTGTTCACCGGTCCCCCGTTAGGCTATTCCCGTCACCATATATCGGATACCGCCATCTTCCGGCTTGAGTTCCACGCAAGCTGGAAATGCGGTTCAAACGGCTGCCATTTTGGAAGGTGTCATTTGTGATTAGATGACCTTCTTTCCCGCTCGCGTGGAACGCAAGCGGGACCTGCGGTTCAAACGGCCGCCATTTTGGAGGGTGTAATATGTAACTATGCTCCTTTCCTGCTAGCTTGGAACGCAAGCCGGATCTGCGGTCCACCTAGCTGCCATCCTTTAAACTAACGATTATTTCCCAATTACTATAGGGGCTTATATGTGTTATATGCAGTTTATTGCTACCATCTAGGGTAATCTGAAATTTATACCTTGATTACAAATTATAGTGTGAATTAGTTCCTATTTCTTGGTGTATTTATACTTATCTTAAAACAATCTATAAGTTTACTTACTCTTCTCACTTTCTGTTTTTTGAGGATGTTTGCACACTAATGCATACCATTGAACTTTACAACTCATAAACATGTATACATGAATCTTTACAACTAACAAACATGTATACATAGATCACTATTCTACCTTCTTAAAAGGAACTCTTTTTATAATAATAAGGGTCTATGAAGGATAAGTTAATATAATATAACATATAGTCTCTTGGCTCTAGAGTTCAACACTTTCACTAAACAACCTATTGGAGTGAACATTCCTTTTACAAATTTCTGATATAAGTGGATTTCAATAACCTCCAAAAAAAGGAGGAATTGCGTTTTTACAGGAAGGCTGTCATCTCAATTGATTTGTTAAGTCCTCTTGGGACTAGCGTATTTAGAGTAAATATCCAATAGGATTCTCGTCTTGTTAGGGTCTGGTCCCTATCTCCTCCTCTAGGATCAGTTTTGATATGCTCTAACACAATAAAGTTTAGATCTTTCGTGTCGGAATTGTGGTCTTTTTGAAAATGTCGTGGAACGCTGTGGTTTTGCACTTTATTCTTTATGTTGCGCAGATGTTCTTGTATCCGTAATTTTAGGCATCTTTTTGTTTTTCCCACGTATAATAGATTGCAGCTACATTTCAACATGTATATAACGTATGTAGATTCGCAAGTGACTATATCATTGCATTGGGGAGTCTTTACAAAATTGTCCTTAAGCCAACCATACATCCTCCTATCAATAAACTTACAGCATATACAATGGTTACAGGGAAAGATGCCTGAACATTTCCCTAAAAACTGTTGGGAGGAAGTTATCATTTCTTTCTTTGTGTCAGCTTTTAATTTGCTTGGTGCCAACATATTTTTAAGATTATTAGCTCTTCTAAACACCACTGCCGGTTTCTTAGGGAGGTGTGGTCCTAATATGGGATCCTTTAGAAGTAGATGCCAATGAGTGTCTAAACATTTCTTAATACTCTGGTGTTCTTGGTTATACTTGGTGATGAATGGTTTGGATTCATGAAACACTGTGTATTCTTTCTTTTCTTTCTCGAGTAAAAGAGGTTCTCTAGGTAATCCTGCTGCCTTAGTCTGATCTAGTTCTACTTGAGTTTTGTTGTAGACTTTCTCCAAAAAATTTTTTACTAAAAGTTCGGATTGTTCCCAATACTTTTCCAAGGAATCACAATTCTTACGTATCCGTATAAATTGTGAAAGAGGGACGTTGGTTTTCCATTTCGTTTGATGGCAACTATCCATGGGGATGTAGCTGTTGGCGTCAGTAGGTTTAAAATATGTTGCCGTGGAGATACTTCCATTGGTTTCTGCTCTCAAAACAAGATCCAGGTAATCGATCTCTTCCATGTGTTGTTTATAAGTAAACTTTAAATTGAACGTATTGGTTTGGATTTCCTCCATGAAGTTTTCCACACTTAAAGTGTCCCCATTCCATATGAGGATCAGGTCATCAATGATGGAGGAAATCCAAACCAATACGTTCAATTTAAAGTTAACTTATAAACAACACATGGAAGAGATCGATTACCTGGATCTTGTTTTGAGAGCAGAAACCAATGGAAGTATCTCCACGGCAACATATTTTAAACCTACTGACGCCAACAGCTACATCCCCATGGATAGTTGCCATCAAACGAAATGGAAAACCAACGTCCCTCTTTCACAATTTATACGGATACGTAAGAATTGTGATTCCTTGGAAAAGTATTGGGAACAATCCGAACTTTTAGTAAAAAATTTTTTTGGAGAACGGCTACAACAAAACTCAAGTAGAACTAGATCAGACTAAGGCAGCAGGATTACCTAGAGAACCTCTTTTACTCGAGAAAGAAAAGAAAGAATACACAGTGTTTCATGAATCCAAACTATTCATCACCAAGTATAACCAAGAACACCAGAGTATTAAGAAATGTTTAGACACTCATTGGCATCTACTTCTAAAGGATCCCATATTAGGACCACACCTCCCTAAGAAACTGGCAGTGGTGTTTAGAAGAGCTAATAATCTTAAAAATATGTTGGCACCAAGCAAATTAAAAGCTGACACAAAGAAAGAAATGATAACTTCCTCCCAACAGTTTTTAGGGAAACGTTCAGGCATCTTTCCCTGTAACCATTGTATATGCTGTAAGTTTATTGATAGGAGGATGTATGGTTGGCTTAAGGACAATTTTGTAAAGACTCCCCAATGCAATTATATAGTCACTTGCGAATCTACATACGTTATATACATGTTGAAATGTAGCTGCAATCTATTATACGTGGGAAAAACAAAAAGATGCCTAAAATTACGGATACAAGAACATCTGCGCAACATAAAGAATAAAGTGCAAAACCACAGCGTTCCACGACATTTTCAAAAAGACCACAATTCCGACACAAAAGATCTAAACTTTATTGTGTTAGAGCATATCAAAACTGATCCTAGTGGAGGAGATAGGGACCAGACCCTAACAAGACGAGAATCCTATTGGATATTTACTCTAAATACGCTAGTCCCAAGAGGACTTAACGAATCAATTGAGATGACAGCCTTCCTGTAAAAACGCAATTCCTCCTTTTTTGGAGGTTATTGAAATCCACTTATATCAGAAATTTGTAAAAGGAATGTTCACTCCAATAGGTTGTTTAGTGAAAGTGTTGAACTCTAGAGCCAAGAGACTATATGTTATATTATATTAGCTTATCCTTCATAGACCCTTATTATTATAAAAAGAGTTCCTTTTAAGAAGGTAGAATAGTGATCTATGTATACATGTTTGTTAGTTGTAAAGATTCATGTATACATGTTTATGAGTTGTAAAGTTCAATGGTATGCATTAGTGTGCAAACATCCTCAAAAAACAGAAAGTGAGAAGAGTAAGTAAACTTATAGACTGTTTTAAGATAAGTATAAATACACCAAGAAATAGGAACTAATTCACACTATAATTTGTAATCAAGGTATAAATTTCAGATTACCCTAGATGGTAGCAATAAACTGCATATAACACATATAAGCCCCTATAGTAATTGGGAAATAATCGTTAGTTTAAAGGATGGCAGCTAGGTGGACCGCAGATCCGGCTTGCGTTCCAAGCTAGCAGGAAAGGAGCATAGTTACATATTACACCCTCCAAAATGGCGGCCGTTTGAACCGCAGGTCCCGCTTGCGTTCCACGCGAGCGGGAAAGAAGGTCATCTAATCACAAATGACACCTTTCAAAATGGCAGCCGTTTGAACCGCATTTCCGGCTTGCGTGGAACTCAAGCCGGAAGATGGCGGTATCCGATATATGGTGACAGGAATAGCCTAACGGGGGACCGGTGAACAGATCGGAGATCTGTAGCTGGACCCTTTATTCTATCAGAAAAGGATAGGACCAATATTAGCTTATTTTTGGCTGAAAATCCCGTAGAAACATCTGAGAGTGAAACAGGGATTTATGGTTAACTTCCGGTCACAGGAAAAACTGAACAATTCATCCTTTTTCACAAATATTAATACACAAAATTTAATTGTCACATTATCGGAGAGTATATAAAAAGAACCTCCTTAATCTATAAAAGCATTATAAGTAGCCATAGATGCAATTTACTAAGGCACCAATTAGAAGGAGGAGGATATGACATCATCTCCCTCTAGCTATAAAGGTGGTTTGGGAGACCACTTCATTCATTCTAATTGTTCATCCCATAGGAGAAGGAGGTTCCCACAGGAGGTATGCTTTTCACAATTTGGATGTTTAGCATTGAACTAAATGTTTCTTTTATGTAAATAGGTTTTTTTATTGGGGATAATTAAAAAAAAAAAATTGTATCCCTTTTGGAGCATAATGAATTGAATATTAACAAGGTATTTTATTTTAATAATGAATTTTGGATTCAATTATAGGTGCTATTTAATCAGAATAGTACCTTTGAAGATTAATTATTTTCGCTGAAATTATTTTCGCTGAAATAGAATCTTATGTTATTTTACATAACAAATTTTGGGTTCATACGCATTTTTATGTTTATTTTGATTTATGTATAAATTTAATTGGAACTATTTAGTGCACATAATTTGAGTTTATACTCATGTGACCTTTTTAATATTTTTTTAGCTCTAAATCATTGGCACCATAGCAGGAACTTCAATGGTATGTTTCCTCCTGAATTTTTTATTTACACAGTCACATATATACTGAGAGCATCACGCCAAAATTCACTTTTTTAGGTTAATTAAGAAGCCCTGAGGATAACGATTAGAAAATTTGGCACTCTACACTAGCAGGGTAGGTAACAGATACCATTAATCAAAATTCCCATTTAGATTAGTAATCAGTATTTTTTCCTCTCATATAGGTTACTGCATTTTATTATTATTTTTTATTTTTTTCTATTGATAATGGATCACCGGCCCTAGGGCCATTCTCAAAGTACGGACTAAGCATCTTCTCAGTCTAGACCAATAAGGTCAGTAATGTTCATTATATATGGTTATAATCAACACATTAATATAATTTATTCACCACTAATACATAGTCTAATTTCCACATGTAAGGTCCCAAGAACGATTGTCTCTGAAAACGGGTTCTATAGGATCATAAGACCTTTGATACAACATAAAGGTAATAAAAAAAACAAAAAAAAAACATATATATATATATATATATATATATATATATATATATATATATATATATCACCAAGAATTCACTATTTAATAATTATTTTTTCTTCACCACCACACTTCTATCTTTCTATCTTCTATTATAATAATTTTTAAAGCTATATATATTTTTAACAAATTTGGTCATATGAGAATAAACCACCTGTTCCATTTTTTATGTATTGAAACTCTGTTTATATCTGTAGACTACTAACTATTCCCCTGATGAAGTCTGTGTAAGACGAAACGCGTTGGGATTGTTGTCATACCGCTATTTGAAGAATGAAATAAAATACATTATTGGAAACTCAACATTTTATTGATCATTGGGAGTCTGAAGGAACGTGTGGACTATTGAATCTATCTGGGCGCTGTACCACTATTGGGGAGCGATCTGTGGGTATTGTTTCCTAGCCCTCTGGAAACCTTGTGGTGAAGCAGCCTTAAATTTATTGTAAATTTATTGTAAATTTATTGCACATAATTGTGTTAATTGTATACAGTTATATCTGGGAAACACGACATATAAGCGCGCAGGAAGTATTGGGATATATATATATATATATATATATATATATATATAAAGCAGTCTGGGTCTCCCCTCCAAGATGAAAAGAGACAGTACGTCACTGCAGCAAGCAAATTCTTTATTCAGGCCTCAACGGCTCGTTTCGGGGCATCAGCCCCTTTCTCAAGAAGCAGAATAAAATACAGAAGGTAGAATGACTTCATATATACATATATATAGCAGCAGGGGGTTGGTACAGCACTCCTGGCATCTTGCACAATAATACACATGACCAATAAATTGGTATAATACTTTTCAATGCCTCCTTTTGGCATTTTATTGGTCATGTGTATTATTGTGCAAGATGCCAGGAGTGCTGTACAGACCCCCTGCTGCTATCTCTTACCCTCTTTGTACGGGCACCCGGCGCAGCAAATCAAGTTGATACGGAGAGCCGGATCACCGTGAGTTTTGTAAATATATATATAGAAGTGATTTGGTTTGGACTTTCATAGCGACCAATATGCACGTATTAAGTTCACATGGGACAGTATTTGTAAATAAGGGTAAACAATTTATTATTCACAGAGAAAAAGATGTAAAAAAAATTTAAAAAATGTCAGCAGCACTGCTGCGAAGGAAGGACCGGGTACTTACACCCGACGGGGACAGGATGATTGACAGGTCCGCCCGGTCGCGGCGCACCACTTCCGCCCAGCTGGGGGACGCTGTCAGTGAGCGGGCTGCGTCGTCCGGAGGTTGCCTAGCAACCAGGGGATGCCGCGTGGCGCGCACCCAGGCAGCTGCTGTTAATAAGTGAATTGCGGGGGCTGGTCTGGCGGCGGCGGCTGATTGGCCAGCGCATCCCTTTTAAGGGATCTGGCCCAGCTGATATTGTTCTCTGCATAGGGTCTTCTGAACTCTGCTGTCCCGGTCTGCCTTGCCCCAGTTGCTTTCTTAGCTGTGTTGCAGCCGTCCAGCCATGGTTCAGCCGTGGTCCAGCTGCCATCTAGCTGCGGTCGTTCTCCAGTCCTGGTCCGGATCCATCTTGATCAGCGATATCCCCATCTGGTCCTGCCAAGTCACCCCGGGCGTGCACGTTACCATCTTGTGCTGCCGGTGGTCCGGTCTGGTTACGTAAGTGCTCCAGTGGAGCCCGATTCCTTACCTTTTATTTTTTATCGTCCTTAGTTATTGCTATTTTCCTAGTCCAGCTCTCCATGATGATGAGAGGCTCACTGTTGTGGGCTCACGCCTGTTTTGGGGTACCGTTATTTAGTTTTTGGGGTACCGTTATTTAGTTTTGGCATGTGTTTTGTTTGGTAGCACCCCGTTATTATTTTCTTCGGTGTCTGTGACTTGGTCATGCTCCCCGTCCTTGGCCTGGTGCCGTTAGTTAGGGTGTTTAGTCCAGGTAGGCCCTTTTAGTAAGATCCCCTTTTGGTCCAGTCCCTGACGGTCGCCGTGGGTTTGTCCCAACATAAAACCTTTTTGCACCGAGGTTGGAGCGGGCTTAACTCGAGAGAGTTAGCGTAGGGCTTCGCCGTAGCCGTCCTAAACAGCAGTCCCGGCTGAGGGCTCAGCCCAACACTATCGATGCTTAAACCCACGCACGTTACATTATCACCGGCCCAAAACAGATTATATAAATCTCGTTTATATAATATACCTGTTTAGTCCGTGGGTGTTGGTGGTTGTGCAGAGTCCTCGTTCTGTATTCTACCTCCCCTCCGTTAGAAGCCCAGGTTGCGGGTTTAACGCAAATGGTGTAGGAATTGTCACTCCGGGTAACTAATCAGGAGAGAGTGTCTCGTTCTCCCCCGGTAATGACAACTGAACCGAAAATGAACATGCCCGACCAGTTTTCGGGTAATAGAAAGGAGTTTAACTTTAGAGAAAGTTGTAAGTTGTACTTTCGGCTCCAACCAAAGTCTTCTGGGTCAGAGGCCCAAAGGATGAGTTTGGTTATCTCTTGGTTGCAGGGGGACCCACAGATGTGGGCTTTTGGCTTACCCTCTGATAGTCCTGTGTTGGCCTCTGTGGATAATTTCTTTAAGTCCCTGTGTTTGCTTTATGATGACCCTGATAGAGAGGCATCTGCAGAGTCTCACTTATGGGCATTAACACAGGGAAAAGATCCTGTGGAAGTGTATTGCACTGAGTTCTGCCGGTGGGCGAATGACTGTGGGTGGAATGATCCAGCTCTGAGTAGCCAGTTCTGGTGTGGATTGTCTGATACCATCAAGGATAGTTTGATCCAATACCCGGTGCCTGGTTCGCTAGATAGACTCATTGAGTTGCCTATCAAAATAGACCGCCAGCTCCATGAATGCAGAGCAGAGAGAGCTTCAATCTCTCGTCCCATCCCGTTCATCATGGATTCCTCAGATGATGCCGAAGAACCCATGCAATTGGGGTCCGTTCGGATTACACCCGAGGAGAGAGCTCAAAGGATTTGGGCTGGTCTTTGCCTGTACTGTGGACGTAGAGGGCACCAATACCGCTCTTGTCCAAACAGGGCGGTAAAAGGTCAGGCCAATTGAGTGACTAGGAGATTCACTTGGGCCTGAAGCTGTTCTCCTCCCGTAACTCCCTATTGATTCCCACTACCCTTACATATAGAAAGATTAGTTTTGATTGTTCTGCTTTTGTTGATAGTGGCGCAGCCGGCAATTTTTTGGATGCCGCTATAGCCAAGTATTATCATGAGAGGCTTAGATGGTAGTCCATTGCCCAATGGGGAGATTTATTTTCATACTCCCAACCTGCAGCGCACTGTTGACTCTCTGCATAAAGAGGAAATTTTGTTTCTTTTGGTTACTTGTCCTGCTGTACCACTGGTCTTGAGGCATCCTTGGTTGGTCCAACATAGCTTGCAGATTAATTGGAAGACAGGGGACATTGTTCAGTGGAACCCCACTTGTTTTTGTTCATGTGTTAATACCTCTCTTCTTCAGGCCTCAGTGTCGCTGTCTGCTGTCCCTGCGGCATACTCTGATTTTGCGGACGTTTTTTTCCAAGGGTAAAGCAGGGTAATAACCTTCCGCCCCATCTTCCATACGATTGCGCTATCCAGCTTATTCCCGATGCCCCCTTGCCTAAGGGGAGGCTTTACTCTTTGTCTATCCCAGAGACCAAGGCCATGAATAAGTACATTCAAGAAAGTTTAGAGAAGGGGTTTATTCGTCTGTCCAAACCGCCACTTAGTGCTGGATTCTTCTTTGTGGCCAAGATGGATGGGTCCATGCGTCCTTGTATTGATTTCCGGGCTTTAAATAAAATCACGGTGAAAAATGCATACCCGCTCCCTCTTATTTCCGTTCTCTTTGACCAATTGAGGTCCGCCACTTTGTTTTCTAAAATTGACCTGAGAGGGGCGTACAACCTCATCCAAATAAAAGCAGGGGATGAGTGGAAGACAGCATTTAGTATGCACTCTGGGCAATACGAGTATTTAGTAATGCCCTTCGGGCTATCCAACGCCCCTGCTGTGTTTCAACATTTTGACTTTAATGACTTCTAACGAGACTTTCTGGGGAGTTTCGTGGTTGTCTACTTGGATGACATCCTTACTTATTCCAAGGATCTTGATTCACATAGAGCCCAAGTAAGGCAGGTTCTGCCAAAATTGCGAGAAAACTGTTTATTTGCCAAACTTGAGAAATGCGAGTTTGAGGTTACCCAGATTTCATTCCTTGGGTATATTATTTCGGCTGAAGGCTTCAGCATGGATCCCAAGAAGCTCCAGGTGGTAGTCGATTGGGTACAGCCTACCAATCCTAAGGCAATCCAAAGGTTTCTTGGATTTGCCAACTACTATCAATGCTTCATTCATTCTTTTTCCTCTATTGTAGCCCCCCTGGTGGCTCTTACCAAGAAAGGGGCGGATCCAGCTAATTGGTCTTCCCAAGTTAAACAGGCCTTTCAAGCTCTTAAACAGGCATTTGTTGCTGCCCCTATCCTCAGGCATCCTGATCCGGATCGTCCCTTTGTGGTGGAGGTGGACACCTCCGAAGTGGGAGCAGGAGCAGTGCTCTCGCAAAGCAACCCCAAAACCCAGATCCTTTATCCTTGTGCATATATGTCAAGGAAATTCTCTGCGGCGAGAATTATTAGCCATCAAGTGGGCCTTCGATGAATGGAGGCATTGGCTAGAAGGTGCCAACCATCAAGTGTTGGTTTTAACTGACCACAAGAACCTGAAATATATTGAAGCAGCTAAGCACCTAAATGCCCGGCATGCCCGCTGGGCTTTATTTTTTACGCGCTTCAATTTTTTGATTACCTATCGACCCAGTCCTAAAAATGTTCGAGTGGATGCTCTGTCACGGTGCTTTATTCCGCAGCATTCAAGCCAAGAGATGGCTGCTCCCATTCTTCCTGCCTCTTGTATACAGGCCTGTCTCAGTTTGACCCTAGAGTGGCTCATTCATCAGTCCCAGGGCCAGGCTTCAGCCCAGACTCCTAGTGGTCATTTATTTGTCCCTGAGACGCTTAGGCGGAAAGTGCTCATAGACTTTCATTACAACAAGACTGCAGGGCATCCTGGGATTCATAAAACTTTGGACTTATTGGCCTGAGTCGTATGGTGGCCAGGAATGTCCAGGGACGTCAAAGAATTTGTTCAGTCATGTCCTGTTTGTGCCAAACATAAAGTGCCTTGGTCCAGGCCATTTGGGGAACTCATGCCTTTGTCCATCCCGTCGAGGCCATGGTCACACATTGCCTTGGACTTTGTGGTAGGTTTGCCAGTGTCAGACGGCTGTCAAACCATTTGGGTTATTATTGACAGGTTTTCCAAAATGGCACATTTTGTGGCCCTGAAGCAGTTGCCTTCCGCCAAAGAATTGGCCTCTTTATTTTTGCGGCATGTCTTCAGGTTGCATGGTTTGCCCACTGACATTGTGTCCGACAGGGGTCCGCAATTTGTGGCACAGTTCTGGAGATCGTTCTGTGCTTCTCTCAAGATCAAACTGAGTCTGACTTCACATACACCCGACGGCACCATCACCACTGCATATAACATTATCACTGAGCACCGCTGTGGACAAGCACTACAGGATCCCATCATCTCTGGGTACCCATTGAACTGTGGACATACAAAGGTGATATAATTACCCCAGTGGATGCAGCACATTCCCCTTCCCCCCTTCTTTTTACAGTGTAAATTGTATTTTATGTGTATACATTACAGTATGTTATTGTATTATTAAATTTATTTTTTAATTGCCCTCACTCTGTCATCAATAAGCGCAGTCTACCCTTTTCTTTTCCATTTTCTATAGGGACTGACAATCCCTTTATTGACAGCTGCTGGCTGAAGCCTCTCATACAGGCGCCCCTTCAGTTACCTTGGTAACTGACCCCCCCGTTTTTTTCTGAGTCTGACTTCAGCCTTTCACTCTCAGTCTAACAGAAAAACTGAGCAGTTGAATCAGTCTTTGAAGCAGTATCTGCGATGTTTCATTTCTAATTTGCAGAGAAATTGGGTGGAGTATCTACCCATAGCAGAATTTGCATACAATATTGCGGTACATTCTGCTTCCAAAGTCTCACCCTTTTTTGCAGTTTATGGTTACCATCCACAGGCTAATTCTTTCGCTCAAGCTTCGTCCTCAACTCCGTCTAGGGCCTTTCGTTTTAAGGCTACATGGAGAAAGATTCATGATGCCCTTAAAGAGACAGCTTTCAAAGAGAAGGTGTTTGCAGATAAGTTTAGACGTCCTTGTCCGTTCAAGGATGGCGATTGGGCCTGGTTATCGACCCGGAATATCAAGTTGCATCAACCTTCGGCAAGGTTTGGGCCAAGGTTCATAGGTCCATACAAGATCATTAAGAGGGTTAATCCGGTTGCGTTCCGTTTGTTGCTTCCTACGTCCCTCAGGATAGCAAACACCTTTCATGCTTCTCTATTAAAGGCTGTCTTCTTTTCCCGCAAATTTCCTCGTAAGTTCATCAGAGGAGTCCCTTCCATGGATGTACAGGGGCAACAGGAGTTCTTGGTCAAAAGAATTCTAGACTCCAAATTTGTCCGTGGTTCCCTTCACTTTTTGGTCCACTGGAAGGGGTTTGGGCCTGAAGAAAGGTCATGGGACGTTCATGCTCAAAGCCTTAAGAGAAAGTTCTTTTGGGAGTTTCCCCATAAGCCTGGGGGTAGAGGTTTCAAAACCTCTCCTCAAGGGGGGTACGCAGCAGCGTCCCGGTGCCCATAGAAGGAAGGACCGGGTACTTCCGCCCGGCGGGGTCAGGATGATTTACAGGTCTGCCCGGCCACGGTGCATCACTTCCGCCCAGCCGGGGGACGCTGTCAGTGAGCGGGCCGCGTCGTTCGGAGGTTGCCTAGCAACCAAGGGACACCGGGCTGCGCAGTGAATTGCGGGGGCTGATCTGGCGGTGGCTGATTAGCCAGCGCATCCCTTTTAAGGGATCTGGCCCAGCTCAGCCCCGCCGGTGATATTGTTCTCTGCAGAGGGTCTTCTGAACTCTGCTGTCACGGTCCGCCTTGCCCCAGTTGCTTTCTTAGCTGTGTTGCAGCCGTGCACCAACTCCGGTGCTGTTGCCACCATCCAGCCGTGGTTCAGCCATGGTCCAGCTGCCATCTAGCTGCGGTCATTCTCCAGTCCTGGTCCGGATCCATCTTGGACAGCGATATCCCCATCTGGTCCTGCCAAGTCACCCCGGGTGTGCACGTTACCATCTTGTGCTGCCGGTGGTCCGGTCTGGTTACGTAAGTGCTCCAGTGGAGCCCGGTTCCTTATCTTTTATTTTTGCGGGCAAGCTACCCATCGTTCTTAGTTATTGCTATTTTCCCGTGATTCGGAGAGGCTCACTGTTGTGGGCTCACACCTGTTTTGGGGTACCGTTATTGTAAGTGTACCATTTCGTTTTGGCGTGTGTTTTGTTTGGTGGCACCCCGTTAATTATTTTCTTCGGTGTCTGTGACTTGGTCATGCTCCCTGTCCTTGGCCTGGTGCCGTTAGTTAGGGTGTTTAGTCCAGGTAGGCCCTTTTAGTAAGATCCTCCTTTTGGTCCAATCCCGGACAGTCGCCGTGGGTTTGTCCCAACATAAAACCTGGTTGCATCAAGGTTGGAGCGGGCTTAACTCGCTCCTTCGAATGCGGCGACTAAAGGAGAAGGCTAGTACTCTGCAGCCTGCGGTCACCTGCCCGGGACGGCAAACAGAGTTAGCGTAGGGCTTCGCCGTGGCCATTCTAAACAGCAGTCCTGGCTGAGGGCTCAGCCCAACACTATCATTGCTTACACCTACGCATGTTACAAAAAAGTTGATATAAAAAATGTATCTGTGTACAAAAAGATCATTTTTTTTAAACTGGGGGATGACAATGACCACAAGGGGAAAATGGTGTTGTCATGTAAAATAATTTCTACTGCTTTAAAAAGAAATCACTAATAACAGCTGGTACAAAAAAAGTAAAGAAAAAAATATTTCATTTTAAAAATCAACTTATCTTAGGCAGTGCGATGAGAAACAGGTGTCCGAAGTATCCCAACATGTTTCGTCCAACCGGACTTCGTCAGGGGTAAGGGACATAATGACTGAGGCTATTCTTATACCTGGGATTTTGTCTTAGGTGCCGCCCCCCTCGTTAACACTACTAATTGGTTGTGCTGCAGTTTTGCGTAAAACGCTATAAAAAACATAGTATATGCTAGGACAGTGGCAAATTAGACAGATTGTCTGGTTATCAAAAACGAGTGTTCTAAATGCAGTAAAACTATGCAGAAAGGGAGGGCGGGGCCACGGCAGTGCAGGTGCCGGCGTTACCTGAAATGCCTGACGTCCGCTAAGAAAGCCGGATTACGGGGGTCGAGGAGAGTACTCGCTGCTAGAACGCCGGAGCTCCCAGAAGCATCAGAAAGTCGGCGGTGACCCAGGGAAAGTGCCGAGCTGCGACAGCAGGAAGCCGCGAGCCTAGGCCGTGTCATCTAACACAGATTGGCCAGCGTTTGCACGTGTCCCACTGAGGGAGCCGGCGGGAGCGAGCAGGATGCGGACGCCACTCTGAGACTGCAAGTTTGGAGGCTGATTCAGCCAATCAGCATGCGGCAAGTGTTTTCAAAATCAGAAGCGCTTCCCGCGCCGCCGCATAGCGCTAGTTATTCTCTATTCACTGCAGGGACCCCGCCGCCAGCAGTAGCTTTATACACAGTGACAGCGCCGCAGGTACCCCCACAGCATGGACACCCCTGCCTGCTCTAGCACTGCAGGGACGCTGACGCCGCCAGTTTTATAATACAGGTACCAACCCACCCCCCAGGCACCGGGGCGCCCCCACCCCGACTCGCCTGGGGCGCTCTGGTGCCCTGCACCAGCCCTGACCTCGCCTGCATTCACACTCGCCAGGGGAACAAGGCAGTGCTGTCCCCTTTCACCGGTCCTTTTCGCCTTGGCGATCGAACTGTTGGCCTCTATCATTAGGAGGCATCCCAAAATTTGTGGCTTCGAACTGGGGGGTGAGAGAGATGTTGTATCCCTATACACGGATGATCTGCTTATATATCTATCGGATTATAGCACCTCTCTCCCCCATGTTTTAAGCACAATTCAAGAATTCAGGAATTATTCTGGAGTCAGAATGAACTGGGGGAAATCGCATATATTCCCTTTAGATTGCAAAATTCACCCTACACTCCCCTCTTCATATCCGTTAGGGTGTGTACTAACATTTAAGTATCTATGGATTCTGGTCTCTAGGGACCCAAAAGAATTTATGCAATTAAATATACAACCAATATTAGAGTATATGGGAACAAAATTTAAATCATGGCGAAGATTGCCATTGACAGTGACAGGCAGAGTAAATCTGATTAAAATGTTGGTCCTCCCTAAACTCCCTAAATATGTGGTACATCACTCCCCGATATTCCTCCCTAATTCCTTATTTAGAAAAATGAACAGCATGATGTCGTCTTTTATCTGGAATGGGGCAAGAGCAAAAATTAGGTTAATTATCCTGATGAGAGATAAGGCTGAGGCAGGTCTGGGGTTTCCAGATCTTAGAGACTATTATATATCCACCCAATTGGCATAAATTAAGTCCTGGATCGTCGAAGAGCAGAACAGTAAAATAACTGCAGCCCTAGTAGCGTTGGCAGCCCCGGGAATTACCCCTCTGCATACAATCCTACAAGGACAGCTGTTGATCACAGATCCCCCTCTAGTGATCCAGGCTGTAAAAATCTGGAGGGAGGCCAATAGGTCTATACAATTTAAATAGATATATTTAATCAAGAGATCAAGATCACCCAAGGGAATGTTAAGGGAATTGTGTGAGTTACAGATTATACCCCTTTTACACCAAGGAATAACCCAGGTTGGACCCAGGTCGGACCCAGGTCAACGTTGGTGTAAAAGGGGTCAACCCAGGTCCAGTAACACTGGTCTCCTACCCAGGTCCTGACCAGGGTTGAACACTGGTTGGACCTGGGTTGTGGGTGGTGTAAATGGTCCCAACCCAGGTTGGGACATCCGGGTAGTGCTGAAAGGATACCAGAAGTGCTGGACGCCTTTCCACAGTGCGCTGCAGTGGCAAAAGACAGCAGCCAGGAAGGATACGGGCAGTGCACACAGAAATCATAATTGGATGCAGTATCATTTATATATTTTTTTTTTCTGGGGGGGGAGCTGGGGGGAGCACATGGGAGATTCGGTCTGCTGCAGGGGAAGGGGCTGGGGAGAGCACATGGGTGATGCTGCACATTTATACCGCTGTGTGTGCTTGAGCACTGAATAAAACTTTTTGAAAAATATTTTACAAAATAAACAAACCAACATTTTTCAATGCTAACTTGTCAGGTCTTTTAATTTTTATTTTAAATCAATGACGGAAGGTTGGCTGGCAGTTTATCAGTCCTAAAATGGACATTTTTAATGTCATCCATAGGGAAAAGCAGTGCTGACCCAGGTTCAGTGTAAACGGCACAGACCTGGGTCACATTGCTGTGTAAATGGGGTATTAGAGAGGTTTGGAAGCCGTATGCAATTATTTATCAAGTATACAACGCAAATGGAATTAAGTCCTTTATACAACTAAAGGACGAACATAGGCTACCGCAAACATACTTTTTCCGCTTCTTGCAGTTGAGGCATGCACTCGAGGTCCAATTCCCCCCCGCCCCCCAATATTCGAAGAATCACCTATAAAAGTAATATTAAAATCAAGTAATAAAACAAAATTGGTATCTAGAATATATAAATGCATTAATCGGGACAAATGTGGTGATGGCTTGAGCGAACTGAAATAGAAGTGGGAAGGGGATGTGGGATCCATAGGGGAGGAGGAGTGGAACAAACGAGAAATCAGCAATATCGAAAGCAACCAACGCCCTCCGGGTTCAACAAGTCCAACTATTCACATTTCATAGAGCATATCTATCAATGCCTAGGATGATGAAATTTGCGGGACGGACCTCGAGTGTATGTCCAAAGTGTAAATGGGACACGGTACCTTTTTTCATCTGCTGTGGGAGTGCTCGGAAGTTGCCATATTTTGGGGCAAAATTGTGCAAGTGCTGGTAGATACTGGAATACCTAAATAAACTATAACTGCAAAATGTTGTCTATTGGGCTTGATAAAGGGAACCAGACTACAGGTGGGGGATAAATCATACATTATCAATCTTTGCGCCTTAGCAAAGGTTATTGTTGCTAGAACGTGGATGTTCGATAAAGGCCCAGATATTCATGCATGGATCTTGTAAATTATACTGCCAAACAGGAAAAACAGGTATCTATAATTAGAAAGACGCTGAATACATATGCAAAAGTATGTGAAAAAAGCAGAGTTCCGGGAATTCTCTAGCGCTCCTTAATCCCTCTGCTGCAGTGGTTCTCAAATGGTGTTTCAATCTCAATAACACCCAGAAAAGGTACAAATGTTAGCAAGTGGAATGGGAACCGGTCTGCAGCGCTGGACAATATGAATAAATTTACTGGAAATCCCAAAGAGAAGCAGTCCACTCCGTAGTTTCAAGGTAAAAAAAAGTACTGAATGCTTTATTAAATAAAAAGTCACATAAAAGGAAGAAAATTTCCTTAAAAAATCACACAAAAACAGTCTAAAAGTATATAAAAAAGGATTCACTCTCTTCTTTGCATAGGAGAGAAAACAATTTAAAGGTAGCTCACCATCAATCTGGTGAGCTACCTTTAAATTGTTTTCTCTCCTATGCAAAGAAGAGAGTGAATCCTTTTTTATATACTTTTAGACTGTTTTTGTGTGATTTTTTAAGGAAATTTTCTTCCTTTTATGTGACTTTTTATTTAATAAAGCATTCAGTACTTTTTTTTACCTTGAAACTACGGAGTGGACTGCTTCTCTTTGGGATTTCCAGTAAATTTATTCATATTGTCCAGCGCTGCAGACCGGTTCCCATTCCACTTGCTAACATATGCAAAAGTATGGCACAGGTGGACTATGTCAATATATTGGAAGCACGATGACTCCTAAGCGACAGTAGAATAATAACCACTGAAGATTGGTAGTCAAAGGTTGATTAAAAAACAATAGTAAAATTAGCAGCACAATATAGGTTGAGAAAAGTGTGACACAAGCAAATCACGAGTGAAGTTAGTCAATTGTAGAGTGAAAATCTATTACTCTAAGTGACAGTAATTTTTAGAATAACAAGTAGCTAAATAGATGCACGTAAAAAAAAAAAAAAAAAAAAAAATATATATATATTAATATACATAGAAAAAAACACAAAGTATAAAATAGACTTGGAAAAGTATTATGTAAAGGAAGTATAATGAACGGTAGTTAAATGTAGAGTTGAAAAGCAACACAGAGACAAGGTTAACACAGGTGAAGTAGAGAAAAAATTGAATCACAGAATGATAGAAAAAAGAGAGTACAAAACAACCCTTAGGCGTAACCAAAGATAATAGAAATAATAGAACCAAAGACAATAGAAATAATAGAATGGAAAGTGGTAGGAATAGATAGAGTAACAAGTGTAAAGTTAGGGGAATAGGGCAGTTATAAACAAGAAATAGAAGTCATCGTGCTACCAAGTGATGTACAACAGCGAAATTCTAAAAAAGAAATGGGTCAAGGTTCACACCCGCCTTAGCTTTCTGTGCGTGTAGTAACTATAATTGTACAGCCCCGCCACGGCTACAGTTAAAGAAAAACAGCGTAAATACTATACTTAATTTGTATACTGATGTTTGTTTGTATAATTGAGCAAGATATGATATTAACTCAGAACAAGAATTTGTAAATACTGCTCAGAATTGTTATATGCTGTATGTCTTTTCATGTATCTTATCCCTGTTTTTTTTCTGTTTTTTTGTATATGCATATTTGAAACTCAATAAAAAGAAAAAGAAAAAAAGAACTATGCAAAAAGGGATGGAGTGTGTCAGCTCCGTTATAATGGATCATGACATCACTTCTGCCCCACTTCCGCCATACAGCCGGCATCCGTGGAACGCTACTGCGCATGTGCGCCTTGTTCATTAGACATTGCAGTGCCACGCAGCTTGATTCCTATGAGTTGCTTCTGTACCTGGATTGTCTGATTCACCAGTTCTGCGGGGGTTGCCTTAGTGATGAAGATGCGCTTATGCAGCAGTATTCGAGTTCCCGCTGGGATTATATTAACTCACTACAGTCATTGCCTAGGGTGTCTGATGTCCTGTAGTTGCAGATGCCATTTTTCTGGGAATTCAGCCTTTCTGTATGTTATTCTCATAAATATGAGAATGAGGAATAATAAAATAAAAAAAAATTGGTATAAGTAAACACATTTATACAATAACAGTTATACAGTTTGGGTAATACATATATTAAGCCTTGTTATTATTAAAGTGATATAGGAATATGCGTAAAGATAGTTACATGACACCAGCTAAGTAATATTAGAGTGTTTTAAATAGTGTGAAAATTACAAGAGTTGGAAGGAGATGAGAATAATTACAGAGAGAATTGGGTGGATGACTAGTTGTATTTATAATGGTGGGTACAGCACATACACAACTCTCCGCCAATATTATAGTACAGCACCCAATATTCCTGGGAGGTCTCTCTGCCCAGTACTATTCAGGCCCATCACTGCTTAGCTTCCAAGTTCGGATGTAATTGGGTGTCCCAGTGTGGTATGGCTGTATAGTTTTTGGTTGGATATCTATGTATGAGTATTGTTTCCACCCGTGTTGTTATATCCAAATGAACAAATATTTTGAAAGGAGTGAAGAGTGGTGGAAGAGAGAGCAAAGTGCGGCAGACGTTAGTAAAGGAGAAGTAAGGATTCCAACAAGGATGCCAGGACTGGACTTCCCAGAGTGTTACCCAGTCTGGTACTATTCAGCGGAAATGTTGTAACGTGTTACTGACCCCTAAGGGGTCCCTTCTTCTGTTCTGTATGATTGACCCATTATATGAAGGGTGCTATCTCATAGCTCTTGTTAAAACCCTCTCGATGTAGGGTATTTAATTCAAAAATCTAATACATCTCTCTACGTGATAGAAGATTCGATAAATCCCCTCCTCTCTCTCCAAGGGTGACAAGTTCAATGCCTCTAAATGTCAGCTTTTCCAGATCTGAATTGTGGTGCATGCTGAAATGTTGTGAGACTGCATGTGTCTGTATTTTGTTTTTAATGTTCCTCACATGCTCCTGTATATGGATTTTCAGTGTCCTCTTAGTCTTGCCAATGTAGCGTAGTTCACATGACATTCAAGCATGTAAATCACGGATGTTGTATTGCAGTAAATGAATTGTTTCGTCCTGAATTCTTTGGTTTTATCCTTGTTGAAGAAGTTCTTCCTATTTGGGTGTAGATATTTGCATATATTACAGTGGCCACATTTGTAGCTACCGGTGCTTTTGGGTAGGCCCTTCTGTTGTATTGATTCTTCTCTCAGCATGCTGGGGGCTATAAGGTCTTTTAAATTATTTTGTTTCCGATACACAATTTGCGGTTTGTCAGGTAAGACTTCTTTCATGATGGGATCCATCAGTAGGATGTTCCAGTGTTTATTGAGTGCTTCCTACATGATGGTTGTACGTTGGGATGAATTTAACATCGGGTTCTCTATTCTCTTTAGTCTTGTATTCCAGTAGTTTTTTCCTGTCTAATGCTTTCGCTCTCTTGTTAGCCTTCTCCAAGATGTGAGTGGGGTATTTTTTGTCCTTGAATCTGTTTGATATAGCTTCAAGTTGTATGTCTCTATCTTCTTCTTTTTTACATTTGCGAGTAATTCTATGGTATTGGGAGTAGGGGATGTTGTTCTTCCATTTTTGTAAGTGTCCACTTTCATAGTGTACGTAGCTGTTGGTGTCAACCTTTTTTATGAAATTTTTAGTTATCACATTGTCGGATGAACCTATCAGTACCAGGTCTAAAAATTCAATTTCTTTGTCGTTTGTGTTGGAGGTAAAAACCAGATTCAAATCATTCTCTCCAATATACTTTTAAAATTCATAAAACCTCTGTTTAGAGCCATCCCAGACAATTAAAATGTCATCTATATATCTTTTAAATAGAATGATGTTCTTTTTGTATGGATGGTCATTGTAAATAAGTCTTCTCTCACAGTATCCCATTAGTAAGTTTGCAAAACTTGGGGCAAATATTGTGCCCATGGCTGTCCCGCAGGTCTGTAAGTAAAAGTGGTTTAAAAATGTAAATAATTATGTTTCAATACAAAATTATGACATCACAGATGAATTTCCTGTGTGGTATAGAGAGGGAATCATCTTCTTCAAGAAACTCATTTCATGCCTCAATTCCCACATGGTGTTGGATACATGTGTAGAGTGACTGTACATCTATGGTGGCCCACATGTATCCCTCCTTCCATGTGAATTCCTCCATGAGGTTCAGGACAGATGTCGTATCTTTCAGATAGGATGGTAAGCTATTCACATGTGGTCTCAGAAAAATGTCCACGTATTCAGATAGATGAGACGTAAGAGATTCGATCCTTGTCACTATGGGTCTTCCGGGTGGGTTGTCCATGAATTTATGCACTTTCAGAAGAAAGTAAAAGACAGGAGTGGTGGTATTAATGTGTAATAGGTACTGGAATTCTTCTTTTGTAAGAATATTGTCCCTTAGTCCTTGTAAGAGTAAGGGTCTCAGTTCGTCAATGTAGTTTTCCTTTGGCTCTTTCTGTAGTTTCGTATATGATGCATTGTCGCTTAGGAGACGATGCTGTTCTGTCCATGATGACAGTGCCTCCCCCTTGTCTGCTGCCTTCATGACAATACTTTCATCCTTTTGTAGTGTCTCTAAGGCTTCTTTTTCTTTTTTTCATGAGGTTTTTGGTTGTAACTCCCTGTTTCCACACAGTTCTTGTTTAACCAGTTCATAGAAGGTTCCAATATATTGTCCTTTGGATTCAATCGGGTAGAATTTTGATTTATTCCTTAGTCCAGATTTGCAGGTGCTGCAAGAAAAATTCTTGCAGAAAAAGTCTTAAACCTGAAAATAGAACGAGCAGAAGGTGAGGTCAAGAACAACAAGGAAAATAAGATTTTAAGGGACAAAAATTACTACGAAAACAACAAAATTAAGAATTGGTCCAGAAACAACAGACAACTATACCAATCACAACCACCATATAGAAAACAATCAGAAACCATCAGGGTACTTGTTTCCTAGCACGGCCACAATCTTCTTGGTCGTGTGCCTTAACTTTAAGGCACACGATGCCCCCGATGGACCCGATTTTCTTTAAAATCAGGTCCATTTTACCGTCAAATGGAAAATCGGGTCCATCGCGTCGGTCGTGTGCCTTTAATAAGGCACACGACGCGACCGACGCGATGGACCCGATTCTCCATAGGCTTCAATGTTAAAAATATTTTAACATTGAAGCCTATGGAGAAATCGCGTCCATCGGGTCCATCGCGTCGGTCGCGTCGTGTACCTTAACATGGCACACGACGCGACCGACGCGATGGACCCGATTTCTCCATAGGCTTCAATGTTAAAATATTTTTAACATTGAAATCGCGTCGGTCGTGTCGGTCTTGTGCCATTATAATGGCACAAGATAAGATGGACTTGATTAAGTCCATCTTAACATAGTAATCAATGGGAAATGGGCCAATATGGGCCATTTCTCATTGTATATGGCCCCGTCATGCCCCCCCATTGTAAACGCCACTCCACTATTGACGCCAACCCGAAGCGTGGCGAGCGCAGCGAGCCCGCGAGGGGCGGCGGTGCGCGTCCTCCGACCTTTTCATTCCCCTACTATCCACGTCGGCGTGGAGGTGAGAATAGAATAGTGTGGCGAGCGCAGCGAGCCACCGAGCCCGAAGCGTGGCGAGCGCAGCGAGCCCCGCGAGGGGACGCGTATAACTTCACAGGTATACGCGTCCCCTCGCGGGGCGCGCTGCGCTCGCCACGCTTCGGGCTCAACTATTCTATTCTCAACTCCACGCCGACGTGGATAGTAGGGGAATGAAAAGGTCGGAGGACGCGCACCGCCGCCCCTCGCGGGCTCGCTGCGCTCGCCACGCTTCGGGTTGGCGTCTATCGTGGGGTGCGGTGTACGCCGTTCAATTTGGGGGGGTTGGGAATATTTTACACTGAATGCAATGTAAAATCGCGTCCCAGGGACCCGATTTACATTAAAAAAAAAAAATCGGGTCCAAAATCGGTCGGTCGCGTCGATCGCATCGCATGCGACCAAATCGCATGCGATGCGATCGACCCGATTTTTCCGACACGACCACCCCGATGTAAATCGGTGTGGCCGTGCTAGGAAACAAGTACCACCATCAGAAAGGGGGCCTGGAAAATAAGCTGGGAGAAAAGAAGAAACCATCCTGTTTACACTAACCATCCAGGAAAACCACAAACCACCACCACCGAAAGTGCCAGCAAGCATTTTTTTTATCCCCAGGTCCCAGCACAAAGATGAAAGAGAAATTATTGCAGAGAGTTACAGAGAGCAACACATGCATTCCCCCTAAAAAGACAACTGGAAGAAGAGGGTGCAGAGGAAGGAGGACATCGAAACATACAGAAAAGAAGGAATCTACAATAAAGTCACCAACAAACCATGGCATCTTCAATTTATCTCAACGTAAACTCACCAAACCGGAACTCTCATTACTCAGCAGAGGTCTTTAATTTGCTCCCACAAAGGCCCTCAACAAATTTGACACATTCATTGATCTAAATAAGTTTGTCAGACATCTCACTTTAAAAAGACATTTTCTTAGGAAAGAGGATGAAATAACCAATTATTCAAACAGCACCTCCAAATCTGGACTAAGTAATAAATCAAAATTCTACCCGATCTAATCCAAAGGACAATATATTGGAACCTTCTATGAACTAGTGAAACAAGAACTGTGTGGAAACAGGGAGTTACAACCTATAGACAAAAACCTCACAAAAAAGAAAAAGAAGCCATATAATAAACTCCATAAAGATCCAAAGGAAAACTACATTGACGAACTGAGACCCTTACAAGGACTAAGGGACAATATTCTTATAAAATAAGAATTCCAGTACCTATTGCACATTAATCCCACAACACCTGTCTTTTACTTTCTTCCGAAAGTGCATAAATCCATGGACAACCCACTCGGAAGCCCCATAGTGGCAGGGATCAAATCTCTTACATCTCATCTATCTGAATACGCATTTTTCTGAGACCACATGTGTATAGCTTTCCATCCTATCTGAAAGATACAACATCTGTCCTGAACCTCATGGAGGAATTCACATGGAAGGAGGGATACATGTGGGCTACCATAAATGTACAGTCACTCTACACATGTATCCAACACTCTATACCACACAGGAAATTCATCGGTGATGTCATGAATTTTGTCTTGAAACATAATTATTTTACATTTTTAAACCACTTTTACTTACAGACCTGCGGGACAGCCATGGGCACAATATTTGCCCCAAGTTTTGCAAACTTACTAATGGGATACGGGGAGAGAAGGTTCATTTACAATGACCATCCATACAAAAAGAACATCATTCTATTTAAACGATACAGTATATAGATGACATTTTAATCGTCTGGGATGGCTCTAAACAGAGGTTTTATGAATTTTTAAAGTATATTGGAGAGAATGATTTGAATCTGGTTTTTACCTCCAACACAAACGACAAAGAAATTGAATTTTTAGACCTGGTACTGATAGGTACATCTGACAATGTGATAACTAAAAATTTTATAAAAAAGGTTGACACCAACAGCTACGTACACTATGAAAGTGGACACTTACAAAAAAGGAAAAACAACATCCCCTACTCCCAATACCATAGAATTACTCTAAAAACTGTAAAAAAGAAGAAGATAGAGACATACAACTTAAAGCTATATCAAACAGATTCAAGGAGAAAAAAATACCCCACTCACATCTTGGAGAAGGCTAACGAGAGTAAAAGCATTAGACAGGAAAAAACTACTGAAATACAAGACAAAAGATAATAGAGAACCCAATGTTAAATTCATCACAACGTACAAATATCATGAAAGAACGATTAAGGAAGCACTCAATAAACACTGGAACATCCTATTGATGGATCCCATCATGAAAGAAGTCTTACCTGACAAACCGCAAATTGTGTATCGGAAACAAAAGAATTTAAAAGACCTTATAGCCCCCAGCATGCTGAGAGAAGAATCAATACAACAGAAGGGCCTACCCAAAAGCACCGGTAGCTACAAATGTGGCCACTGTAATATATGCAAATATCTACACCCAAATAGGAAGAACTTCTTCAACAAGGATAAAACCAAAGAATTCAGGACAAAACAATTCATTAACTGCAATTCAACATCCGTGATTTACATGCTTGAATGTCCATGTGAACTACGCTACATTGGCAAGACTAAGAGGACACTGAAAATCCATATACAGGAGCATGTGAGGAACATTAAAAACAAAATACAGACACATGCAGTCTCACAACATTTCAGCGCGCACCACAATTCAGATCCGGAAAAGCTGGCATTTAGAGGCATTGAACTTGTCACCCTTGGAGAGAGAGGAGGGGATCTATCGAATCTTCTATCACGTAGAGAGATGTATTGGATTTTTTAATTAAATACCCTACATCCAGAGGGTTTTAACAAGAGCTATGAGATAGCACCCTTCATATAATGGGTCAATCATACAGAACAGAAGAAGGGGACCCCTTAGGGGGTTAGTAACACGTTACAACATTTCCGCTGAATAGTACCAGACTGGGTAACACTCTGGGAAGTCCAGTCCTGGCATCCTTGTTGGAATCCTTACTTCTCATTTACTAGCGTCTGCCACACTTTGCTCTCTCTTCCACCACTCTTCACTCCTTTCAAAATATTTGTTCATTTGGATATAACAACACGGGTGGAAACAATACTCATACATAGATCTCCAACCAAAAACTATACAGCCATACCACACTGGGACACCCAATTACATCCGAACTTGGAAGCTAAGCAGTGATGGGCCTGAATAGTACTGGGCAGGGGGACCTCCCAGGAATATTGGGTGCTGTACTATAATATCGGCGGAGAGTTGTGTATGTGCTGTACCCACCATTATAAATACAACTAGTCATCCACCCAATTCTCTCTGTAATTATTCTCATCTCCTTCCAACTTTTGTAATTTTCACACTATTTAAAACACTCTAATATTACTTAGCTGGTGTCATGTAACTATCTTTATGCATATTCTCATATCACTTTAATAATAACAAGGCTTAATATATGTATTATCCAAACTGTATAACTGATCCATGTGTTTACTTATACATATTCTTATACCAATTTTTTATTTTTTTTATTTTTAATTTTATTATTCCTCATTCTCATCTTTATGAGAATAACATACAGAAAAGCTGAAATCCCAGAAAAATGGCGTCCGCAACTACAGGACATCAGACACCCTAGGCAATGACTGTAGTGAAGTAATATGCTCCCAGCGGGAACTCGAATACTGCTGCATAAGCGCATCTTCATCACTAAGGCAACCCCCGCAGCGCTGGTGAATCAGACAATCCAGGAAGAACGGCACGGAGCTGCTGTACACCATAAGAGACTGAGCGCACATGCACAGAAGCAACTCATAGGAATCAAGCTGCGAGGCACTGCAATATCTAATGAACAAGGCGCACATGCGCAGTAGCGTTCCACGGATGCCGGATGTGTGGCGGAAGTGGGGCAGAAGTGATGTCATGCTCCATAATAACGGAGCTGACACACTCCATCCCTTTCTACATAGTTTTACTGCATTTAGAACACTCGTTTTTTATAATCAGACAATCTGTCTAATAGATGCCACTGTCCTAGCATATACTATGTTTTTTATAGCGTTTTACTCAAAACTGCAGCACAACCAATTAGTAGTGTTAACGAGGGGGGGGCGGCACCTAAGACCCAATTGCAGGTATAAGAATAGCCTCAGTCATTATGTCCCTTACCCCTGACGAAGTCCGTTTGGACGAAACATGTTGGGATAACTTCGGTCACCTGTTCCTCATTGCACTGCCTAAGATAAGCTTATTTTTAAAATGAATTATTTTTTCTTTACTTTCATTGTACCAGCTGCTATTAGTGATTTATTTTTAAAGCAGTAGAAAATATTTTACATTTTTGTATTTATTTATATCTTTCTCTCTCCATTACTGTTTTATCGGTCTGTTTTACTGATGGTGTAGGGGGGGGGGGGATTATACATGTAGCAGGCACAAATGACAGTGCCCCCCCACATACATGTCAGAGTGGGTGAGGGGCACACATAAAGGGCTAATGCGAGGAGTAGGGGAACGCTGATGACGGGCTGTTGGGGACCTCCTTGAACATGCATGTAGGAGCAGGGGCCACATGGCGATGAGCACGTTGGTATTGGTCGAGGTATAGGACATGCCCCAGCAGGCGGTGAAGAATAACATGAAGGGGGAGGCTTGGCTGTTGCCTGGAAGGGCTGCCCCGTTGGGTACGACAGAATTTAGGGTGGATGACTGGCTGGGGGTGGATGGGTTGGACATGCAGCGGTTACCATCGCTGAGCCCGGGGGAGGGTGAAGCCTTGGATGTAAGCTCAGAATTACAGGGCGCAGCCTTCTTTCCCCTTGTGTCCGGGTGAAAGTGACATATGGGGTTAAAGGCCGCCAGCCACACAACTGAGGCTGCAGCTGCTGGTTCAGATGGGAGAGATGGGGAGAGATATGGTATTGTGTGCCTGCTAGTTGTGATGGACATTTTTTTGAATTCTGGATGTCCAGGTTGAAAATGGATCAATTTGTGGAATTCCAGGTTTGAAAAAAATGGCAGACCGCAGCACGTTTCTTTCCCTCTTGTCCCTTCTTTTCCAGCCCTACAGCCCACCTCCCTGCTAGTCCTTGCCTGATACAGCCCCATAACCAGAGTAACTGCCTCTGGGCTGCGCAGGGTGACCTTGGACGTTACGCTGTGCACAGGCGAGAGTGGGGGCAGCTGTTCACCATGTTATCCATTTGCTGCTCAGTGCTGCCCGTCGTATTGTAGGGTGGATGCTGTTTTAGAGACTGGGTGGGTGGGCGCGCATGGCGGAGGGTCGGGACAGTGGGGCAGCATGTTAGCCGTCTGCTGCTTAGTGCTGGCTGGTGTGTTGGAAACGGATGCTGTTTTAGACAGTGGGTGGGCAGGTGCGCATGGTGGAGTGTCGGGTGAGCCTGTCGGCGCTCTGCTGCTTAGTGCTGGCCGGCTTATTGGAGGAGGGGTTCTGTTTTAGACAACAGGTGGGCGGGCACGCATGGCGGAGGCTCGGGGCAGGTGGGCAGTATGGTAGCCTAGGGTGCTCAATGCTGCCTGTCGTGTTGGAGGATGGACGCTGTTTTAGACAGCAGGTGGGCGGGCGCGCATGGTGGAGTGTCGGGTGAGCATGTCAGCACTCTGCTGCTTAGTGCTGGCCTGCTTATTGGAGGAGGAGTTCTGTTTTAGACAGCAGGTGGGCGGGCACGCATGGCGGATGCTCGGGTCAGGTGGGCAGCATGGTAGCTTTGGGGGCTCAATGCTGCCTGTCGTGTTGGAGGAGGGACGCTGTTTTAGACAGCAGGTGGGCGGCCGCGCATGGTGGAGTGTCGGGTGAGCATGTCAGCACTCTGCTGCTTAGTGCTGGCCGGCTTATTGGAGGAGGGGTTCTGTTTTAGACAGCAGGCGGACGGGCGCGCATGGCGGAGGCTCGGGGCAGGCGGGCAGCATGGTAGACTTGGGTGCTCAGTGCAGCCTGGCATGTTGGCTTAGGGACGCTGTTTTAGACAATGGGTGGGTGGGCGTGCATGGCGGAGGGTAGGGGCAGGTGGGCAGCATGATAGCCATGTGGTGGTAAGTGCTGGGCGAGGGACGCTGTTTTAGACAGAAAGTTAGGGCAGCATCTTAGCCGGCTGCTGCTGAGCTCTGGCTGGCATTGAAATAAAGAACCCATTGTGATGTCCCCCGGTGAATAGACGCTGTGCGCATGCGCAAAGTGTCTATTCCAGCAAGCAGAGGGGCTGGCCAGCAGGTTACAGAGCTGCTAGCCATGCCCCCACAGCGTTGGGAAATGGAGCTATTTAGGCCAAGCCACACTGAGGCGAGGCCACGCCCCCTAATTTCTGCAGCATACAAGGCTGTCCCTCTTTGCCTACTACAAAAGGTGGGAGGTATGCTGATGTGTGTCCACATAGGGCAGAGCTGTCACTTTGTGACTGAATGACTTGAGGGGGGTGTGTCACTTTGTGACTGGATGACTTGGCTAGAAGTTAAAGTTAAAAAAAAAAACGGCGTGGGGTCCCCCCTCCTGAGTATATCCAGCCCCGGGCTCAAAGAGCCGGTCCTGGTTTCATAAAATCAAAGGAACAATCAAGTTGGGGTTCCCTGGATTTTATAAAACCAGCACCAGGCTCAAGGGCCGGTCCTGGTTCCCAAAATACGGGGGACAAAATGACTGGGGGTCCCCCATATTTCAAGAACCAGCACCGGGCCCAACCAGCCAGCAGGGTAATGCCACAGCCGGGAGGAGACTTTTTATACAAGTCTCCCCGGCCAAAGCATTCAGCCCTCTGACCGGTCAGCATGGTCAGGGGTCCTGGGGGAGTGGGGACCCCCCCAAAGAAGGGGTCCCCCCCTCCAGAACTTACCAGCCCATGCTGAAACCCGGGGCTGTCCTCGATGCCCCTGGGCTGTGGGCATCGAGCTGATGATTGGTGTAAAAAATAGCTGAAATCCTATTGTATATTGCTGTGGAACTATGAGTCCCAGCAAGCCTGCACCACATGCAGGGACTTGGAGAACCACAAGTCCCAGCATGTGGGGCAATAAAGGGCCCGCTGGGACTAGTAGTCCCACAGTACTACAAATAGTTAAAAAAGTACACAAAGACACTGACAGTAAAACTTTATTACGTTCGGAGCCCATACATCCAATACTCACCTATTTTGCCATGAAGGATCGGTCCCCTTGTCCAGTAGAATCCACTGGGGTGCCTGTGGAGAGAATTCATACTCACCGGACGTCTTCAGCGCTTCTCCGGGTGCCCAGCAGCATTCTTCCCACGGTCCGGTGTTCTGTTGACATTTGGGGCTCCGCCCCCCGACCGGGACTTAGCCCCGCCCATCAGCCAATGATGGTCCTTGAAAACCGGCATGCCGGTTTTCAAGGACCATCATTGGCTGGTAGGCGGGGCTAAGTCCCGGTTGGGGGGCGGAGCCCCAGATGTCAACAGAACACCGGACCGTGGGAAGAATGCTGCTGGGCAACCGGAGAAGCGCTGAAGACGTCCGGTGAGGGGCATTGAGGACAGCCCCGGGCTTCAGCATGGGCTGGTAAGTTCTGGGGGGGGGGGGCCCTTCTTTGGGGGGGTCCCCACTCCCCCAGGAACCCTGCCCATGCTGACCGGTCAGAGGGCTGAATGCTTTGGCCGGGGGGACTTGTATAAAAAGTCTCCCCCTGGCTGTGGCATTACCCTGCTGGCTGGTTGGGCCCGGTGCTGGTTCTTGAAATACGGGGGACCCCAGTCATTTTGTCCCCCGTATTTTGGGAACCAGGACCGGCCCTTGAGCCTGGTGCTGGTTTTATAAAATCCAGGGAACCCCAACTTGATTGTTCCTTTGATTTTATGAAACCAGGACCGGCTCTTTGAGCCCGGGGCTGGTTATGCTCAGGAGGGGGGACCCCACGCCGTTTTTTTTTTCCTGTTTTTTTTTACCCAAAATCGCATATATATGAAAATGCGCACATTTTCATGACTGAAAATCGCCCGAAATCGCGGCAAATCGCATTTTTTGCCGCAAATTCGCATCTCATTACATATGCGATTTCGCGGCAAAAAAATTGATTTTTAAAGGTGCGATTTCTGGCGAGTTTGGAACTCGTCCAAAAATCGCACCCTATTACATTTCGCCCAGTGTATGTAGTTTTATATTCTCATTGGCAGAATGCTCTGATCACCTAGTTCCCATTTGGTAGATAGGATTCTCTAATTTTTAATTCCATTAAAATCTAAGAAATCTATTTCCGGGAACTGGACATATCTGCAGTCAAGCAAGCTGTCCTCCCACCAGAAAATTATGAATAATAAGCCCACTATACACACCTCCCTTGCATATTAAACATCCTCTACCACCCTGGAAGTTATGTATCAGGACCCCTTTCATTCAGCCCAATGCCCCCTTCTCCCACCCCATCTCCAACCATCTCTGCAGTAAAGGGGTAATTAATGGAAATTACTGATCCAGGCCCTACATGCTGAGGGGTTGATATAATACCCCCTACCACCCGCGGGACATCAAAGCTTCCCCCACCCCTACCGCTGGAGGATCGGTAGGGGCTCCAATACATTGCTATGCCCAGGGGTCTACACTGCTGTTGACGCCCCTGTATGTATATATATATGTATGTATACATATATATATATATATATGTATATATATATGTATATATATATATATATACGTATATATATTTTATTATTATTTATATACATTTGGTCTATCTATAATACTTTAACTGACCCAGCATATACTGGGTCACCTAAGTGTCCATCTCCATGCTTTGCTCCGCCCCTCTAGAAACACCCTTCTGAAAATCCTGCGTTTGCCCCTGTGGGCATCAGGGGATGCTGCTTTATCCTGTGTGAGGTTGGCTTGTGCCAGCAATTGTCCTGTGGGTTACCTGGTTTTGTTGTGCGTTTAGCTGTCCTTAGTAGAGGACACCTCCTCCTCCTGCTGCTGTAGAACGGTGGCCATTTTACACCCAGCAGCAGCAGCCAGTTCAGGGGCAGGGTGGAGAGAGGCGTCGGGCGGCTGTGAGCTGCTCCTGGCATTAGCACCACGGTGACCTCGAGGCCAGTGAGCAGCTCATTAAGTGGTGGTGCGGGCCATGTGACGGGCGGCTGAGGATCGGACGGTACAGGGAGGTGAGGGGAGTCTCTCCTCACACTCCCGAGCTTACGGGTCCGTCCGCCAATCACTGTCCGAGACCCGCCCCTTCCCTGCCTTGGCTCCCGAATGAAAGGCTGGAGGGACCGCCCCCTTCTGCCCCCTGTTAGCGGCAGCAAGGTAATCCCGGCCGCCCGGCAGGGCACACTGCAGCCCCATGTACATACTGCTGTGCCCCACTGCCTTCCGCTATGCCTACTACCTATATGTACTGTAGCTCTCTTATATATTAAGCCCAGATCTGTGTGTATAAAACTGGGCGGAGTTTCACTCTGACTCCGTCCAGCATTATACACACACTCAGATTGATTGACAGATGTGGCTAAATATATGATATATATAGAAAGTCACCTCCTGATTGGCCGCTAGGCAGCCAATAGAATCATTCGGGTGAGAGGCGCGGAAGATGAAACATCTCTGCGCCTCTCAAAGTCCATCGGGTACCGGCGGCTGATGCGGTGGACTACGGCAGAGACGGAGAAGACGAAGAAGATGTCGGGATCTTCGCCAGAGGACCTGGTAAGTAGTATTTCCTTCCCCAGGTTCCCCATGGATTTCTTCGGATCCAGGACCCCGGACTCTTCAGCCCTGGAGCCGGACCAGCCCCGGAACCAAGCCACCAGACCCAGAGACCTACCGACGGGCTCAAGATAGGTAAGAATCAGTATGTATGGGCTTTGTATGTATTAAAGTTTTATTTTAAATGGGTGTCAGTGTGTTTATTTAACTATTTATTTTACTGTGGAACTACAAGTGCCGGCGGGCCCTTTATTGCCCCGCATGCTGGAACTTGTGGTTCTCCAAGTTCCAGCATGCGGGGGAGGCTTGCTGGGACTCATAGTTCCATGGTATAAGATAATAGTTTATCATCTATTTTTTTTACACAAATTCAGCTCGATGCCCACCGCCCAGGGGTATCGAGTACAGCCCCGGGCTTCAGCATGGTAAGTTCTGGAGGGGGGGGGGGGTCCCCACTTCCCCAGGACCCCTGCCCATGCTGACCGGTCAGGGGGATGAACGCTTTGGCCGGAGGGACTTGTATAAAAAGTTTCCCCCCGGCTGTGGCATTACCCTGCTGGCTCGTTGGGCCCGGTGCTGGTTTTTGAAATACGGGGGACCCCTACTCATTTTGTCCCCCATATTTTAGGAACCAGGACCGGCCCTTGACCCTGGTGCTGGTTTAATAAAATCCCGGGGAAGGCTATTTGTTCAGCCCCGTGATTTTATGAAACCAGGAACGGCTCTTTGAGCCCGGGGCTGGTTATGCTCAAGAGGGGGGACTCTTTTTTTAACGCAATGATCTGTGCATGTTTCTGACAAATTCGCCAGTCAGAACTTGATCTATTTTTTTGCTGATTTTTGCACATTTTTTTGGGCGATTTCCAAATTCCCACCCCATTAAATTTGCGAATGTATGTTTTTCAATGGGAAAACATCTGGATGCGAATTGGAAAATCGAATTTGCGGCAAAAAGTGCGATTTCGGCAATTTTTGCGCTAAAAATCACCAAAAAACAAACAAATCACTCCCTATTAAATGTCACCCTGTATGTCTTCACCAAAGTTAGCACCCTGCAAAGTGGGTGTTCCTGTTTTATGTACAGTTGTGTCTGTGATCAGGCACCATTCTCAATGAAATGGCATGAGTGAGCCAGCAGTTTCTGTTCAACTAACATTGTGCATCTTTCTTTGCCAAAAATGCATCTTATTCACATCCTCATATAAAAAGGATGCACGAACAGACCTTGCTGATTTCAATATGTGGCATGCCTATATTCTTTGTGTGACAGCAGCTGTATCTGCATATGTAGAAGTTTGTATGCAGATACAGCTGAAGTCACAAAATATAGCCGCATATCTGCTTGTGTTTCTTTTTTGCACAGCAATGCTAATAGGATGTATTTCAGGGAAAATGCACAAAAAGATGGTCGGTGCTTGCTCACAACTAGGTGCGAATAAAATGACTGTTTAACGTAACTGCAGTAACAATGTAGGTGGAAATGTAGGAAAGGTGATCATGGCAAGTGTGCCCAAGAATGGAAGCATCCCTTATGCGATTGGTTCTTAGAGAACCAAAAAGAAAAATAGGAACAGCGCTGTACTGAATATATGAAAATATTTAGTAAAATTTTCCACAATAAAATACAATATTACAGTTAATAAGACACACAAACATTAAACATGAAATCCCCCTTATATGTTAGAACTGGTTAGTATTGTTAAGCCTGCGATTGCATAAATTCTTTACTCCAATTCAGAGCCAATTAGTAGGTTTAGATAAGTGAGAGTTCAAGTCCCCACAAAATGTGCACATTCAATCTGTGGTAATACTTATTTGTAATCCAGGGGTATTTATGGCTTGTGACTTCAGCGATGAATTTCTCCGACCGCCCACACTACAGTCATATCCCAGATGGATTTGATCTGCTGGGTATAATATCAGCCTGGTAGTCCCCTCAACGCGTTTCGCCGCCTAAATCGTTCAGCGGCTTCCTCAGGAGGATACACTTCTCCTGAGGAAGCCGCTAACCGATTTAGGCGGAGAAACGCGTTGAGGGGACTACCGGGCTGATATTATACCCAGCAGATCGAATCCATCTCGGATATGACTGTAGTGTGGGCGGTCGGAGAAATTTGTCGCTGAAGTCACAAGCCATCAATACCCCTGGATTACAAATAAGTATTACCACAGATTGAATGTGCACATTTTGTGGGGACTTGAACTCTCACTGTTACTACTTTCAGACCGCAAATGCCGTGTCGCACACGGGATTAGGACACGGGTCCCATCCTTAGAGCAACACGGCAATGCGGTCTGAAAGTTCCGACACCGACACGGCATATTGCCGAGTCGGTGACGTCACATGGGGCGGTGCTGGGTGGCGGCGCGTCATCGGGGGCTCGGGAGGAGGCAGTACTTGGAGCTGACAGTGCTGTCTCCTCCATACTGTGAACGGGACACGGGTCGCTCGACCCAGGCACCCGTTCACACTGCACTTGACACGGGTCATAGCCGTGTTCAACCCTGGTCATTACCAGGGTTGAACACCCGTGTTGCTCGACCCATGGTGGCCTTTTCAGACTGCACCGTGACCCGTGTTTAGGCCCCGCGAACACGGCAATAAGCCATGTTCGGAGTGCGGTCTGAAAGCGGTATTATCTAAACCTACTAATTGGCTCTGAATTGGAGTAAAGAATCTATGCAATCGCAGGCTTAACAATACTAACCAGTTCTAACATATAAGGGGGATTTCATGTTTAATGTTTGTGTGTCTTGTGTGTCTTATTAACTGTAATATTGTATTTTATTGTGGAAAATTTTATTAAATATTTTCATATATTCAGTACAGCGCTGTTCCTATTTTTCTTTTTGGTTCTCTACTTTAAATAGGGGTTTATGGTAATCCCCCTACTGGCACAGCAGCAGCACTGAATATACAATCAGCGCTCAGTATCATTGTGTGGGGTTCTTAGAGAAGCTCAGAAGCACCCCTTTCCATAGGGAGGAAACTTTAGGACATTTTATTGTCCTGACTGTGACACTTTTGGAGGAAGAAGAAAATATCTTGTTAAAACCTTTTCTTTAAGCGGCATAGTGGGCAAAAAGTGTCCACTCGAACGCACCTGTCTTGCAAATAGGTGTATATGTTTGCTGGACTTTCTTCTCCCTCTCTTTTACATTGCTCCTTGCCGTGGGCTTGCTTAACTTAACTGGCTGGCCTGGAGCTGAGGTTCAGGTATAAGGGAGAGGAATTTATGACCTGCTTGGTAATTAAAATAAACAGTTTGGTGCTAAGCCTCTCCTTTCCTAGCTATAACCATCATACTCCCTATGCCCTTATAGAGTCAAATAAAAATAATTTAACAAGATAAGACATTGAATCTTCTTATTGCTTTATTGATACAGAAATTCAAACATGTACTGTTAAATAATGCAACTGTTTAAATGACAGAAACATTGAAATCTCTTGGATACAATGATTTGTGCAAGCACCTTAACATTCATTTTATTTGTTTGAATGCATTGAATGTAATTAATTAAAAGTGTTTTCTTTCCAGAGAATGGGAAGGGAAATTATTGCTGCTGCAGGAGATCCTCGATGAGTGGCTAAAGGTGCAAGCAACATGGCTGTACTTGGAGCCCATATTTAGTTCGCCAGATATAATGGCTCAAATGCCCGAAGAAGGAAGGCGTTTCACAACTGTAGATAAAACATGGAGAGACCTAATGAAACTAGTATTGTTGGTAAGTGTCTGTAAATAAATATATTTTTTGAAATAACATGTAACAAAACCAAAAATGTGCGGTGAGTGAAATCTGCTATATACAGTATGTGCACTCCACTGCAGGGGCCAGGTAACTTGTGGCAGAAGATGCAAACACTGGCCTTGACAGCCTAGATCAGTAGTGTCAAGCTCATGGCCCTCCAGCTGTTATGGAACTACACATACCAGCATGCCCTGCCAGTTTTAGCAATCCATTATATAAAATCTGTGGCAGGGCATGCTGGGATGTATAGTTCCACAACAGCCGGCGGGCCATGAGTTTGACACCACTGGCCTAGATAAATAGGTATGCGGTCACTGGGTAGACATTGTCTAGGTCGACCACTAATGGTTGACAGTGACTAGGTCGACACCTTGAAATGGTCGTTATGCGCAAGGTCAACATTGACAAAAGGTTGACACAAGCTTATGGATGCCATACACATGTCGACATGGAAAAGGTCGACGTGAGTATTTAATTTTTTTTTTTAAAGGTGTTTTTTTTTCATATTTTACTATGCAAGTGGGCATAGCGTGGGAATATAATAGAGTCCCAATGGCAGTGAGGCACCGTGCCCAAAGTATGGCGAGCACAGCGGTACACTTATACAGTGTCCATGTTGACAGATGTTGACAAAAAATTTTAATACTCATGTCGACCTTATTAATGTTGATGTTGACCATAAGCTTGTGTCGATCTTTTGTCAATGTTGACATTGCGTATGTTGACTATTCCAAGGTGTTGACCTAGTCACTCTCGACCATTAGTAGTCGACCTAGTCACTCTCGACCTAAGTATTGTCTTCCATTGATACCATAACCTGATAAATATTGGTTAAGGGTCCGCTTCCAAACGAGCCCCAAAGTTTATATGGGTGCAAAGTTTTGTTTTTCTTTTAGAATTTACACAAAAAATAGTCATATTTTGTAAAAATGGGCACAAAACGAATACAAACAAAAACAAGCCATAAGGCATATTTAATTATTCAGTCAAATGAACTGTCTATTGAACATTAATCTGAAGTTCCACAAGATGGCGATATGACTCTGGTGAATAATACTCAATATACAGTAGGAAAATCTTGAACATCCCCACAGACATTCTTCCCTACTGATCAACAAAAATAAACCTGTTCTATCTTCTATTTTCATGATAATGTGGGCTAGCTCTTAGCATTCTAGGATGAAAGGTAATGCAAATGTGATCTTTCAAGCGTCTAACCTGTCAAGGTAATTATGAATAATTGCTACTTTAAAATGTTTATTTCCCATTTTTTAAAATATAAGAAAAGAGACCCTTAGTGGGCAACGCCATTAGCATTTTTTTCCAGCAGTGACTATGCAGATATGCATATATTTCCATTTAGTAGTAGCTGCTTGTTTCATAAGAAAAATCAATACATCCAGATGTGTCCTACCATATTGTTGCTGAATATAGCAAAATAGCGTACCATTGAGTGTAGTTCTAAGGCAACCCCCCCCCCCCATTGCATCTAATGCATGATGTTTACTCTTTGGAATTGGTATGCGGTCACTGGGTACACAATGTCTTGATTGACCACTAATGGTCAACAGTGACTAAAGTCGAAATGAGTTTTTCACATTTTTTGGCACGCCCAGATGTCCCTTGTCCTCTGCCTCCAGTCTTGGGAGGTGTGTATGCAGCATATAGGACATTGCAGTGTGTGGCATATTGCGTCTGGGGGATTGTGGTATGTGGTATAATATGTCAGGGGCATTACAATGTGTGGCATAATGTGTAAAGGCGTTTTCATGGTAATTCGCCAGTGGTGCTGAGGTCTGGCATCTGACATCACCGGATGTCAGCTGCCCGGCTTCTTCCCGTACCAAGACACCACATCTATATCTAAGTCACCACAGAGTGCAAACGCCTTAGAAATCATTCGATGTTCGGCGACCATTGAATGATTTCATCCACGCATGCAAGCTGCAAATGGATGTTTATGCAAAACATCCATTTACTGTACATGCGTGCGGGTGAAATTGGCGTGCGTGTGGGGGGTGGACATTTATATGGGAGGCGTTTACTTGACACACAAAGCTGCATATTTTGCAGCTTTGCGAGTCAATCAGAGTGACCTCCTGTGTGACATGCAATGCTGGCCAAAAGCAAAGTTCTCCTAAGGTTTTTTTTTTTTTTTAATGTCTAGTAAACTTGAATTTGATAAGCCTGTCTGAAGTGGTACAGTAAGTTTTCTGGAAAGGTTTGGACACTAGAAGAAAACGAGCTGTCACACGTTTCTATTTACCAGGTTGCAGTGGAGAAGAAGCTGTTTATCAGAATGTAGCTTCTTGTGTACACACTTGCGTTTTAGCAAGATGCAGTCAAACAGGATCTTGTTTGGCAGGATACAGCTTGTTGTGACCACATATTGTGTTTTTTGCAGGATATATATCATCTGTAACCATAGTCAACTTTAAAAGTAAAACCAGCCTTGTGCTACTCATAGACCAGAAATAAGGTTAAAAATTTTGAAGAAAAAAAGTCCCTGCATTTTTCATAACCAGCACCCGACTTTTGGAGCTGTCTCTGGTTCCAAAACTATGGGGGACCAAATGAGTGGGGATCCCCCATATTTTAGGGAACCACACTGGGCTCCACTAGCAGGGGGTGTATTGCCATAGCCAGTGTACATGCTTGACGGGGTCCCGTGACCAAAACATTACCCACTCTAACTAGTCACCCCAGGCCAGGAGTCCTTAGGGAGATGTGGACCCCCTCAAAAAAAGGGGTCTCCCTCTCCAGGGCACCCCAGACCTGAACTTTGCAACCCCCCGCACCACTGGGCGGGGGGGGGTGCAAAGTTGATAGCTGGTTCAACAAGTAATATTGTCTTATACAGTGGGACTACAGGTCCCAGCAAGCCTGCCCCACATGTTGGTACTTGGGAGAACCACAGGTACATGTGAAGCACTAAATTCCCGCTGGTACCTATAGCCCCCCTGTAAAGGAAATACCATATTTAAAATATTTTATTAAACGACTTCTTCTTTCTTCACCCAGGGGCTTCTTCTGTGTCTTTACCCAGAGGACGGTAGCCTTTCAGCTCTTTTCTGTGGCCTCCGCATCCCAGGGCTTCAGCATCTTCATCTGTGTTCTTCACCTGGGGGTGGTGACTTCGGCGTCTTCAAGAGCTCTTCTCTGCTCCTCCTCCGTCAGCTTGCCTGCACCCCTGTCTCGAACTGGCTAATATAGCCAGCTCAAGGGAATGGGCTTTTCCCCACTGCCAACCGGAATTCAAGTAGAACACATTGTGGTTCAGCCGCACTGTGTGAACACATACATTGAAATGTATGTATTCACCTTGATATCCGGTTGTCTCGCCGTCCTGTCAAACCTCAGCATGCTTCGGTAGGACCCGATGGTTGTGTCCCCACTGCATATGCATGGGCGGTTGCATAGGAGACTGTGTACAGTCTCCTTGTGGCAAATTGTGTTCCGCTGAAACTCAATGTATGGTCGCAGCCTAATTGGGCATTGTAAGAGGTGCAGTCGAAAAAAGTCCTGTAAACGTTAATGAGAGCAAGTAATGTGTGTGGAGAAGAGGTGAAGGGCGAATAGTTTGGGTTGGGTGATATTTTGAGGTACAGTAAGTGTAGAGATGTATGTCTGGGTAGCTTAGTTAATAGCCTTATGTGTAAGTATTTTATATTTAATATGGTAGACTACATGTAATCAATGGAGGGACTGACAGAGTCCCTACACATTTTTTGCCCCGTATTTGGGGAACTAGGACTTACCCAATGAGTCCAGGCTGGTTTTGCTCAGGAGGTGGACCCCATGCCAATTTTTTTTTTACTTTTACACATTTTTTTGGAAAGAACCATTCACAGATCTGAGTGATCTGTGCATGGTTCTGTCAAACTTGCCAGGCTGGACCTGGTCTATTTGTTTTGCGATTTCTATAAGAAAACACCTGGATGCGATTTTTTAACTCTTTCAAGTCCAGCGTCTAGTCAGGCTCAACAGGCAAATCGAATGATGAGCCACTTTAAAATAAGAACATTAACATCGTTCAACATTCAATGTAGACCATTTTCGAATAATATAAAAAAAATGACAATTAATTTAAAGCAAACTGTTTGAATTGCAAAAAAAATTTGGGCTGCAAAAGGTTAATGTGCATTTTTTTATACAGGTCAAAATGTGTACATTTTACTGCAGTTATCACATTTATACATGTGTGGTTTTTTTTGGTAAACGTGCAAATTCAGCCATTTTTTGTCAAAAAATTTCCACGTCAAAAATTTGCACCTTACTACATTTCCCCTATAGGGCCTGAATCAGCATGGATTGCATATGATAAACTGCTAGCAGCAGCTTAGCATAGGCAATCCATTGCAATGCAAATGCAGGAGGAGATGTATGTCACCTACTGCTTTCATTTTGATTTTCATTCTGTCATCACAGGCCACGCACCCACTCTATGCTGTCCACCTGCTGTGTCAGCGCCTGTCCCAAGACAGTTTCCTGCTGTCTCAGGACACTGTCCCCATGCGCCTGCCCACACTGTACATGGCACTCTTTCACCTAACATCTTGTTGTAGGTGGACGCTGGACAGACAGAGTGCCCGCCTGATGGGAACATCATGCGACGCTGACGACGGTCCATCCGTAATCAGCGTCCGCCTGCAATAAGATGTTTTGTGTCAGAGTTCTGGGTGTCAGCAAGCGCTGGGTGGCAGCACACCTCTTGGTGGGTGGACTGCCCGACAAATCAGCGCTATGGAGAACACTTAATGGTGACAAGTATGGGGAGGATAGGTTTGAGTATCGTCCACAAACAATGATACTGAAATAGTAGACACAGTGTCAAATGCAGCAGAGAGATCTAGAAAAAAATAAGTGAATAGTGGACACTAGTCTTAGCAGAAATCATATTATTCACTCCCTTAGCCTGTGCTTCTGTATCTCTATCGAGTGTTGGCAACAAAAGCTTGACAAGTGTTTCCAACGAGTTGTGCAAGTAAAGAAATTATGTGAAGCGAGTGCTCTTTTTAATGTTATTATGAAAATATTGGAAACTACGGCACAAATGCCTAATATTACAGTGTGTCCAATATTATGATCTGAAAATGTAAAATTGTGAAATACATGTACTCTTTATAAATTAATGATAATAACATCCGGGATCCAGCTTGCCCCCACTTCTCCACAATTCCCACCCATAACTTTCCTCTGAAACTTAATCTTTTGCCAATTCATCTACACCCGAGTATTGAAGCCACAACTTTTAATCAGGAGCATATTTACTCATGTTCTTTCCCAACCACTATCCATGTCATCTGAGCTCCTTGTATTTGATCTCCAAGTCCATTCAGCGATACTGTTGAGTTGGATACACACTAGACTATATGTGTATCCAGCAAGATTGTGAGCAATGGGAGCTGGCATTGGAAAATGCATACCTTGAATACTTGCCAATGCTGGTGGCAATGACATGGGATTTATGGCATGTTGCATTTGGCTAGCGATGGCTCCCGTCAGAGGATGTTGTTGATGGCACTATGGAGCATGCATCTCCAGAGACATAGCAGGTACAGACTAGACAATGTACCCACTATATTGGTGTTCTTAAATTGGATGCAGGGCTATTTCCATGCCTAATTGCTTCCCTTTTCACCACTTCCTCCACATGTTATAGTGAGCTGTCTAGCCTTGCATCTTGCCTCATCCTACCTAGTCTTTCATTTTATTGCTGTATTGCTAAGATATATCAATTTACATTGTATTGTACTGTTAATAATTATATTCCTTGTGTGGCTACTTAAAAATGAAAAATTATAATGATAATATTTTTGTGTGTTACAGGATAAGCATGTCCTTTCTGTTGTGATGATTGACAAAATGCTGGAGAAGTTCAAAAAGTCAAATGAGTTTCTGGAGCTGATCTTAAAAGGACTTAATGACTACCTGGAAAAGAAACGATTGTTTTTCCCTCGATTTTTCTTCTTATCTAATGATGAACTCCTTGAGATTTTATCAGAAACAAAGGATCCAACAAGGTGAGTTCTGCTCAATACTGTCACGCCTGGGGAAATTTGTGGACCCGGTACGGACACGGGAACTTCAGCAGTGCCTGGACCTCTGTATAATAAACGTGCTGGACGAATGAGCGGCTGTTGCATGAATGGGTTTATTGATGGTAAACTGTGACAGCAGCAGGAAGTTCACTTGCAAGTATGTCAGCGTCGCCGACACGAGGGTAGGCACTTTGGCGGAGGGTAATACCGGAATGCAGAGGCTTGGAGGACCACCTGGAGTGCGGAATAGGCAGGCTGGATTATACTGGCAGACAGGACTTCAGCAGAAGCTGGTAGCTGAACCGGTAGTTGTGCTGGAATCCAATAGCTGTTTGAAATAGTAACGGAGCACAGAGAACTAGTGGCCACAGTACTAGACTGTGGAGACGTTGCACTGGCAACTTCCTGTACCAGGCCTTCCTCCTAAATACCCCTTAGGGCGGTTCCCATCTGAGTGGGACTTCCTGGACCGAAGAAAGGGCAAAATGGGCTGTTTGCCCATAACCAAGATGGTGCCGCAGGAGTCCAGTGCTCAGAGAGCTATTCATGGCTCTAAACAGCCCAGACCTTGTCAGCATGCTGGAAGATCGCCCAGCCACACAGGACCAGCGCCAGCACCCTGCACCTCCACCAGTGGGACCCCTCCAGAGCGCCCTCACAGGTATGCCCTGCTGCACCAGCGTCCCCCTGTGGCAGGCCGTGACAGTACCCCCCCTTTTAGGGTGGCCTCAGGACACTTCCCGGGTTTCTCTGGGTGTTCCTTGTGAAATTTACGAATTAATGCTGGAGCGTGGATGTCTGAGGCGTACTCCCAGGATCTTTCTTCAGGACCATATCCCTTCCAGTCCAAAAGGTATTGTAGACGTCTATAACGAAAACGGGAGTCCAATATTTCCTTAACTTCGAATTCTTCTCCTCTCTCTGTAAGGATTCTTGGAGGGCGAGGTAGAGTTCTTCGGAACCGATTCAGAACTAAAGGTTTTAACAAGGAAATATGAAATGATGACGGGACTTTGAGATAAGGAGGTAACTTGAGCCTATAGGCTACTGGATTGATGACTTCTACCACAGGGAATGGCCCGATAAAGCGAGGAGCGAACTTCATGGACGGGACCCGTAGCCGCAGATTTTTGGTAGATAGCCATACTTGGTCTCCTATGGACAAACTCGGAACTGCTCTGCGCTTCTTATCAGCCCATCTTTTGTAACGGTTAGAAGATCTCTTTAAATTAGATAGCACTTTGTTCCATATTCTTGAAAAGTGCTTCAATGACTTTGTCACTGCAGGAAGATCCAATGCAGGTATTTCAGGGAACCCAGGAACCTTAGGATGGTTTCCGTAGACGATAAGGAATGGTGAGAACCCGGTAGACGAATGGTAAGTGTTATTATGAGCGAATTCAGCCCATGGCAAATGTTCCACCCAATCATTCTGAGAGGAGGATACATGGATGCGAAGGAAGGTTTCCAGGTCTTGGTTTACACGTTCCGTAGAACCGTTTGACTGTGGGTGATAGGCAGTAGAGTTTGTAATTTTATTTGAAGTGCTGAACAGAGGGCTTTCCAAAATCTTGCAACAAATTGAACACCTCGGTCAGACACGATTTCGGAAGGAATCCCATGTAGCTTAAAGATCTCGGAAATGAAGAGTTGAGCCAACTCAGGCGCGGTGGGTAATTTCTTTAATGGGACAAAATGGACCATTTTTGAGAAGCGGTCAATGACGACCCAAATCGTGGTGTAACCTTGGGAGGCAGGCAGATCAGTAATAAAGTCCATCGATAGATGTGTCCATGGACGATGAGGAATGGGTAAGGGCAATAGAACTCCAGCTGGTGGTTGTCTGGACACCTTGTGCTGCGCACACTTGACGCAGGAGGAAATGTAAGTCGTCACATCGGTTTTTAGTGTGGGCCACCAATAGGATCTTTTTAGGAAGTCTACTGTCTTGTGGACCCCGGCATGACCCGTGAATCGGGAGGCATGGGCCCAAGTAATCAGTTTCCTTCGGAGATGGGGAGCGACATAGGTTTTCCCTGTCGGCGGTTGCGGCTGAGTTATGGCAAACACTTTGGACTCTAGGACCGGATGAACCTTCGGTATCTGCTCGTCGGAAGACAGAGAACGGGACAAAGCATCTGCTTTCTGGTTTTGTGATCCTGGTCGGAAGGTTAAGGTGAAATTAAAACGGGTGAAAAACATGGCCCATCGAGCCAGGCGAGGATTGAGTCCTTGGATGTTCTTTAGGAAGATCAAATTGCGATGGTCGGTATAAATGGTGACTGGATGAGTAGCCCCCTCCAACAAGTAACGCCACTCCTCCAGGGCTAATTTTACAGCAAGAGGTTCTTGTTCTCCAATGGCATAATTTCTCTCGGCTGGAGAGAACTTTTTTGAAAAGAACCCGCAAGGATGCATTTTGAGGTCCTCGCTCCTTTGAGAGAGGACTGCGCCTACTGCTTCCGAGGATGCGTCCACCTCCAGGAAGAAGGGTTGACTGGTGTCTGGTTTTCTCAGGATGGGAGCTGAGGTGAATGCTTGTTTTAAGGAGCAAAAAGCAGATTCTGCTTCGGGGGTCCACTGAGCTGGATTTGCACCCTTTCGGGTGAGGGCAGTGAGAGGTGCGACCAGGGTAGAAAATCCTCTAATAAACTTCCGGTAATAATTAGAGAAGCCCAGGAATCGCTGGATGGCTTTCAGGGTTGTTGGTCGAGACCAGTTTAGAACGGCTTGTACCTTTTCCGGGTCCATCTTTAGCCCATGTCCCGAGATGATATATCCCAAAAAAGGCATAGAGGATTGTTCAAAGAAACACTTCTCTAACTTACAGTACAAGTGGTTCTCTCGTAACCTCTGGAGGACTTCTCGTACATGACGTCGGTGGGTTTTTAGATTCGAAGAGAAGATCAGGATATCGTCTAAGTAGACTACGACTGATTTATATAGAAGGTCTCTAAAAATTTCATTTACGAAATTCTGGAACACAGCGGGAGCATTGCTGAGTCCAAATGGCATGACCAGATATTCAAAGTGTCCGTCACGGGTATTGAACGCGGTCTTCCATTCATCTCCGGCCCGGATCCGGATCAAATTGTATGCACCACGGAGATCTAATTTGGTGAAGAGCGTTGCTCCTTTAACCCGATCGAACAGTTCTGTAATAAGAGGAAGTGGGTAGCGATTCTTCACAGTGATTGCATTCAGGCCCCGGTAATCTATGCAGGGTCTCAAGCCTCCATCTTTTTTCTGCACAAAGAAGAATCCTGCCCCTGCTGGTGAGGTTGACGGCCGAATGAAGCCCCTCGCTAGATTCTCTTGGATGTATTCGGACATTGCTTTGGTCTCCGGGAGCGAGAGTGGATAGGTGTGACCCCTCGGGGGATCTTTCCCTGGTAGGAGGTCGATGGGACAGTCCCAGTTCCTGTGTGGGGGTAAAACCTCTGCTGCTCGCTTGCTGAAAACATCGGAATAAGAGACATATGGAGACGGAATTTGCAAGGAGGGAGTGATGGAAACTTTATTAAGGGGTTGAATCTTGGGTAAACATGTGGAAGAACAACACTCTCCCCACGACAGTATTTCCATCCGTTGCCAATCAATATGGGGGTTATGCAGACTTAACCAGGGATAACCTAAAACTATTTGATGCGAGGCTTTCGGGATAACTAAAAACTGAATCTGTTCCCTATGGAGGGCTCCAACATAAACAGGAAGGGAAAAAGTCTGCTGAGTCACCGACCCACAAGAAATTCGACTTCCATCCACGGCAGATAAGGAAATACTTCGGGAGAGGTCTCTGGCGGGAATCTTTAGTTGATGAACCAACTCGGCAGTAATAAAGTTTTCTGCGGCTCCAGAATCTAAAAGAGAAAGCACAGTCTTAGGACCCAGAGGCGAGTCTAATGTTATGGACATAACTGGTTCTACTATACTTGGAGACTGAGATAATACTCCTAACCTGGTGTCTCCAGGCCTGGCTAGGAGCGGGAGTTTCCCGGTCGCTGAGAACAATTTGCCACCATATGCCCTGCGGTACCACAGTAGAGACATAGATTCTCGCGGTGGCGTCTCTGACGTTCTTCTGGGGTAAGCTGAGCTCGATTGATTTGCATGGGTTCGTCGGGGGGAGCCGAAGCTGGGAGGGCTACTGGATTGGAGGAGGATGGCCGAAAGCGATATCGATCCCCTCTGTTTTTCTCTGATTGTCTTTCGCGAATGCGTAAGTCTACCTTATTGCACAGGGAGATCAATTCGTCCAGTTTGGCTGGTACATCTCGGGTTGTTAAATCATCTTTCAGGCGTTCTGAGAGGCCGTTCCAAAACGCTGAGATCAGTGCTTCCTCATTCCAGCGTAGCTCTGAAGCGTAAGTCTGAAACTGTACAATATATTGGCCGAGAGGCCTATTCCCTTGACGAAGGCGCATGATCTCCATCGAGGCAGAGGTAGAACGACCCGGCTCATCAAAGATCCTCTTAAACGTATCAAGGAACTCGGAATAGTCATCTAGGAGAGGATCTTCCCGTTCCCATAGGGGAGAGACCCATTCCAGTGCGGGTCCAGTGAGCAAGGATATAATATATGCAACTTTTGCTTTCTGAGTCGGGAAGTTGAAGGGCTGGAGGGTGAAATGGATGTCGCACTGATTGATGAATCCACGGCACAGCTTAGGAGTACCATCATACTTATTGGGAGTGGAAAGACAGAGTGAAGATGGAGACACCACAGCTGGGGCGGAAGCAGTTGGAGGGCTCGGAGGTTCGGACCGGCGGACTGCAGCCATGTTCACTTAGGAGGCCTGGATGGTGTCTTGGCGGGCTGAGATTTCCTGCAGGCATTGGGCCAACCGCTGCTGGGACCCCTCTAATCCTTCCAATCGGGAGGCGATGCCATGCAATATCTCCGGACTTGTTCCCTGGCCGGTTCCCGAATCCATCTGGCCAGTGCAAACTGTCACGCCTGGGGAAATTTGTGGACCCGGTACGGACACGGGAACTTCAGCAGTGCCTGGACCTCTGTATAATAAACGTGCTGGACGAATGAGCGGCTGTTGCATGAATGGGTTTATTGATGGTAAACTGTGACAGCAGCAGGAAGTTCACTTGCAAGTATGTCAGCGTCGCCGACACGAGGGTAGGCACTTTGGCGGAGGGTAATACCGGAATGCAGAGGCTTGGAGGACCACCTGGAGTGTGGAATAGGCAGGCTGGATTATACTGGCAGACAGGACTTCAGGAGAAGCTGGTAGCTGAACCGGTAGTTGTGCTGGAATCCAATAGCTGTTTGAAATAGTAACGGAGCACAGAGAACTAGTGGCCACAGTACTAGACTGTGGAGACGTTGCACTGGCAACTTCCTGTACCAGGCCTTCCTCCTAAATACCCCTTAGGGCGGTTCCCATCTGAGTGGGACTTCCTGGACCGAAGTAAGGGCAAAATCTTATACAACGCACACCGTAATGCATAATACATATTATGTCACACACCGTAAGGCCTATGACATATTATACCACAAACCATAATACCCTTTACATATTATGAAACATAGCTGTTACATGTTACCTACATGCTCACTGCCAGGAGTTACATGCTTGTTGCCAGGGTTTTCCTGCTCAATACAAGGGGTTTCTTGATTGTTGCCAGGAAGGGGGGGGGGGGGTGCTAACTTGCTCATGGTCCAGGGGGAGTTACATGCTCGTTTCCCAGGGGAATTATTTGCACAATAGCCAGGGGATGTTACAGCTCGTTGACCAGGGAGAGTATGTTGCTTGTTGCTCAGGGAGCGTTACATGCACGTTGCCCAGGAGGCAGTACGTAATGATAAATTTTGCTCCCCCCTGCAAAAAATGACATTTTGGTCAAACAAGCAGGGCTTCTAGACAGTTTGGCACCCATGCCCCATAGACATTTTAAAAATAAAGACTTTGCACCCCCATCCTTGCACATACTACACTACTGCCGCTACCCTGCACCCTCTCCCTGCACATACTACACTACTGCAGCTACCCTGCACCCTCTCCCCGCACATACAACACTATCACTTATACCCGGCAACCCCTCCCCATACACTACACTACCACCGCTACCCTGCACCCCACACTATATTTCTGCTGCTACCCTGCACATACTAAACTACTGCTGCTACCCTGCGCACACTATACTTCCGCCACCACCCTACATCCCCTCCCCGCACATTCTACACTACCACTGCTACACTCCACCTCCTACCCTACACCCCTGTCCCCGTACACGCCATTACCCTGCACACCACTCTCAGAACACACTACTGCTGCTACCATGCACCACACACTATACTGCTGATGCTACCCTGCACCCCCTCCCACACACTATACTACCACCGCTACCCTGCACACACTATACTACCACCATTACCCTGCACACCACTCTCAGAACACAGTACTGCTGCTACCGTGCACCTCAACTATACTGCTGATGCTACCCGGCACACACTAGACTACTGCTGCTACCCTGCGCACACTTTACTACCACCACTACCCTACATCCCCTCCCCACACATTTTACACTACCGCTGCTACACTACACCTCCTACCCTACACGCCGGTCCCCGCACATGCATCACTACCGCTGCTACCCTGCACCCCACTCGATGCACATACACTATTGCTGCTACCCTGCAGCAAACCTCCCCACACTCTACACTGCTGGTACCCTGCACCCCACTGCCTACATACATTATACTACTGGTGCTAACCTGCACCCCTCTCCCCGCCCATGCTACATTACTCTACCACTGCAACACCAACCCCACACACAGCTAAGTTATTAAAGCAGAAAACCCAGTCTGCAATACACATTGCTTATATGACACTAACCCCATCCATCCCAGTACACATTAATATGTTACTCCCACCCCTTCCCCAGCACATATTAACATGTCACTCCCCACCCCCAACACACATTATCATGCCTCCCCTCCTCAGCACACATTATCATGTCCCCCCCTCCCCAGAAAACATTAACATAGCACTCCCCAGCACACATCACATACCTGTATTGTGCTGGTGTGGCTGGCTGAAGTGCTGCAGGCTGCTCCCCTGCCCATGCCTGCTGGCTCCTCCAGTGCACACAGTCACGTGTGCCCCATGCTCTGCAGAGCATAGAATACCATGCTGGGCTTCAGCTATGAGGGAAGGGGGGGGGGAGTAGAGGGGAGGAGATCAGAGGAGTGGAGAGGTGCTGAAGTTTGTGTGCTTTGTCTTCTTCACGTACACAGGGGAGGGAGTAGAAAGAGGAGGACAATGCTGCTTCTGCCTGTCTTTCACTGACATGAGTGGAGCAGTGAGGAGAAGGAAGGGCCCCCTAACACCGCTCATGGTGCCGGCACTCCTCTTGGTCACAAAGTGTGACAGGCGCAGGGAGCGGCACCCGGTAGTCACTGCACAGCAGCAGGGATGCAAAGTGCCGGCCTATCCCTTCAGCAGCTCCCTGCAGACTCCACCAGGGCTGGCCTGCTTCAAGCCACCGCCACTGGTCTGCGGGCCCATAGCTACACCACAGTCAGGGGGTGTCAGCTGCTCTTTCCCAGGGGTGCGCACTGCGCAATTCCGGGAAGTGCTGGGTGACCTGCGCTCCCCTATCAGACACTAGAGGTGCAGGAGCACCTCTAGCATCTATCTCCAATAAAGCGATGGCCATCTTTGCAGGGCCGCAGGGTCTCTGTCTGTATGTGGATTCTTCCCGGTAATTTCAGTGGCCAATCCGCCACTGACTAGGACACAATTATATCTAAAACATTATTTTTATTTGTATGCATTAAAATTAATATATTTAAAACGGTGAAATATTAAAAAAGATAGAAGCGAGAATAAGTATAGAAAAAAGTTAAAAAAATTCAAACTCCTGATTCAGAGTATGTATAGTACAGTAATTGTGTATATGCTGTGCTGCCAATTGGAGGGTTACAAATCAGAATCAGCTTTATTGGCCAGGTATACTAGTGTACAGATGAAGCAGGAGACATCTTTGGCCGGCGCTCGCCAGATCCCTTGCACTGGCGAGCACTGGCGATAGAGACTGGGACGTGCGTGCGCCTCACATGCACGTGCGTCCCAGTTTCCTGTCGGCGGGGGGGAAGGGAACCCTGTCCATCTCCGGCGGCTGGCGGGGGATGGCGGATGGCAAATCTTCTGCCATCCCCTGCAAAGATGGGACACGCTACATCTTTATACTAGGAATTTGATTTGGATTGCTGTGCAACAGCCAGGGTGGAAACAGAACAACAGTGACAGTACAGATATACATACCACATACAGGTATATGCTAGATGTAGCCTGGGGATTATAGACAAAGGGAACATATATTAGCTGAACTGCACAGCACCTAGGCAGCCATTAGTGGCACTGCTGGTCATCGCAACAGCCAGGCAGGTAAAAATATAGGCAGAGACAGTACAGTTATCACACAGGGAACACATACCCGCCGAGCTGCACAGCGCCTAGGCAGCCATCAGCGGCATCACTGGTCGTCACAGCAGCCAGGCAGGCAACAACATAAGCAGAGAGTACAATTATCACACAGGGAACATGTACACGCCGAGCTGCACAGCACCTAGGCAGCCATATTGGGGCGTCATCTTGATCATGCTGCTCACAGCTGGGGTTACCAACTCACCCATTTATTTCGGGACACATATCAATTACACAGGTTCTGTGGCCGTTTAAAACCAGGTGAAATGGAGTCTTGAAGTGTGGCACTTTAAAACCAGGTGAAAGCCAGCCACAGAACCTGTGTAATTAATATGTGTCCCGAATTAAAGGGATGAGTTGGTAACCCTACTCACAACAGCAGAAGGGCTCAACCAGCAATCTTTACAGCATGCAACAGGATGGATCCAAAGGCTGTATCAACACTAGAATACATCAGTACTTATGGTATTGTTATGTGCCAGCACTAATATGTTGATTTATTGACAGTATTAGAATATATTAACCCCTTCCTGACACAGCATGTTTTTGCCTTCCTGACAGAGCCCTTTTTTTCAAATCTGACATGTATCACTTAAGTGGGGATAACTTTTTTTTGCTTTTACTTATCCTAGTGATTTTGAGATTGTTTTTTCGTGACACATTGTACTTCAAGATAGTGGTAAATTTTCGTCGATACAGTCTGTGTTTTTTTGTGAAAAATACCAAAATGTAGGAAAAAAATGGAAAATTTAGCAATTTGCAAAATGTTAAATTTTCTGCTTGTGAGACAAATAATCATACCACTCAAAATAGTTAATAACTAACATAGACCATATGTCTACTTTATGTTTCCATCATTATTTCAACTTCCTTTTAATTTTTTTGGACACTAGGAGGCTTACAATATGAATAGCAAATTTTCAAATTTTCAAGAAAATTTCAAACACTGATTTTTTTAGGGACCAGTTCAGTTCTGATGTGACTTTGAGGGACTTGTATGTGAGACACCCCCATAAATGATGCCATTTCAAAAACTGCACCCCTCACAGTATTCAAAACAGCATTTTGGAAGTTTGTTAACCCTTTAGGTGTTTCACAGGAATTAAAACAAAGTGTAGGTGAAATTTCAAAATTTCATTTTTTTTGCAGATTTGCAATTTTAATACATTTTTCTAAGAAACACAGTACATTTTACTAGAGAAATGTGACTAAAAATTGATTCCCCCAATTCTTTTGTTTTCATAAATATCCTATATGTGGCCCTAGTGTGCACGTTGACCAAACCACAGGCTTCATAATAGAAGGAGCACCTACTTGATGTTGGAGCCTCCTTTTTATGAGATTATTTTTTAGGCACCATGTAGGTTTCTAGGCACCTAAAGATGCTAAAAGTTAGGAACCCCCCCACAAGTGACCCCATTTTGCAAACTACACCCCTCAGGGAATTCATCTAGGGGTATAGTGTACATTTCAAACCCCCAGGGGTTTCACCAATTGTGGTACAACTGGGCAGTGAAAATGAAAAATTAATTTTTTACACAAAAATGCAGTTCTGGCTCCAAATTTGTCATTTTCACAAGGAATGAAGGAGACAAAGCACCCCAAAATCTGTGCCCCAATTTCTCCCGAGTATGGCAATGCCTCACATGTGACCAAAAAATACCAGTTGGGTGCATGGCAGGACTCAGAAGGGAAGGAGTGATATTTGGATTTTGCAGCACAGATTCTGGTGGAATGTTGGTGGATGCTATGTCGCATTAGCAAGACCCCCAAAGCACCAATACAGTGGAACCCCCCCACAAGTGACCCCATTTTGCAAACTACACCCCTCAGGGAATTCATCTAGGGGTATAGTGTACATTTCAAACCCCCAGGGGTTTCACCAATTTTGATACAACTGGGCAGTGAAAATGAAAAATTACATTTTTTTACACAAAAATGCAGTTCTGGCTCAAAATTTTTCATTTTCATAAGGTATGAAGGAGAAAAAGCACCCCAAAATATGTGCCCCAATTTCTCCCGAGTATGGCAATGCCTCATATGTGACCAAAAAATACCAGTTGGGTGCATGGCAGGACTCAGAAGGGAAGGAGTGATTTTTGGTGGTGGAATGTTGGTGGGTGCTATGTCGCATTAGCAAGACCCACAAAGCACCAATACAGTGGAACCCCCCACAAGTGACCCCATTTTGCAAACTACACCCCTCAGGGAATTCATCTAGGGGTATAGTGTACATTTCAAACCCCCAGGGGTTTCACCAATTTTGATACAACTGGGCTGTGCAACTGAAAAATTACATTTTTTACACAAAAATGCAGTTCTGGCTCAAAATTTTTCATTTTCACAAGGAATGAAGGAGACAAAGCACCCCAAAATCTGTGCCCCAATTTCTCCCGAGTATGGCAATGCCTCACATGTGACCAAAAAATACCAGTTGGGTGCATGGCAGGACTCAGAAGGGAAGGAGTGATTTTTGGATTTTGCAGCTCAGATTCTGGTGGAATGTTGGTGGGTGCTATGTCGCATTAGCAAGACCCCTGAAGCACCAATACAGTGGAACCCCCCCACAAGTGACCCCATTTTGCAAACTACACCCCTCAGGGAATTCATCTAGGGGTATAGTGTACATTTCAAACCCCCAGGGGTTTCACCAATTGTGGTACAACTGGGCAGTGAAAATGAAAAATTAATTTTTTACACAAAAATGCAGTTCTGGCTCCAAATTTGTCATTTTCACAAGGAATGAAGGAGACAAAGCACCCCAAAATCTGTGCCCCAATTTCTCCCGAGTATGGCAATGCCTCACATGTGACCAAAAAATACCAGTTGGGTGCATGGCAGGACTCAGAAGGGAAGGAGTGATATTTGGATTTTGCAGCACAGATTCTGGTGGAATGTTGGTGGGTGCTATGTCGCATTAGCAAGACCCCCAAAGCACCAATACAGTGGAACCCCCCCACAAGTGACCCCATTTTGCAAACTACACCCCTCAGGGAATTCATCTAGGGGTATAGTGTACATTTCAAACCCCCAGGGGTTTCACCAATTTTGATACAACTGGGCAGTGAAAATGAAAAATTACATTTTTTTACACAAAAATGCAGTTCTGGCTCAAAATTTTTCATTTTCATAAGGTATGAAGGAGAAAAAGCACCCCAAAATATGTGCCCCAATTTCTCCCGAGTATGGCAATGCCTCATATGTGACCAAAAATACCAGTTGGGTGCATGGCAGGACTCAGAAGGGAAGGAGTGATTTTTGGTGGTGGAATGTTGGTGGGTGCTATGTCGCATTAGCAAGACCCCCAAAGCACCAATACAGTGGAACCCCCCACAAGTGACCCCATTTTGCAAACTACACCCCTCAGGGAATTCATCTAGGGGTATAGTGTACATTTCAAACCCCCAGGGGTTTCACCAATTTTGATACAACTGGGCTGTGCAACTGAAAAATTACATTTTTTACACAAAAATGCAGTTCTGGCTCAAAATTTTTCATTTTCACAAGGAATGAAGGAGACAAAGCACCCCAAAATCTGTGCCCCAATTTCTCCCGAGTATGGCAATGCCTCACATGTGACCAAAAAATACCAGTTGGGTGCATGGCAGGACTCAGAAGGGAAGGAGTGATTTTTGGATTTTGCAGCTCAGATTCTGGTGGAATGTTGGTGGGTGCTATGTCGCATTAGCAAGACCCCCGAAGCACCAATACAGTGGAACCCCCCCACAAGTGACCCCATTTTGCAAACTACACCCCTCAGGGAATTCATCTAGGGGTATAGTGTACATTTCAAACCCCCAGGGGTTTCACCAATTTTGATACAACTGGGCAGTGAAAATGAAAAATTACATTTTTTTACACAAAAATGCAGTTCTGGCTCAAAATTTTTCATTTTCACAAGGAATGAAGGAGAAAAAGCACCCCAAAATCTGTGCCCCAATTTCTCCCGAGTACGGCAATGCCTCACATGTGACCAAAAAATACCAGTTGGGTGCATGGCAGGACTCAGAAGGGAAGGAGTGATTTTTGGATTTTGCAGCTCAGATTCTGGTGGAATGTTGGTGGGTGCTATGTCGCATTAGCAAGACCCCCGAAGCACCAATACAGTGGAACCCCCCCACAAGTGACCCCCATTTTGCAAACTACACCCCTCAGGGAATTCATCTAGGGGTATAGTGTACATTTCAAACCCCCAGGGGTTTCACCAATTTTGATACAACTGGGCTGTGCAACTGAAAAATTACATTTTTTACACAAAAATGCAGTTCTGGCTCAAAATTTTTCATTTTCACAAGGAATGAAGGAGAAAAAGCACCCCAAAATCTGTGCCCCAATTTCTCCCGAGTATGGCAATGCCTCACATGTGACCAAAAAATACCAGTTGGGTGCATGGCAGGACTCAGAAGGGAAGGAGTGATTTTTGGATTTTGCAGCTCAGATTCTGGTGGAATGTTGGTGGGTGCTATGTCGCATTAGCAAGACCCCCGAAGCACCAATACAGTGGAAGCCCCCCACAAGTGACCCCATTTTGCAAACTACACCCCTCTGGGAATTCATCTAGGGGTATAATGTACATTTCAAACCCCCAGGGGTTTCACCAATTGTGGTACAACTGGGCAGTGAAAATGAAAAATTACATTTTTTTACACAAAAATGCAGTTCTGGCTCAAAATTTTTCATTTTCATAAGGTATGAAGGAGAAAAAGCACCCCAAAATATGTGCCCCAATTTCTCCCGAGTATGGCAATGCCTCATATGTGACCAAAAAATACCAGTTGGGTGCATGGCAGGACTCAGAAGGGAAGGAGTGATTTTTGGTGGTGGAATGTTGGTGGGTGCTATGTCGCATTAGCAAGACCCCCAAAGCACCAATACAGTGGAACCCCCCACAAGTGACCCCATTTTGCAAACTACACCCCTCAGGGAATTCATCTAGGGGTATAGTGTACATTTCAAACCCCCAGGGGTTTCACCAATTTTGATACAACTGGGCTGTGCAACTGAAAAATTACATTTTTTACACAAAAATGCAGTTCTGGCTCAAAATTTTTCATTTTCACAAGGAATGAAGGAGACAAAGCACCCCAAAATCTGTGCCCCAATTTCTCCCGAGTATGGCAATGCCTCACATGTGACCAAAAAATACCAGTTGGGTGCATGGCAGGACTCAGAAGGGAAGGAGTGATTTTTGGATTTTGCAGCTCAGATTCTGGTGGAATGTTGGTGGGTGCTATGTCGCATTAGCAAGACCCCCGAAGCACCAATACAGTGGAACCCCCCCACAAGTGACCCCATTTTGCAAACTACACCCCTCAGGGAATTCATCTAGGGGTATAGTGTACATTTCAAACCCCCAGGGGTTTCACCAATTTTGATACAACTGGGCAGTGAAAATGAAAAATTACATTTTTTTACACAAAAATGCAGTTCTGGCTCAAAATTTTTCATTTTCACAAGGAATGAAGGAGAAAAAGCACCCCAAAATCTGTGCCCCAATTTCTCCCGAGTACGGCAATGCCTCACATGTGACCAAAAAATACCAGTTGGGTGCATGGCAGGACTCAGAAGGGAAGGAGTGATTTTTGGATTTTGCAGCTCAGATTCTGGTGGAATGTTGGTGGGTGCTATGTCGCATTAGCAAGACCCCCGAAGCACCAATACAGTGGAACCCCCCCACAAGTGACCCCCATTTTGCAAACTACACCCCTCAGGGAATTCATCTAGGGGTATAATGTACATTTCAAACCCCCAGGGGTTTCACCAATTGTGGTACAACTGGGCTGTGCAACTGAAAAATTAAATTTTTTACACAAAAATGCAGTTCTGGCTCAAAATTTTTCATTTTCAGAAGGTATGAAGGAGAAAAAGCACCCCAAAATCTGTGCCCCAATTTCTCCCGAGTACGGCAATGCTTCATGTGTGACCAAAAAATGGCAGGACTCAGAAGGGAAGGAGTGATATTTGGATTTTGCAGCTCAGATTCTGGTGGAATTTTGGTGGGTGCTATGTCGCATTAGCAAGACCCCCGAACAGGGGCTGGCTGGCAACTTTCAGCCTGGGGGGCAACACAAGCAAGTGGCCCACCACCACCACCACTGCCGCCGTTCTGCCTTCCGCCCTAGTATGCAGCAACAATTAAACAGCAGCTGGTGCTGCACTTACAGTATTAATAGATAGGGTGCTGTTACGTAAAGTATTCAGCCATATATACTGTAGGATACTGTATATACTGATAGTGCACATTGCACAGACCACCAGGCAGCTACCACAGCACATTGCAGGGATTGGCTCTTTATGAAGCCCCTGTCCCTGCATGTTTGCGATGGCAAATAGGGCATATGATTTATATTGGCAAACACTACAGTGACTTCTCCCATCGGAGAAGTCACCGGCGATACCCCTGCCTGGGACCTTCCTGGGCAGCAGGATCACATGAATTATATGGTATGCAATCCCAGCAATCCTGCCCGCCTTAGAAGCAATCCAAGAGATTGACTTGCAGGCTCTGTTGCAATGCACGTGTAGTGCTGTCATTCACATGCAGTTTGGGCTCTTTTTCTGTGTATTTGCAGGAAAAGAGCCCAAATAGCAGGTGAATTGCCCTAGTGTATGGGGGCCTTAAGTTTGCGGAAGTCCCACTTTTTACCTATTGGATTCATACCTGCTTTAGACACTGATCTCAGCAACAAAAGCAGGGCCCAGCTCATGCAAGTATATATCCAGTAGGTAAAGATCAGCATTCCAGCACGTCTAGAGAAAGTGTACACACTGACCAATAAAATATTGCTAATTTTAGCCATTTAATACTCATTTTATCGCCCAGTGTCTATGCTGTACATGAAGGCAGATGTGCGCTCCTGTGGGTTGGTAATGACCCCCCCCAACTATTGCTCTTCAGCCTCGTCAAATGTATGCAATGGGTCCCTATCGCTGCTGATATTGCCGTGTGTACGCACCTTTAGGCACAGCGCAGATGGTCAGGCAATGCTTCTGGCCACATACATGGATGGCACTCTAGGACGCACACCATTGCCTATATACAGTATGGTCCAATTTGGAGGAAAGGCATTTGAGCAATTTCTAACAATTGTTACGTGAGTGCTGAACATTATATATAGTGCTGAACATGTGAGATATAGATATATATCTACTGTATATATTAAGCTTAGTATATAAAATGCTGATGCTACCTCTTTGCCAACTTATGTCAGCCTCCTTGCAGTTCCTGACTCCTGTGTTGGGGTTAAGGGCTGAGTCCTGACAGAGGACGGCTATGAGTAGGAGGCTGCCTCCCACTGCTGCCGATGTCTGGCTCCGTACTTTACAGGGACGTGAGACCGATATGCTGCTACGGCTTCCAGAGTCTGTCAAATCTCACATTTATGGAGCCCATACATGCTCCGTTGTGTCCGGCTCCGTTCTGTACTATGCGATGGGCGCATCACATAGTACGGTACAAAAAGTATGTGCTGCACATACTTTTTGTACTAGCTACACATCGTATCGGATCACAGTGCATGCACAATGCATGCACAAGGCATGCGATCCGATACGATGTGTACTTTAAAAGTACATAACGGAGCCAAAAAACGGAGCGTGTATGGGCTCCTTTAGGTCTGACAGGATCTTCACTATCCAGGAGCCGGAGCGGAGTTTGTATTTTCCTCCGTCCTCTGCCTGCCAGCTCTTCCCTAATCCCCAGTTGTTGTCATCTGCAGCATACTTGCCTACTTTTGAAAAGCAGTTTCAGGGAGATTTTAGATGCTAGGGCAGGTTCGCTGAGGGAGGAGTTAGGGGGTAAGAGGATGGAGATGGGAGAGTTTGGAAGAGGGCAAGGTCAGGGACACTGAGGAGGTTAGATGGGTGGGCAGGGATGCTGTGGAAGTTAGAGGAAGGGTGAGGGCAGGAATGCTAATGGGGAGTTAGAAGAAAGGCAAGGGCAGCGACACTAAGAGGGGAGATTTGGGACGATTTTACCCATTCCCAACGGCATGGGCCAAGAAATCGACCCAAATCGGGTCAGTGTGATGTTCCCTTAGGTCCGACGCGCGGTCCCAGCATGCAGCTCCAACTTCCCAGTGACGGGCTGAGCGGGGAAAAGGGGTCGCATGCAATCCATCACAAGTTTAGGACCACATGAGATGGATCGCATGTGACCCTTCCGCTCGGGAAGGTCCCGGACGGCAGCATACTCTGCTGCGAGAAATCACAGTAGTGAATGCCAAGCTTTAGAAGGAGGGTGACTTAGAGGTGCTGAGGGGGGGGGGTGTTAGAGGGAGGGTGAAGAGATGCTGAAGGGGCAGTAGGAGTCAGAGGGAGGGTGAGGTTAGAGAAACTGAGGGAGGAGATAGAAAGAGAGGTTGAAGGCAGAGACTCAGAGAGGGAGGGTAAGGGCAGGGACACTGATGGTAAATAAACGTGTGTCTAATATAAATAAAAGCATTAATACAGTAAATAAATGTTCCAAATGTGTGGGGTTACTTTATATGCCGAGTATGCTATGAATAGATCCCCCTGTCACTTGCCTGAGATCCTGCTTAAGCTGTGCCTCCTGTTGAATGCACACTGTCCCTTTAATACAGGCAGTCAGCGAGGGGTAGGCAGGCCCCTCTCTTCTTCATGCCAGTGCCGCTGCTGCCTGTCAAATAGTTTGACAGGTTGTGGCAGCCAGCACTGATAGCGCACTGCAGCAAGGTAGCAGAGCGGGCGCTGATCGGGTAGCGCTGGCGGCCCTGATGCACACTTTAGCGGGTGGGGGACAGTTTACATTACAATATACTTACTGCCGCTCCTGGTCACGCCGCCGCCGCTGCCGCCTCCTGATTATCTAGCTGCCGCACCTCTAGGCTTCCACTGCCGTCGCTCATGCTCCCGGCGCTCCCCGCGGTGGCAGGCATTTAAATAACTGGACGAGATTTGTTTACGTCAACGTCAAGACGTTGCGCATGCTGGCCCTGCCCCCAGGACTTCAAGAATCGCGCATGCGCAGTATGTGAGGAAATGTCTTCAGTGCAGGGGGCCGGCGGCCATTTTCCTGTAGCCGCGGCCAGCAACAGTTGAGAGGAGGGCTGGAGGAGGTGAACACTGCGCCGGATCCAGTGCGGCCCGCAGCAGTAACCGGTAAAGCGGCCCGGGGGGCACAAGGCACTCTGCCCCCCGGCCCAGCCCGCCCCTGCCCCCGAAGCACCAATACAGTGGAACCCCCCACAAGTGACCCCATTTTGCAAACTACACCCCTCAGGGAATTCATCTAGGGGTATAGTGTACATTTCAAACCCCCAGGGGTTTCACCAATTTTGATACAACTGGGCAGTGAAAATGAAAAATTACATTTTTTTACACAAAAATGCAGTTCTGGCTCAAAATTTTTCATTTTCATAAGGTATGAAGGAGAAAAAGCACCCCAAAATCTGTGCCCCAATTTCTCCCGAGTACGGCAATGCTTCATGTGTGACCAAAAAAGGGCAGGACTCAGAAGGGAAGGAGTGATATTTGGATTTTGCAGCTCAGATTCTGGTGGAATTTTGGTGGGTGCTATGTCGCATTAGCAAGACCCCCGAAGCACCAATACAGTGGAACCCCCCCACAAGTGACCCCATTTTGCAAACTACACCCCTCAGGGAATTCATCTAGGGGTATAGTGTACATTTCAAACCCCCAGGGGTTTCACCAATTTTGATACAACTGGGCAGTGAAAATGAAAAATTACATTTTTTTACACAAAAATGCAGTTCTGGCTCAAAATTTGTCATTTTCATAAGGTATGAAGGAGAAAAAGCACCCCAAAATCTGTGCCCCAATTTCTCCCGAGTACGGCAATGCCTCACATGTGACCAAAAAATACCAGTTGGGTGCATGGCAGGACTCAGAAGGGAAGGAGTGATTTTTGGATTTTGCGGCTCAGATTCTGGTGGAATGAATGGTGGGTGCTATGTGGCATTAGCAAGACCCCCGAAGCACGGTGAAATGATGAACCTAATAATCCATAGATGTGTGGTATATTTTAAAACACTCCTTTATACATAGGCCGGGTTTGTCGGGGCAAGTGTCACACTGGAAAATAGTTTGCTTTCTTATTCCCTTTTTATAGCAAACTTTGCACCTTTTTTGTGTCCTGCCCTTTTTTCCAGTGGAGGGGATTTCATCAGGAAAATGCTGCCCTGGTACAATACGGGGGCCAGTACTAGAAGTACTGGGGCCCTCTGCCTGCTGGTTCCAAAATATTAGGCCCTTTATGACTTCCTCTTGAAAGTGCATAAATGTCCCCCTCTGGCTGGTAGAACGGAATAGCACGTAAGCGTTATACAGTGCCATCTGGATGATATACACGGCCAGCTTCTTGTACCAGATTTTTGTTTTCCGCAGGGCACTGTACGGCTTCAGTACCTGATCTGAAAGATCCACTCCGCCCATGTACCTATTGTAATCCAGGATACAATTAGGTTTTGAGGTGTGGGTACTGGTACCTCGTACAGGGACGGAGGAGGTACTGTCTCCGTGAATTGTTGTCAGTATAAGGACATCCCTCTTGTCCTTATATTTGACCAACAACATATTTTCGGTGCATATTCCCCTGCTTTCACCCCTTCTCATTACTTGGGCAATGTGCGTTTTTGGGAGGCCTCTTTGGTTCTTGCGCACAGTACCGCAAGCTGCTGTACCTCTTGAACCAAGGGCCTTAAACAGGGGGATGCTGGTGTAAAAGTTATCCACATAGAGGTGATAACCTTTATCCAGGAAGGGGTGCACTAAATCCCAGACAATTTTTCCACTAACACCTACGAGGGAGGGGGGGGCATTCTGGCGGTTCAATTCTTGAATCCTTCCCTTCATATACCCTAAACCTGTGGGTGTACCCTGAGGTGCTTTCACACAGCTTATACATTTTTATGCCATACCTTGCCCTCTTACTGGGAAGGTACTGGCGGAATTTAACCCTTCCTTTAAAATGTATAAGGGACTCGTCTATGCAAATGAATTTATCTGGGATGTACATCTCTTCAAATTTGGCACTGAAGTGATCAATGACCGGCCTGACTTTGAATAGCCGGTCAAAGGTGGGATCATCTCTGGGTGGGCACTGTGCATTATCGTTGTAATGCAAAAATTTAAGGATTAACTCAAAACGATTCCGGGTCATGGCCATACGGTAAAGTGGGGTGCTGTACAGAACATATGTACTCCAATATTGCCTAATTTCTGGCTTTTTTACTATGCCCATATGAAACACCAGACCCCAAAACGTCATCATCTCTACTGCATCTACAGGGGTCCACCTAGCAACTGATGACGTGGGGTTTTGAGCAATAAACTGCTGGGCATATAAATTAGTTTGGTCCACCATTAAATTTATAAAATCATCAGAGAAAAATAATTTGAAAAAGTCAATTTCTCTGAGACCTGTTGAATCAAATTGGATTCCTGGGATGGCCAAAAACTCAGGAACCTGGGGCTCAAAATTGTCTGGTGGTGGGGTCCATACGAGATCAATTATTGGGGGGGGGTCTCAGCTGCTCTACGGGGGCGTCTTTGAGGGGGTCCCTCATCACTAGAGGAGGAAGAGGAGCTTAAGATGAATCCTTCAAATTCCCCGCTTGCCTCACTGGCTGTGTCAGAATCAGAGGCAAGCATGGCATATGCCTCCTCCGCTGAATACATTCTTCTGGATGACTGGGATGACATTTGGGATGACATTTGGGTTGACATTTGGGATGCCATTTTTATTTTTGTGTTTCTGGTAGTGAAATGTTTCAACACGTGTATAGTGTAGGGGGGGTACAAACTTTATTTCAATGTAGTATGTAGTGTGTAGTGTGTATGTAGCGCCAAAAATTGAGCACAGATGTTGGTCAGTAACGTCCGTCACTGAACAGCGCTCAAAGGCAACAGGAATTTGATCAAAAAAATTTGATCAAAAAAAATTAAAAAAAGACCCCACAGCACCCTCAAAAAAAAAAAAAAAGGTGATCAGTGATGCGACACTGATTACCAGTGAGGGGCAGCAGGTGCACAACCTTTGGTGCAACTGACAGTGCAACTGGCAGGTACATATAAAAAAAAACCCTACACCCCAAAAAGTTGCTGATCAGCACAGATATACTGATCAGCACAAAAGGGGGGGGGGGTAGCAGACACAAAATATAGCACTCTCTGTCACTATCTCTCTCTATCTATCTCTCTCTATCTATCTCTCTATCTCTCACTATCTATCACTCTATGACACTGCAGCAGCAGCACTGACAGTTATATATATAAAAAAAAACCCTGCAGCCCCAAAAAGGGGGGTAGCAGACACAAAATATAGCACTCTCTATCACTATCTCTCTATCTCTCACTATCTATCACTATCTATCACTCTATGACACTGCAGCAGCAGCACTGACAGTTATATATATAAAAAAAAACCCTGCAGCCCCAAAAAGGGGGGGTAGCAGACACAAAATATAGCACTCTCTATCACTATCTCTCTATCTCTCTATCTCTCACTATCTATCACTATCTATCACTCTATGACACTGCAGCAGCAGCACTGACAGTTATATATATATAAAAAAAAAACCTGCACCCCCAAAAAGGGGGGGTAGCAGACACAAAATATAGCACTCTCTGTCACTATCTCTCTATCTCTCTCTATCTCTCTCTCTATCTCTCTCTATCTCTCTATCACACTGCAGCAGCAGCAGGAAGTCACAAGAAGTCAGATCCAGGAAGCATCCAGCACGCTACAAGCAGTGATCAGGTGATCAGGTAAGGTATTTGCAAGGATCAGGTAAGTATTTGCAAGGATCAGGTCAGTATCACGGCAGATAGGCACGGTGACCGCTCTGCACGCAATTCCAGACCGGAATGGCGTCTGCAGCGCAGTCACCGTTAGTTTAAATGTCGCGCCTTGGCTGTGATTGGTCCGTGGGTCCCACGGACCAATCACAGCCTTGGGGGCAGGTGGGGTGAGGTGTCGTCGTCACCGATGACCCCCTCATGTCCCCTGACGCCCGGCGGTGATTGACACCTGTGTTACCGAGCGTCTGATTCGCTGGTAACACAGGAAAACGCTGTGAATGGCTGTTCACACTGAACAGCCAATCACAGCGATCGCCGACGGGGGGGCGGCATCGCAGCCCCCCCTGGGCATGCAGGGACATGTCTGCTGTCAGGGACAGCAGACATCGTCCCTCTGTCACTGCGTCTCTAGACGCAGTGACAGTTTAAAGTCATGACGTACATTTATGCCATGTGTCGGGAAGTACATCCCGGCCATGACGTAAATGTACGTCAAATGTCGGGAAGGGGTTAATTCACTCTATATAATGTCACACTGGTGACACTCATATAATATAATAATTATATGGGTATTGATTTTCCCTATAGTTCAATTACAATGAGTTTACAATGAGTTTACCAGATTAACAAATGGCAATGATTTAGCAGCAATAGATAGTGACTCGGCATAGCAGATTTCTTTCTAGCAGCCCGTGGTTAGCTATATAGCAGAGCAGAGGTGATCAGTTTTTTAGCTAATAGGAATAACTTTATTACCAAACATTAATATAGACCATACTTGCCTACTTTTGAAAACTAGTTTCAGGGAGATTATAGTTGACAATTGAATTTTGCGCAGTGCCCCATTGAGGGGGTGTGTCATGCTCCACCCAAAAGGGCGTGTCTAGTTCCATATATGGAGAGATTGTGAAGAGATTGTGAACGTGGCACCTAGAAGCGTGGGTGTGTACTGCTACATCTGAGAGGATTCCTTTAAAATGACTTAGATCCAAATGTAAATGAGCCCCAAAGCAGTTAGTAAGAGCTACTATACTTAATAAGGTGCTGGGACATGGTGCTGATGATTCAATGTAAATGTATCTATCTCTCATTACTCCCCCCCCCCCCCCCCCCAAAAAAAAAAATGTAGCAGTGTAATGTGGGCTAGGTGAAATGAGGGAGATTGCTAGACTAATGAGGGAGAGAGGGAGATTGCTGATATTTCAGGGTAGGCAACTATGATATAGACAGTGGGGGGAATTTACTAAGATGTGTATTCTACTTCACATGTGATGTTGCTTTGGGCAACCAATCAGATCCTGTCAACTATCTTCCAGAGCAGGCATTCCCAACCACGGTCCTCAAGGCACACCAACAGTGCAGGTTTTAGTGATATCCAGGCTTGAGCCCAGGTGACTTAATTAGTACCTGAGTGATTCTGATTAAACCATCTTTACTGAAGCCTGGATATCACTAAAACCTGTACTGTTGGTGTGCCTTGAGGACTGTGGTTGGGAATGCCTGTTCTAGAGGGTGCTAAATAAATCAGAAGCAGATTCTGATTGGTTGCCCATAGCAACATCACATGTGAGGTAAAATACACATCTTAGTAAATTTCCCCCAGTGTGTTGTTTGTTATGGACACTCACATCTGAATAGCGGTTAATGCTCCTGCAGCTGGTATCGGCTGAGCTACAGTGCACTCGCCTAGAATCGCTGCCATCCGGGTCTGTGTGAGGTCCATGTGGCCTTCCAGTCCTCGGGTACTACTATGCACACAGGCCCATATTCTGTTCTATGCAAATGATGTAGGTGTTCACCCACAGCCTGTGAATGGATGAATATGTAAAACATATTCTCTGCAAGCATCCAAGATGCAAGGGGGGGGGGGACGGGGGGACGTGCGTACTGGCATTCCTAGGGCAGCACCTGGTGCTCTCAAAAGGCTGCAAATCAACCAAAATAACCCCAAAGTGTGTTAAGTTAGAGCGCCGCTACAGCTCTGCTATCATAGCATGTGGTTGCTAACAGATTCAGACCAGTGGCGTAACTATAAATTTTGCTCCCCCCTGTCAAAAAAATTGTTGCACACCCCCCCCCCCATGGCATTTTGGTAAGACAAATACAATATATATGTATATATACATATATATATGTATGGGCAGTTTCAGCTTTTGATCACAGGGTGACCTGTGGGTATTTCTGTATTACTACCCACAGGTGTGCGGCACAAATACACAATTATTTGGAGTGAGATTGTCCAATTGCACTTTCCTTCTGGATCCGATATGTAATCCCGGCGGTCGGAATCCCGACATGGGGGGGACGTGGAGCGTCGGCACGCTCGGCACACTATTTTATTCTCCCTCTATGGGTGTCGTGGACACCCACGGAGGGAGAAAGTTTCGGGATTTCGGCGGTCGGGATTCCAGTGTCGGGATTCCGACCGCCGGCTAATTGACTGCATCCCTTCCTTCTGTGGGGCTGAATATAAGTGGTCATATTAGTGGTCACCAAGAGTTCACTGAAACAATGTAGATAGCGGCTAGGCATTTGTTACAGTGACACACATTGCTGAGTTTAGAATATAAGCTCCTTCCTATTACATACAGTATACAGGATTTAACTTTTTGTGATGCACATATACTGTGCTGATACATCCATTACCAGGTTGTTTTCATGTGGTCACTCATGAGGGACTGGGCAAGGGTGTTTAACCCCTTCCCGACATTTGACGTATATATACGTCATGGCCGGGATGTACTTCCCGACACATGACGTATATATACGTCATGACTTTAAACTGTCACCGCGTCTATAGACGCGGTGACAGTTTAAACATGTCTGCTGTCCCTGACAGCAGACATGTCCCAGCATGCCCAGGGGGGGCGGCGATGCCTCCCCCCCGTCGGCGATCGCTGCGATTGGCTGTTCAATGTGAACAGCCAATCGCAGCGTTTTCCTGTGTTACCGGCGAATCAGACGCTCGTAACACAGGGATCAATCACCGCCGGGTGTGAGGGGGTCACCGGTGGTCACCGGTGATGACCACACCTCACCCCACCTGCCCCCAAGGCTGTGATTGGTCCGTCGGACCGACGGACCAATCACAGCCATGGCGCGTGATTTAAACTAACGGTGACTGCGCTGCAGACGCCATTCCGGTCTGGAATTGCGTGCAGAGCGGTCACCGTGCCAATCTGTCGTGATATACTGACCTGATCCTTGCCTGATACTTACCTGATCACCGCTGGTAGCGTGCTGCCAGCAGCTGGATGCTTCCTGGATCTTGTGACTTCCTGTGTGCTGCTGCTGCAGTGTCATAGAGTGACAGATAGTGACAGATAGTGACAGATAGTGACAGATAGTGACAGATAGTGAGAGATAGTGAGAGATAGTGAGAGATAGTGAGAGATAGTGAGAGATAGTGAGAGATAGTGAGAGATAGTGACAGAGAGTGATAGAGAGTGCTATATTTTGTGTCTGCTGCCCCCCCTTTTGTGCTGATCAGTATATCTGTGCTGATCAGCAACTTTTTGGGGGTGCAGGGTTTTTTTTTAATATATATATACCTGTCAGTTGCACCAAAGGTTGTGCTGCCTGTGCAACTGACTGCTGCCCCCCCTGCTGCCCCCCCCCTTTGTGCTGATCAGTATAAATTAACTGATCAGCAACTTTTTGGGGGTGCAGGGTTTTTTTTTTATATATACAGTATATACCTGTCAGTTGCACTGTCAGTTGCACCAAAGGTTGTGCACCTGCTGCCCCTCACTGGTAATCAGTGTCGCATCATTGATCACCTTTTTTTTATTTATTTTTTAGGGTGCTGTGGGGTCTTTTTTAAAAAATTTTTTACACACACTGTGATTTTGTGGGTGTCCTGTGGCCACTGTGCGCTGATCAGTGACGTACATCACTGATCAGCATTTTCGGCACAGGGTTGATCTATTTTTTTTTTTTTCGGATCAAATTCCTGTTGCTTTTGAGCGCTGTTCAGTGACGGACGTTACTGACCAACATCTGTGCTCAATTTTTGGCGCAGGACCTTTTTTTTTTTTTTTTTTTTAACCCCTTCAAGGTTGTACCAAAAGCTGCCTTGAAGTTGCTGAGTGACGTACATCACAGATCAGCATTTTTGCCACAGGGTTGATCTAATTTTTTTTTTTTTTTATTGGGATCAAATTCCTGTATAAAGTATTTTTTTTTCTGCACTACATACACACTACACACTACATACCCCCCCGTGTTGAAATAAAGTTTGTACCCCCCCCTACACTATACACGTGTTGAAACATTACACTTACAGAAACACAAAAATAAAAATGGCATCCCAAATGTCATCCCAAATGTCATCCCAGTCATCCAAAAGAATGTATTCAGCGTAGGAGGCATATGCCATGCTTGCCTCTGACTCTGACACAGCCAGTGATGCAAGCGGGGAATTTGAAGGATTCGTCTTAACCTTATCTTCCTCCTCTAGTGATGAGGGACCCCCTCAAAGACGCCCCCGTAGAGCAGCTGACACCCCCCCCCCCAAATGATTGATCCCGTATGGACCCCACCACCAGACAACTTTAAGCCCCAGGTTCCTGAGTTTTTGGCCATCCCAGGAATCCAATTTGATTCAACAGGTCTCAGAGAAATTGACTTTTTCAAATTATTTTTCTCTGATGATTTTATAAATTTAATGGTGGACCAAAGTAATTTATATGCCCAGCAGTTTATTGCTCAAAACCCCACGTCATCATTTGCTAGGTGGACCCCTGTAGATGCAGTAGAGATGATGACGTTTTGGGGTCTGGTGTTACATATGGGCATAGTAAAAAAGCCAGAAATTAGGCAATATTGGAGTACAGATGTTCTGTACAGCACCCCACTTTACCGTATGGCCATGACTCGGACTCGTTTTGAGACAATCCTTAAATTTTTACATTACACCGATAATGCACAGTGCCCACCCAGAGGTGATCCCACCTTTGACCGGCTATTCAAAGTCAGGCCGGTCATTGATCATTTCAGTGCCAAATTTGCAGAGATGTACATCCCTGAAAAATGTATTTGTATCGACGAGTCCCTTATACATTTTAAAGGAAGGGTTAAATTCCGCCAGTACCTTCCCAGTAAGAGGGCAAGGTATGGCATAAAAATGTATAAACTGTGTGAAAGCACCTCAGGGTACACCCACAGGTTTAGGGTATATGAAGGGAAGGATTCAAGAATTGAACCGCCAGAATGCCCCCCCTCCCTCGTAGGTGTTAGTGGAAAAATTGTCTGGGATTTAGTGCACCCCTTCCTGGATAAAGGTTATCACCTCTATGTGGATAACTTTTACACTAGCATCCCCCTGTTTAAGGCCCTTGGTTCAAGAGGTACAGCAGCTTGCGGTACTGTGCGCAAGAACCAAAGAGGCCTCCCAAAAACGCACATTGCCCAAGTACTGAGAAGGGGTGAAAGCAGGGCACAATCCACCGAAAATATGTTGTTGGTCAAATATAAGGACAAGAGGGATGTCCTTATACTGACAACAATTCATGGAGACAGTACCACCTCCGTCCCTGTACGAGGTACCAGTACCCACACCTCAAAACCTAATTGTATCCTAGATTACAATAAGTACATGGGCGGAGTGGATCTTTCAGATCAGGTACTGAAGCCGTACAGTGCCCTGCGGAAAACAAAAATCTGGTACAAGAAGCTGGCCGTGTATATCATCCAGATGGCACTGTATAACGCTTACGTGCTATTCCGTTCTACCAGCCAGAGGGGGACATTTATGCACTTTCAAGAGGAAGTCATAAAGGGCCTAATATTTGGGAACCAGCAGGCAGAGGGCCCCAGTACTTCTAGTACTGGCCCCCGTATTGTACCAGGGCAGCATTTTCCTAACGAAATCCCCTCCACTGCAAAAAAGGGCAGGACACAAAAAAGGTGCAAAGTTTGCTATAAAAAGGGAATAAGAAAGGATACTATTTTCCACTGTGAAACTTGCCCCGACAAACCCGGCCTATGTATAAAGGAGTGTTTTAAAATATACCACACATCTATGGATTATTAGGTTCATCATTTCACCGTGCTTCGGGGGTCTTGCTAATGCCACATAGCACCCACCATTCATTCCACCAGAATCTGAGCTGCAAAATCCAAAAATCACTCCTTCCCTTCTGAGTCCTGCCATGCACCCAACTGGAATTTTTGGTCACATATGAGGCATTGCCATACTCGGGAGAAATTGGGGCACAGATTTTGGGGTGCTTTTTCTCCTTCATACCTTATGAAAATGAAAACTTTTGAGCCAGAACTGCATTTTTGTGTAAAAAAATGTAATTTTTCATTTGCACAGCCCAGTTGTATCAAAATTGGTGAAACCCCTGGGGGTTTGAAATGTACGCTATACCCCTAGATGAATTCCCTGAGGGGTGTACTTTGCAAAATGGGGTCACTTGTGGGGGGGTTCCACTGTATTGGTGCTTCGGTGGTCTTGCTAATGTGACATAGCACCCACCAACATTCCACCAGAATCTGTGCTGCAAAATCCAAATATCACTCCTTCCCTTCTGAGTCCTGCCATGCACCCAAATGGTATTTTTTGGTCACATGTGAGGCATTTCCGTACTCGGGAGAAATTGGGGCACAGATTTTGGGGTGCTTTGTCTCCTTCATTCCTTGTGAAAATGAAAAATTTTGAGCCAGAACTGCATTTTTGTGTAAAAAATTTAATTTTTCATTTTCACTGCCCAGTTGTACCACAATTGGTGAAACCCCTGGGGGTTTGAAATGTACACTATACCCCTAGATGAATTCCCTGAGGTGTGTAGTTGACAAAATGGGGTCACTTGTGGGGGGGTTCCACTGTATTGGTGCTTCGGGGGTCTTGCTAATGCGACATAGCACCCACCAACATTCCACCAGAATCTGTGCTGCAAAATCCAAATATCACTCCTTCCCTTCTGAGTCCTGCCATGCACCCAAATGGTATTTTTGGTCACATGTGAGGCATTGCCGTACTCGGGAGAAATTGGGGCACAGATTTTGGGGTGCTTTGTCTCCTTCATTCCTTGTGAAAATGAAAAATTTTGAGCCAGAACTACATTTTTGTGTAAAAAATTTAATTTTTCATTTTCACTGCCCAGTTGTACCACAATTGGTGAAACCCCTGGGGGTTTGAAATGTACACTATACCCCTAGATGAATTCCCTGAGGGGTGTAGTTTGCAAAATGGGGTCACTTGTGGGGGGGTTCCACTGTATTGGTGCTTCGGGGGTCTTGCTAATGCGACATAGCACCCACCAACATTCCACCAGAATCTGTGCTGCAAAATCCAAATATCACTCCTTCCCTTCTGAGTCCTGCCATGCACCCAAATGGTATTTTTTGGTCGCATGTGAGGCATTGCCGTACTCGGGAGAAGTTGGGGCACAGATTTTGGGGTGCTTTGTCTCCTTCATTCCTTGTGAAAATGAAAAACTTTGAGCCAGAACTGCATTTTTGTGTAAAAAATTTAATTTTTCATTTTCACTGCCCAGTTGTACCACAATTGGTGAAACCCCTGGGGGTTTGAAATGTACACTATACCCCTAGATGAATTCCCTGAGGGGTGTAGTTTGCAAAATGGGGTCACTTGTGGGGGGGTTCCTAACCTTTAGCATTTTATGGTGCCTAGAAACCTACATGGTGCCTAAAAAATAATCTCCAAAAAAGGAGGCTCCAAAATCAAGTAGGTGCTCCTTCTATTATGAAGCCTGTGGTTTGGTCAACGTGCACACTAGGGCCACATATAGGATATTTATGAAAACAAAAGAATTGGGGGAATCAATTTTTAGTCACATTTCTCTAGTAAAATGTACTGTGTTCCTTAGAAAAATGTATTAAACTTGCAAATCTGCAAAAAAATATGAAATTTTGAAATTTCACCTACACTTTGTTTTAATTCCTGTGAAACACCTAAAGGGTTAACAAACTTCCAAAATGCTGTTTTGAATACTGTGAGGGGTGCAGTTTTTGAAATGGCATCATTTATGGGGGTGTCTCACATACAAGTCCCTCAAAGTCACATCAGAACTGAACTGGTCCCTAAAAAAATCAGTGTTTGAAATTTTCTTGAAAATTTGAGAATTTACTATTCATATTTTAAGCCTCCTAGTGTCCAAAAAAATTAAAAGGAGGTTGAAATAATGATGGAAACACAAAGTATACATATGGCCTATGTTAGTTATTAACTATTTTGAGTGGTATGATTATTTGTCTCACAAGCAGAAAATTTAACATTTTGCAAATTGCAAAATTTTCTATTTTTTTACGACATTTTGGTGTTTTTCACAAAAAAACACAGACTGTATCGACCAAAATTGACCACTAACTTGAAGTACAATGTGTCACGAGAAAACAATCTCAAAATCACTGGGATAAGTAAAAGCAAAAAAAAGTTATCCCCACTTAAGTGATACATGTCAGATTTGAAAAAAAAGGGCTCTGTCAGGAAGGCAAAAACAGGCTGCGGCGGTAATGGGTTAATACACCTATCTGTGCAAACAAATGGTAACTGGTGGGTTGAGCATCTATTAGATCTTGTGTAAGGGTGTCAGTGTGGTTCAATTTTTTTTTATTTTTGATGTATAATTCTCCTTCTATGACACCACTAATAATCGGAGTAAATTGACCTTTAATAGCAGTGGGTATATTAACACATTAGGTATTCTGTGTTAAGAATGGTTCAATAATTTGCTGGAAGGATATAGACCTCTCCTAGTATTGTACTGCTCATAGGTAGGAGCTGGTTAAATAGTTAATACATAATACCACTATTTGGTTGGCTATAAGCAGTATCCTACTCCTGCTCGATAAATGCCAGTTGGCGGGTAGGCGGGTTAGTGGTGTCATTGTGTGTTGCTTTAACAGATAACACTTGGTGTGGACGGACATCCTTTCACCTCAGTGCTGCCGCTAACAGGGACAGTGGCGCCCACTAGCCAGTAACTGCCTGTCAACAGGGATAGGACGGGGTGCTTATAATGAAGCACCGCCGCTCTATCCAATTGCCAGGATAGCAAGAGACAACGCGGCGAATGTGATCGGGGACATGGTGCATCACATTTTCCGCATTGTCTATTGCTATCTGGGAGCGCTTAGCGCTGTGATACCTGTCAGGCGCTAGAGGTGAAATATGACCTCTAGCATCCATCACAGGGGAAGTCGGCAGAGGGCGATAGAGAGGGATGGGCGGGCGGACGCAGAGTGGTTGAGCCACCTGGATCGCTACCGCAAGCTACCAGTAGCTCACAAGCAATGAGTTGGCGACCACTGTCATAGATTAAATGTATATAATGTAGCTAATTGGTGGAAGGATGGAGATACAGTATATTAAGTATTATAAAATTCTATACTATAATATATGGTATATTTATAATTTTATGGAAATATTTATCATTTATTGCAAATTTTGTTTGTTGTTTTTGCTCTAGAGTACAGCCCCACCTAAAGAAATGCTTTGAAGGAATAGCAAAAGTGGAGTTTACAGATGTCTTGGATATCACACACATGAACAGCAGTGAAGGAGAAGTGGTGCAATTGATCAACACTATTTCCACATCAAAAGCCAGAGGCCAAGTTGAAAAGTGGCTGGTTGAGCTAGAGTCTGCAATGATTCAGTCTGTTCATAAGGTAAAGTATGTGTGCATGTGTTTTTTCATAAGGCTTTCAACTGATCCCAAATGATCTGTGGGCTGTACATCAGTGCTGCAATTCCCTGACTCCAATCCACCAATCACCGATTAAAAATGGCATACATTGATTGTTGGCCATCTGTGACTTGCAGACCCCATTCATTTTTTGTTTGGTATTGACAAATTGTGGATTTCTAATATGTTGGTTTTCAGTAATTCCCTGACCCCAGGCTTGGCAGAATGAGAAATCGGAGCAATTCACTCTAGTTGTATATGCCTCATTGTATCTAATGGTGCATACACACAGCTCGTGCGTCCCAGTCAGATGAAGTCCCTCTCAGCCAGCACCAGGGGGTGCTGTGGGTACAGCTGTCCCAGGCCCCTGCCTCTGGAGGGGCCCGGGCAGCTGCCCATAGCGACAGCAGCACGGTGTCACCCCCCGTGGCCGCACAATGCGTGAACCAAACAAATTATATATATAAAGAATATTTGAGAGCAAATTTTTATCAAGATCTGTAGGTGGTAAATAAAAATGTGTCATGTAAGTGGTTATGGCTTTCTAGCAGTGGCGTAAGTTTGTCAAAGTTGCCCGGAGGCAAGATGAATGTTGATGCCCTCTATAGAGATACACGTGGCCCCTATAACCTATACCCTTTTCCCATATTCTCATACAAACTTACATGTTAGGGTCAGGCTTGAACACCAGTTGGGGGATTTAGGGGGTAAAGTTAGGGATAGACTGCAGGGGGGAGGTTAGGGTTATTCTGTGGGGAGGGCAGTTAGGGTTAGGCACCAAAAAGGTGGTTATGGTTAGGGTGTGGGGCAGGGGGCTATATTTAGGTGGCAGGGTTAGGGTCAGGCTGCGGGGTGGGAGGGTAAGGCATGTCAGAGAGGGTTTATGGTTAGTCTGCGGGGCAGGGGGTTAGATTTATGTGGCAGGGTATGGGGGTTAGGTAACTAGCAGCAAGGGTTATGGTCAGGCTGTGGGGTGAGGCGGGTTAGGCTGCTAGAGGGGAGAGTTAAGGTTAGGCGGGTAGGAGAAGAGAATTATGTAACTTACAGAACCCCTGTCAGTAATGGGATTGGTCCCTGAAACATTACAGAATAAATGCTGTAGTGTTCAGGGTCACTTGTGAGTGTGTCCACACACATACTTCCCCTTCCCTCCCACTGCAGGTTGCAGCAGCATCAGTAAACTTAAGAAGTGACTGCTCACAGTTGTGACAGGCAGCAAGGCTGACAGATGCTGCCTGAGTCAATGCTGTCATCTGTCAGTAACGTCCTCCTAAGTGGAGCGCCGTAATGCTTCTCTTCATCGATGTCCTGTAACGAGGGGGAGACTGTGGTGTTGTAATTGTGCTATGTGTCACATGCAAACACCCTTGATTGGCAAGGCAATTCATTATTGACAGGGCGCTGCGAGAGGGGAGGCGGATCGGCAGTCGCTGGCGGGTACCAAGCCTCCCTTCCCACCTGCACTTAAATGTATCAGGGGTGGAGGGAGAAATGTCCGCAGTGCAATCAGGAGGGAAGGAGAAGCATGGATACAGCTGCTTCTCCCTGCCTGTCAGACCCAGCGTTCCATAAAGACCTTGCTGTGGGGGGACACATTGTTCCACCACTGCCTCTCGCAAACTCCCTCCCAATCCCTGCAGCCTGTGTGTTTTCCGGTCATAACTGGCTGCAGATTCACATGCCATTGGACAGTGTTTAGAAGGCCCGCCATCAGGTAATTTTGGGGCCCAACCAGGACTCATTTCCAGTCTGCCCCCCCCCTCACTTGACTTACAGTAACCCGGCTCCTGCTCCCCCATCTCCCCTTCCTCTGAGCTGCAGACTGGAAGTCCCGGACTTTCTTCAACTCAGGATGCCACCAATTAAAATGCAGCACCGGCTTGTGAGCCAATCAGAGCTTGCATACCGGCAGCTGCTCTGATTGGCTGCTGGTACGCAAGCTGTGATTGGTTCAAAAGCTGGTGCAGCATTTTTATTGGCTGAGGGCATCCTAGGTTGAATAAGCCTGCGCTCTGGGACCTGCTTTGTTCAGTGCAACGGAGGGTTGCGGTGGGCAAAATGAGCTGCCCGATCCCTTCCAGAAGCCGGGACCAAGGACAGCTGTATTCACGGCACCCGCCTATTGGCGGCCCTGGCGGTGGGTGTCAGTCACTGCCTGTGTTCCAATCAGCAGTGCTGCGGATCGTAAATAAAGATCCACGACGGGTGATGGGGGACCTTTCTCCCCTAAGCATTACCCAGCCAGATTCAGACAAAGTAGAAGAGCAGAAATGCCTCCTTTAATGCTTGGCGCCCGGCAGTTGGAGCCTCCTTTGTCTCCAGGAGTTCCGCCACTGCTTTCTAGAAAGATCTGATATGAAGTAGGAGAAAAGAAGAGAAACACTAAATGGGGTGAGAAGGGCATTCGGTAGGACAGCATTTACCGGCTCGCTAAGCAGCAAAAAACTATGCTTAGCGAGAGGGTCTGAGTCATCCCTAAATGTATTTTGTCCAGAGCTTACTGATTATTTGATGTCAGCTGTTTCTTTATTAAGGCATAACATTGGTTTTGTTTTTAATTAGGTCATTGGTGAAGCAATTGAAGCATATCCCACAACGAAACGCATTGACTGGGTAAGAGAGTGGCCAGGGCAGACGGTACTGTGTGTTTCGCAGTGTTTCTGGACTCAGGAAGTACAACTGTCTATACGGAAAGGTCAAAAGGTATGTATGGTCAATTTTGACAAAGGTAAACTCTAGTTGAATTCAAGTGATGCAAGTAACATTATTACATGTGTCAATGGGGGGAACTTTTCTGTGCATAAAATGGCTGATAACTTGGGACACAAAATTGTGTCAGCACAGTAAATGGGGGTTATCCTGCTGGACAGGAACCCAGTGGTCAGAATACCAACACTGGAATCAAGTCACCGATCAGAATGCCAATGCCAGAATCCCGACAGCCAGAATCCCACCACTGCATAACACCACACAAATAAAGGATAGCAGTGAAGTATTAATGTTAAGTAAGTGATGCTCAGTGTTAGAAGTTTTCAGAGTATAAAAATAGATGTGTGAAAGTGTGAGTGATAGAGAGTGATATATAAATGTTAAAAGTATTAAATGGTGATGCACCGAAGCAGCCTAGGCAGTGCAAATCAAGGTGCCCCACACCCCAACAGAATAGACACATACTGTATAATATTTAGGGGGACATTTACTAAAGGAAATTTGTAAAAAATAGGTGTATTTGTATCCAGAAATACACTTATTTTTTTAAATTTACTATCCCAAAAATACGGCAATTCGTATTCATAGCACATCAATACGAATACGAATTGCCGTATTTTCGGGATAGTAAATGTCAAAAATAAGTGTATTTCTGGATACAAATACACCTATTTTTTAACAAATTTCCTTTAGTAAATTTCCCCCTTAATGTCTAGTAATATTTTCATGGTTTACCTTTAAGCATAGTAAAAAATTCTATAAACTAGTCTTTTAATATTTATTTTGTTTCACAAATTCAGACACTTGAAAATTACCTGGAACAGAACAATAAACAGATTGATGATATTGTTGCTCTAGTACGTGGAACATTGTCAAAGCAGAACCGCGTGACACTTGGAGCACTTGTGGTCTTAGATGTTCATGCAAGAGACGTCCTTGCAGCTCTTGTAAACAAACAAGTTAGTGATGAAAATGACTTTGAATGGTTAAGCCAGCTGAGATACTACTGGGAGGTGAGTTACAAAGCTGTTCATTTGCATTCTCTTCATATTTCCAGTATGTGAACTAATAATTTGAATGCTTAACCCCTTCATGACAGAGCCAGTTTGTGCCTTCATGACAGAGCCCTTTTTTTCAAATCTGACATGTCTCACTTAAGTGGGGATAACTTTTTTTTGCTTTTACTTATCCCAGTGATTTTGAGATTGTTTTCTCGTGACACATTGTACTTCAAGTTAGTGGTAAATTTTGGTCGATACAGTCTGTGTTTTTTTGTGAAAAATACCAAAATATCGTGAAAAAATGGAAAATTTAGCAATATGCAAAATGTTAAATTTTCTGCTTGTGAGACAAATAATCATACCACTCAAAATAGTTAATAACTAACATAGACCATATGTCTACTTTATGTTGCCATCATTATTTCAACCCCCTTTTCATTTTTTTGGACACTAGGAGGCTTCAAATATGACTAGCAAATTCTAAAATTTTCAAGAAAATTTCAAACACTGATTTTTTTAGGGACCAGTTCAGTTCTGATGTGACTTTGAGGGACTTGTATGTGAGACACCCCCATAAATGATGCCATTTCAAAAACTGCACCCCTCACAGTATTCAAAACAGCATTTTGGAAGTTTGTTAACCCTTTAGGTGTTTCACAGGAATTAAAACAAAGTGTAGGTGAAATTTCAAAATTTCTTTTTTTTTGCAGAGTTTCAATTTTAATACATTTTTCTAACAAATACAGTAGATTTTACTAGAGAAATGTGACTAAAAATTGATTCCCCCAATTCTTGTGTTTTCAAAAATATCCTATATGTGGCCCTAGTGTGCACGTTGACCAAACCACAGGCTTCATAATAGAAGGAGCACCTACTTGATTTTGGAGCCTCCTTTTTATGAGATTTTTTTTTAGGCACCATGTAGGTTTCTAGGCACCATAAGTGCTAAAAGTTAGGAACCTTCCCCACAAGTCACCCCATTTTGCAATCTACACCCCTCAGGGAATTCATCTAGGGGTATAGTGTACATTTCAAACCCCCAGGGGTTTCACCAATTTTGGTACAACTGGGATGTGAAAATGGAAAATTACATTTTTTTACACAAACATGCAGTTCTGGCTCAAAATTTTTCATTTTCACAAGGAATGAAGGAGACAAAGCACCCCAAAATCTGTGCCCCAATTTCTCCCGAGTACGGCAATGCCTCACATGTGACCAAAAAATACCAGTGGGGCGCATAGCAGGACTCAGAAGGGAAGGAGTGATTTTTGGATTTGGCAGCACAGATTTTGGTGGAATGAATGGTGGGTGCCATGTTGCATTAGCAAGACTCCCAAAGCACCAATACAGTGGAACCCCCCCACAAGTCACCCCATTTTGCAAAGTACACCCCTCAGGGAATTCATCTAGGGGTATAGTGTACATTTCAAACCCCCAGGGGTTTCACCAATTTTGATACAACTGGCATGTGAAAATGGAAAATTAAATTTTTTTACACAAACATGCAGTTATGGCTCAAAATTTTTCATTTTCACAAGGAATGAAGGAGACAAAGCACCCCAAAATCTGTGCCCCAATTTCTCCCGAGTACGGCAATGCCTCACATGTGACCAAAAAATACCAGTTGGGTGCATGGCAGGACTCAGAAGGGAAGGAGTGATTTTTGGATTTTGCAGCACAGATTTTGGTGGAATGAATGGTGGGTGCTATGTTGCACCAATACAGTGGAACCCCCCCACAAGTCACCCCATTTTGCAAAGTACACCCCTCAGGGAATTCATCTAGGGGTATAGTGTACATTTCAAACCCCCAGGGGTTTCACCAATTTTGGTACAACTGGGATGTGAAAATGGAAAATTACATTTTTTTACACAAACATGCAGTTCTGGCTCAAAATTTTTCATTTTCACAAGGAATGAAGGAGACAAAGCACCCCAAAATCTGTGCCCCAATTTCTCCCGAGTACGGCAATGCCTCACATGTGACCAAAAAATACCAGTGGGGCGCATGGCAGGACTCAGAAGGGAAGGAGTGATTTTTGGATTTGGCAGCACAGATTTTGGTGGAATGAATGGAGGGTGCCATGTTGCATTAGCAAGACTCCCAAAGCACCAATACAGTGGAACCCCCCCACAAGTCACCCCATTTTGCAAAGTACACCCCTCAGGGAATTCATCTAGGGGTATAGTGTACATTTCAAACCCCCAGGGGTTTCACCAATTTTGGTACAACTGGGATGTGAAAATGGAAAATTACATTTTTTTACACAAACATGCAGTTCTGGCTCAAAATTTTTCATTTTCACAAGGAATGAAGGAGACAAAGCACCCCAAAATCTGTGCCCCAATTTCTCCCGAGTACGGCAATGCCTCACATGTGACCAAAAAATACCAGTGGGGCGCATGGCAGGACTCAGAAGGGAAGGAGTGATTTTTGGATTTGGCAGCACAGATTTTGGTGGAATGAATGGTGGGTGCCATGTTGCATTAGCAAGACTCCCAAAGCACCAATACAGTGGAACCCCCCCACAAGTCACCCCATTTTGCAAAGTACACCCCTCAGGGAATTCATCTAGGGGTATAGTGTACATTTCAAACCCCCAGGGGTTTCACCAATTTTGATACAACTGGGATGTGAAAATGGAAAATTACATTTTTTTACACAAACATGCAGTTATGGCTCAAAATTTTTCATTTTCACAAGGAATGAAGGAGACAAAGCACCCCAAAATCTGTGCCCCAATTTCTCCCGAGTACGGCAATGCCTCACATGTGACCAAAAAATACCAGTTGGGTGCATGGCAGGACTCAGAAGGGAAGGAGTGATTTTTGGATTTTGCAGCACAGATTTTGGTGGAATGAATGGTGGGTGCTATGTTGCACCAATACAGTGGAACCCCCCCACAAGTCACCCCATTTTGCAAAGTACACCCCTCAGGGAATTCATCTAGGGGTATAGTGTACATTTCAAACCCCCAGGGGTTTCACCAATTTTGGTACAACTGGGATGTGAAAATGGAAAATTACATTTTTTTACACAAACATGCAGTTCTGGCTCAAAATTTTTCATTTTCACAAGGAATGAAGGAGACAAAGCACCCCAAAATCTGTGCCCCAATTTCTCCCGAGTACGGCAATGCCTCACATGTGACCAAAAAATACCAGTGGGGCGCATGGCAGGACTCAGAAGGGAAGGAGTGATTTTTGGATTTGGCAGCACAGATTTTGGTGGAATGAATGGAGGGTGCCATGTTGCATTAGCAAGACTCCCAAAGCACCAATACAGTGGAACCCCCCCACAAGTCACCCCATTTTGCAAAGTACACCCCTCAGGGAATTCATCTAGGGGTATAGTGTACATTTCAAACCCCCAGGGGTTTCACCAATTTTGGTACAACTGGGATGTGAAAATGGAAAATTACATTTTTTTACACAAACATGCAGTTCTGGCTCAAAATTTTTCATTTTCACAAGGAATGAAGGAGACAAAGCACCCCAAAATCTGTGCCCCAATTTCTCCCGAGTACGGCAATGCCTCACATGTGACCAAAAAATACCAGTGGGGCGCATGGCAGGACTCAGAAGGGAAGGAGTGATTTTTGGATTTGGCAGCACAGATTTTGGTGGAATGAATGGTGGGTGCCATGTTGCATTAGCAAGACTCCCAAAGCACCAATACAGTGGAACCCCCCCACAAGTCACCCCATTTTGCAAAGTACACCCCTCAGGGAATTCATCTAGGGGTATAGTGTACATTTCAAACCCCCAGGGGTTTCACCAATTTTGGTACAACTGGGATGTGAAAATGGAAAATTACATTTTTTTACACAAACATGCAGTTCTGGCTCAAAATTTTTCATTTTCACAAGGAATGAAGGAGACAAAGCACCCCAAAATCTGTGCCCCAATTTCTCCCGAGTACGGCAATGCCTCACATGTGACCAAAAAATACCAGTGGGGCGCATGGTAGGACTCAGAAGGGAAGGAGTGATTTTTGGATTTGGCAGCACAGATTTTGGTGGAATGAATGGTGGGTGCCATGTTGCATTAGCAAGACTCCCAAAGCACCAATACAGTGGAACCCCCCCACAAGTCACCCCATTTTGCAAAGTACACCCCTCAGGGAATTCATCTAGGGGTATAGTGTACATTTCAAACCCCCAGGGGTTTCACCAATTTTGATACAACTGGGCAGTGAAAATGAAAAATTACATTTTTTTACACAAAAATGCAGTTCTGGCTCAAAATTTTTCATTTTCACAAGGAATGAAGGAGACAAAGCACCCCAAAATCTGTGCCCCAATTTCTCCCGCGTACGGCAATGCCTCACATGTGACCAAAAAATACCAGTTGGGCGCATGGCAGGACTCAGAAGGGAAGGAGTGATTTTTGGATTTGGCAGCACAGATTTTGGTGGAATGAATGGTGGGTGCCATGTTGCATTAGCAAGACTCCCAAAGCACCAATAGAGTGGAACCCCCCCACAAGTCACCCCATTTTGCAAAGTACACCCCTCAGGGAATTCATCTAGGGGTATAGTGTACATTTCAAACCCCCAGGGGTTTCACCAATTTTGATACAACTGGGCAGTGAAAATGAAAAATTACATTTTTTTACACAAAAATGCAGTTCTGGCTCAAAATTTTTCATTTTCACAAGGAATGAAGGAGACAAAGCACCCCAAAATCTGTGCCCCAATTTCTCCCGAGTACGGCAATGCCTCACATGTGACCAAAAAATACCAGTTGGGCGCATGGCAGGACTCAGAAGGGAAGGAGTGATTTTTGGATTTGGCAGCACAGATTTTGGTGGAATGAATGGTGGGTGCCATGTTGCATTAGCAAGACTCCCAAAGCACCAATAGAGTGGAACCCCCCCACAAGTCACCCCATTTTGCAAAGTACACCCCTCAGGGAATTCATCTAGGGGTATAGTGTACATTTCAAACCCCCAGGGGTTTCACCAATTTTGATACAACTGGGCAGTGAAAATGAAAAATTACATTTTTTTACACAATAATGCAGTTCTGGCTCAAAATTTTTCATTTTCACAAGGAATGAAGGAGACAAAGCACCCCAAAATCTGTGCCCCAATTTCTCCCGAGTACGGCAATGCCTCACATGTGACCAAAAAATACCAGTTGGGCGCATGGCAGGACTCAGAAGGGAAGGAGTGATTTTTGGATTTGGCAGCACAGATTTTGGTGGAATGAATGGTGGGTGCTATGTTGCATTACCAATACAGTGGAACCCCCCCACAAGTGACCCCATTTTGCAAACTACACCCCTCAGGGAATTCATCTAGGGGTATAGTGTACATTTCAAACCCCCAGGGGTTTCACCAATTTTGGTACAACTGGGCTGTGAAAATGAAAAATTACATTTTTTTACACAAAAATGCAGTTCTGGCTCAAAATTTTTCATTTTCACAAGGAATGAAGGAGACAAAGCACCCCAAAATCTGTGCCCCAATTTCTCCCGAGTACGGCAATGCCTCACATGTGACCGAAAAATACCAGTTGGGTGCATGGCAGGACTCAGAAGGGAAGGAGTGATTTTTGGATTTGGCAGCACAGATTTTGGTGGAATGAATGGTGGGTGCTATGTTGCATTACCAATACAGTGGAACCCCCCCACAAGTGACCCCATTTTGCAAACTACACCCCTCAGGGAATTCATCTAGGGGTATAGTGTACATTTCAAACCCCCAGGGGTTTCACCAATTTTGGTACAACTGGGCTGTGAAAATGAAAAATTACATTTTTTTACACAAAAATGTACTTCTGGCTCAAAATTTTTCATTTTCACAAGGAATGAAGGAGACAAAGCACCCCAAAATCTGTGCCCCCATTTCTCCAGAGTATGGCAATGCCTCACATGTGACCAAAAAATACCAGTTGGGTGCATGGCAGGACTCAGAAGGGAAGGAGTGATTTTTGGATTTTGCAGCTCAGATTCTGGTGGAATGAATGGTGGGTGCTATGTGGCATTAGCAAGACCCCCGATGCACGGTGAAATGATGAACCTAGTAATCCATCGATGTGTGGTATATTTTGAAACACTCCTTTATACATAGGCCGGGTTTGTCGGGGCAAGTTTCACAGTGGAAAATAGTTTCCTTTCTTATTCCCTTTTTATAGCAAACTTTGCACCTTTTTTGTGTCCTGCCCTTTCTTGCAGTGGAGGGGATTTCGTTGGGAAAATGCTGCCCTGGTACAATACGGGGGCCAGTACTAGAAGTACTGGGGCCCTCTGCCTGCTGGTTCCCAAATATTAGGCCCTTTATGACTTCCTCTTGAAAGTGCATAAATGTCCCCCTCTGGCCGGTAGAACGGAATAGCACGTAAGCGTTATACAGTGCCATCTGGATGATATACACGGCCAGCTTCTTGTACCAGATATTTGTTTTCCGCAGGGCACTGTACGGCTTCAGTACCTGATCTGAAAGATCCACTCCGCCCATGTACTTATTGTAATCTAGGATACAATTTGGTTTTGAGGTGTGGGTACTGGTACCTCGTACAGGGATGGAGGTGGTACTGTCTCCATGAATTGTTGTCAGTATAAGGACATCCCTCTTGTCCTTATATTTGACCAACAACATATTTTCGGTGCATATTCCCCTGCTTTCACCCCTTCTCATTACTTGGGCAATGTGCGTTTTGGGGAGGCCTCTTTGGTTCTTGCGCACAGTACCGCAAGCTGCTGTACCTCTTGAACCAAGGGCCTTAAACAGGGGGATGCTGGTGTAAAAGTTATCCACATAGAGGTGATAACCCTTATCCAGGAAGGGGTGCATTAAATCCCAGACAATTTTTCCACTAACACCTACGAGGGAGGGGGGGCATTCTGGCGGTTCAATTCTTGAATCCTTCCCTTCATATACCCTAAACTTGTGGGTGTACCCTGTGGTGCTTTCACACAGCTTATACATTTTTATGCCATACCTTGCCCTCTTACTGGGAAGGTACTGGCGGAATTTAACCCTTCCTTTAAAATGTATAAGGGACTCGTCAATACAAATAAATTTTTCAGGGATGTATAGCTCTGCAAATTTGGCACTGAAATGATCAATGACCGGCCTGACTTTGAATAGCCGGTCAAAGGTGGGATCATCTCTGGGTGGGCACTGTGCATTATCGGTGTAATGTATAAATTTATGGATTGCCTCAAAACGAGTCCGAGTCATGGCCATACGGTAAAATGGGGTGCTGTACAGAACATCTGTACTCCAATATTGCCTAATTTGTGGCTTTTTTACTATGCCCATATGAAACACCAGACCCCAAAACGTCATCATCTCTACTGCATCTACAGGGGTCCACCTAGCAAATGATGACGTGGGGTTTTGAGCAATAAACTGCTGGGCATATAAATTAGTTTGGTCCACCATTAAATTTATAAAATCATCAGAGAAAAATAATTTGAAAAAGTCAATTTCTCTGAGACCTGTGGAATCAAATTGGATTCCTGGCATGGCCAAAAACTCAGGAACCTGGGGCTCAAAATTGTCTGGTGGTGGGGTCCATACGAGATCAATTATTGGGGGGGGGTCTCAGCTGCTCTACGGGGGCGTCTTTGAGGGGGTCCCTCATCACCAGAGGAGGAAGAGGAGCTTAAGACGAATCCTTCAAATTCCCCGCTTGCCTCACTGGCTGTGTCAGAATCAGAGGCAAGCATGGCATATGCCTCCTCCACTGAATACATTCTTCTGGATGACTGGGATGACATTTGGGATGACATTTTTATTTTTGTGTTACTGGTAGTGAAATGTTTCAACACGTGTATAGTGTAGGGGGGGGGTACAAACTTTATTTCAACCCGGGGGGTATGTAGTGTGTTGTGTGTATGTAGTGCAGAACAAAAAAAATACTTTATACAAAAAAAAAAAAATGAAGGGGTTAAAAAAAAAAAATTGAAGGGGTTAAAAAAAAAAATTTGAAGGGGTTAAAAAAAAAAAAAAAAAGGTCCTGCGCCAAAAATTGAGCACAGATGTTGGTCAGTAACGTCTGTCACTGAACAGCGCTCAAAGGCAACAGGAATTTGATCAAAAAAAAAAAAAAATAGATCAACCCTGTGCCGAAAAAAGCTGATCAGTGATGTACGTCACTGATCAGCGCACAGTGGCCACAGGACACCCACAAAATCACAGTGTGTGTAAAAAAAAAATTAAAAAAAGACCACACAGCACCCACAAAAAAAAAAAAAAAAGGTGATCAGTGATGCGACACTGATTACCAGTGAGGGGCAGCAGGTGCACAACCTTTGGTGCAACTGGCAGCAACTGACAGGTATATATAAAAAAAAAAAACCTCTGCACCCCCAAAAAGTTGCTGATCACCTCAGATATAGTGATCAGCACAAAAGGCGGGGGTAGCAGACACAAAATATACACTCTCTATCACTCTCTGTCACTATCTCTCTCTATCTCTCTATCTCTCACTATCTATCACTATCTATCACTATGACACTGCAGCAGCAGCACTGACAGTTATATATATAAAAAAAAAACCTGCACCCCCAAAAAAGGGGGGGTAGCAGACACAAATCTCTCTATCTCTCACTATCTATTACTATCTATCACTATCTCTCACTATCTATCACTATCTATCACTATGACACTGCAGCAGCAGCGACAGTTATTTATATATAAAAAACCCCTGCACCCCCAAAAAGGGGGGGTAGCAGACACAAAATATAGCTCTCTCTGTCACTATCTCTCTATCTCTCTCTATCTCTCTCTCTCTATCTCTCTATCTCTCTATCACACTGCAGCAGCAGCAGGAAGTCTCAGGAAGTCAGATCCAGGAAGCGTCCAGCACGCTACAAGCAGTGATCAAGTGATCAGGTAAGGTATTTGCAAGGATCAGGTAAGTATTAGCAAGGATCAGGTCAGTATCACGGCAGATAGGCACGGTGACCGCTCTGCACGCTACTCCAGACCGGAATGGCGTCTGCAGCGCAGTCACCGGTAGTTTAAATGTCGCGCCTTGGCTGTGATTGGTCCGTGGGTCCCACGGACCAATCACAGCCTTGGGGGCAGGTGGGGTGAGGGTGGGGTGAGGTGTCATCGTCACCGATGACCCCCTCATGCCCCCTGACGCCCGGCGGTGATTGACACCTGTGTTACCAAGCGTCTGATTCGCTGGTAACACAGGAAAACGCTGTGAATGGCTGTTCACACTGAACAGCCAATCACAGCGATCGCCGACGGGGGGGCGACATCGCAGCCCCCCCTGGGCATGCAGGGACATGTCTGCTGTCAGGGACAGCAGACATCGTCCCTCTGTCACTGCGTCTCGAGACGCAGTGACAGTTTAAAGTCATGACGTATATATACGTCATGTGTCGGGAAGTACATCCCGGCCATGACGTATATATACGTCAAATGTCGTGAAGGGGTTAAAAGTCAGTGTGTGTGGATTATTTCTAAATTATAAAAATCATAATTTCTAAAAAAAAAAAAAAAACAATTGTAGCTGTGCTGATTATTTTGAGAATAGAAAAGTTACATTTATTTAGATTAAAGGGGAAGCCAATTAAAATAATTAACTAAATTGCATGTTGTTTCTCTTGTCATCATGCTTTCTATATAAAAATATGGCTTAGTGTTTATTTGTAAAGTCATTTTACTTGACTGCAAAGCTTATCTGGGATCGCTTCATAATTTGCAAGTGTTGTTTAAAAATAGATGATGAAAGATGAAAGTTTTGGGAGCACCCAGGTGTGAAGTTGGAGAATTATCCTGAATTTAAACTAATTGCATCTATTTTCTCATGTCTTAAATAATGATTTTCTCAAACAGAAATGTGCAATATTATATGGAGAGTTAATTGGCATAATTAGTTGTCTGATTGTATAGTCATACACCTGGGTACATTGGCTTTCTTAAAGTATTAGGCTGCCCGTAAGCCACTTCCTCTCCAAAAACCCTTTCATTGTAGCGCAAGTGCCTGCATCATCATTAATTGTTTTTCTGCATAGCAGGAAAGCGCTGAACAGAGGTTCCCCCAAATCACTATCCACTCTGGGGATAGCCCCTAGTTGGAAGGTATGTTAATGTAGTGGCTAAATAAAGGGCCGATTAAGACCGTTCATAAAGGGCCGAATTTGACCCCGTCCCCGATGTTTGGGGGTTTGCGCAAGAGTGAAGAGCGAATATGCTCAGAGGAACGCCCCCCGTTTTATGAACACTGGGTGTTCTCATGCAGGTGTGGCGATGGCTGCTTGGGGTGGGCGACTGACATTACATGACGCCAGTGCCCGCTCCGAATTCCGAGGATAGCGTGTTAATGAAAAGTCAATCCAGGCTTAGTTTTCATTAGCAGAATAATCATTTGATGGTGAGCAACCATCGAATGTTCCTTTAGCCATGTGACCACATGCAAGGGCATGTGTTAGAGCATGCTAATTATTATGTCATTAACTACGATATCAGTCAAGCTGCAGTGCCGGAGTAGTAAGCGTCCTAGAGATTCCAATGATTGGGATCCCATGTGCTTTTTTCAGCCAGTAATGATGGCCTGTAAATGGATAGCATGATATTGACAATCGGTCAAATATTGTAGGCCTTTTTTTTATCTGCTGAAAAATCACCAAGTAATTGGATACCAGCCTTAAAGAGCCCATACACGCTCCGTTTTGCGGCTCCGTTATGTACTTTTAAAGTACACATAGTATCGGATCGCATGCCTTGTGCATGCATTGTGCATGCACTGCGATCCCATACGATGTGTACCTAGTACAAAAAGTATGTGCAGCACATACTTTTTGTACCGTACTATGAGATGCGCGGGAGCGCGCATCGCATAGTACAGAACGGAGCTGGACCACAACGGAGCGTTTATGGGCTCCTTAAATGTTTTAAGATATTCTGCCAACACAGTTCAAATAAACATAGATCTCAACTGTCTGATTTGAGGCCTCTGTCGCACAAACAACAGTTTTTCATTACTTTTCCTTCTCTTTTCTATCATCAGTAACAATTTTTTTTTTAACAATATTTTTCTTTATTGAAGCATGACATACAATAAATGTGCATCGTAAATGCCATCAGTAACTATTTATCTTTTACCCGTGGACAGTGCCGGCGCAACCCTCTCATCCTTTTCTTGTTGAAAAATGAAGTTCTGAACCACTGTGACGCGGACGAGCCAATGCCTGCCTGGGGCGCGAGGCTGATGTCATGTGATGTCAGCCACCTACCCTGTCTTTGTCATGGCAGCCACAAAAATAAAAGTTAATTGAGACTGGCTTTTATTTGCAAAGGCAGAAGAGATCATACCATCACCTGATTTATCTTGCACATCCCCTTGCCTGGTTGCGAGGGGAAATGGCGGCATTTGATGGGGCGACCTCTCTGGTGCTAGGTAAACTGCAATCTTCTTAGCTTACCAATCTAACCAGAATCAGAACCTAAGTCACCAATTTGGTTGCCTGCGAAACATCCCCAAAATATTCCCGTGTGTCCTCCATACTTAACTTTTTTTAAATCATACTCCATTCATACACAAGTAGCAGAATGTACGATAAACAAGCTTCTTTTCGATTTCAGGGGGTGTGCTCAGACTTTTGGCAAGTACTATATAAAGGACGGGTTGGGATCATTTGGTCTATTGCATTATGGTAGAAAGTCATTAGGTCGAATCCATTAGGTCGACATGCTAAAAGGTCGACATGATTCTAGGTCGACATGGGAAAAGGTCGACATGATTCTAGGTCGAAAGGTCATTAGTTCGACAGGTCATTAGTTCGACAAGGTCATTAGTTCGACATTGTCTATGTCGACATTCACAAGGTCGACATGGGGTTTTTCACTGTTTTTTTACCTGAATGTCAACACAGTCGACATGGACACAGTTTAAAGTGCACTGCATCCCCTCGCATCGCTCGCTGCGCTCGCTATGCGTCGGGCACGGTGCCTCGCTACGCTCGGCACACTATTTTATTCTCCCACCACGCCCTAGTGGATGGTAGGGCATGAAATACCGCCTGTCGGCACATGTTGGCTCAAAAAACAGTGAAAAACTCCATGTCGACCTTGTGAATGTCGACATAGACAATGTCGAACTAATGACCTTGTCGAACTAATGACCTGTCGAACTAATGACCTTTCGAACTAGAATCATGTCGACCTTTTCCCATGTCGACCTAGAGTCATGTCGACCTTTTAGCATGTCGACCTAATGGATTCGACCTAATGACTGTCGACCATAATGCAGTAGACCAAATGACCGCATCCCTAAAGGACAACACTGCTGTGGGCATTACATTATGTTTAAGTGACACTACTGTAAAAGTGGGTGTATTTTGAATAAGAGGCATTATATGTGGTGTAATATAAATCAGATTGTGCGACTGTATGATGTAATTGAATGGATGATACTATTGTGTGTCCATGAAAAAACAAACAGGAGATTTTCTCTTGAGAGAAGGAAAACCTCTCTCTCAAGAGCCCCGGCGTTAATAAAAAGATTGTATAAAAGTAATGTGTAGTTCAAAAATAGAATTGTACTCTTGGATAACTGCTGCTGGTGTGGAGAGTTTGCTAGACTCTAAGAAGGTTTACTGGAGGCAAGTATTGTTTGGGCGTACACACCGCGCTATAACCGTAAATTTGGTAAAAAGAATGATAGTCTCACGCAGAGCACAATGATATAGGACATGCTGTTATAATATAGCAAAATATTTTATATATATTAACACAAAAAGTAAAAACGGTACTCTTTACCTAGAAGGGTGCCCATCGGGTCAATTGGGACATTTAACATTGTTCCCTATGGGAAATAGCGGGCATCGCGTCGGTCGCATCGCACCCGATTTTTTGGTCGCATGCGATGCGACCTATGCGATTTTTTTTTACTAACGATGCCCACGATCAAAATCGTGGGCGCCCTTCTAGGTAAAGAGTACCGTAAAAACAGTATAGGGGGATACAAAACTGAAATTGGAATATAATACACAAACAAACATATACAATATGAAAACAGACAATATGGGTGAGATTTATTGTGTTTACCGTTTTTCCGAAAATGCGATTTTTGCTCAAATCGCCGTTTATCGCCATTTTTTGAAATCGCATTTTTTTCCACAAAGCGAATATTTAATGAGGTGTGTATTCCGGCATGAAAAGTGCGAGTAAGTGCGATGTAGGGCGATTTTCGGGATGAAAAGTGCGATTTTTTAGTCATGAAAAGGTGCGATTTTTTTAAAATGTGTGATTTTGTGATTGAAAAAAAAAAATGGCGTGAGGTCCCCCCTCCTGTACATAACCAGCCCCGGGCTCATTGAGCCGGACCTGGTTCCAAAAATACGGGGGACAAAAAGGGAAGGGTCCCCCGTATTTCTGAAACCAGCCCCGGACTCTTGGACCGGTCCTGGTTCCAAAAATACGGGGGACAAAAAATCTGGGGGTCCCCCGTATTTTGAAACCAGCACCGGGCTCCAACAGCCCCCAGTGTCATGCCACAGCCGGGGGACACTTTTTACACAAGGTCCCCCGGCCGCACCATGAGCACCGTGGCTGGTCAGCCTTGGACGGGGTACCTGGAGGAGTGGGGACCCCCCCAATAAAGGGGTCCCCCCCCCAGGCTTCACCCGTCCAGGGCTGAAGCCCGGGTCTGTCACCGGCGTCCCTGGCCATTGGACGCCGGCCTGATAGGGTTAAATTCTCATTCCTAACATTGCTTAATACAGGAGAACTGCAAGTGCCAGCAGACCTCCCCCGCAGGCTGGGACTTGGAGAACCACAAGTCCCAGCATGCGGGGCATTAATGGGCCTGCTGGGACTAGTAGTCCACCTGTAAAAAGAATGTTAAAATAAAGCACACACACAGAAAAGTATAACTTTAATACACCCACATCCACACCTCACTTTTACACCCACATACTCACCGATCCAGGATCCAGTTTAAAAAAAAAAAAAAAAAAACGGCCGTTTTGGCGATATAAATCGCCAAAAACCCACCATCGATCTCTAATAAATGTCACCCTATGTATCTAAAAACTGTAAGAGGCTTGACTTGGTTCCTGATTAATTTCGTGCTGGCTAGATCATATATAATTTGTAGGTAAATGGAAATGCAATCCACATAGAATAAGCCGCTAGATATAATGAGCAGTTAATAACTTGGAAATAGCAGGTTGTTAATAAATCCAAAAGTGAGCCTAGATTGGTAACTGGGCTGACATGCAAGTAGTTCAATACCGGCAGTGGGCAAATGTATGTTACGCTGCTGTTCTTGTGTGTTAGTACAAGCTGGAAATGCAAGGGTTACTCACCCTTAGACAGAAGTCCCGGTGGAATAAACCTTCATGTGCGGGCAGAGGTGGACACGCTGTATGTCAAAAAGGGCACGGTACCGGTGACTGTGCTGACCCGTTGGATGTCCAGATGTTGGGATACTGCACACTGTAACAGGATTCACGTGGAGCACCGGGAATCGGCGTGGGTAGCAGCGTTAGCGGTGAAAGCCGTGATCCGGGCGGAAGTGACGGCGGCAATGTGGAGAGCAGTGAGGGCAGAAGTCAGGAACAAGTTAGCTGGAATCTGGCGGAAGTTGAGCAACACGTTTAGTCTCCTAGACAACCGGAGACTTTTTCAAGCTGTGTTTAGCCAGTGTCCATAATGCATATTTATAGGCCAGGATACATTGTTTAATTCACAGGTCTTCAACCTGTGGCCCTCCAGATGTTGTGGAACTACATGTCCCAGCATGCCCTGACAGTTTTGACATGCTCTTATAGGAAAAAATGTGGCAATGCATGTTGGAACATGTAGTTTCACAACATCTGGAGGGCCACAGGTTGAAGACCCATGGTTTAATTGATTGATCGACCTTGAAAAAGCTGCCCTTTTAGTGACAGCGAAACGCATCAGTGATATAACTGGACCTGCTGTGGACACTTTGTCCACCACCTGCTTATTTATCTGGAACTTTTCATAACCTTCTCAAATACCTGGAGCACTTTATTCTGGCACAGTGCACTTTATCAATAGGAGCGACAAACAAACTTTGGATTGAGAACAATCTAGTGGCTCATCAAATTGGAGTATCCATCCCATCTTCACAAAGCACGCACCTTAGAGAGGATCCCCACAAGCCCTAAAGTCCACCACGGACTGGGACACCTCCAGCGAAATAGTGGGATTAAAATTGGACTCCAGCTGCCCCTCATTCCTTCCCAGGTTGAGATCTACCAGAACAGAATCAAATTGGAGTACCCATCCCATCTTCACAAAAGCTCGCACCTTAGAGAGGATCCCCACAAGCCCTAAAGTCCACCACAGGCTGGGACACCTCCAGCGAAATATTGGGATTACAATTGGACTCCAGTTGCTCCTCATTTCTCCTCAGGTTGAGATCTACCAGAGCAGGTTATATAATAACAGGTCCATACATTGGTTTTAAGTGCTATTTATTGCTTTTTAAATTGCATTTTTTATTGTATTTATTGTACTATAGAATAAATTCCTTTCATTATATAAATTGGTTGACTCATTAAAATTTATGAGCGCTTTGAACCTTTTGGGACCTGACTAGTCCCTTTTTGCAGCTGCTCACCTTGAGAAAACTACAGTGATTAGCGCTCTAAGCAGTTTTCTGTATTTTGTTCTACTATGGGAAATACAAGACCCGCTGATACCTATAAGCTCCCTGTAAAGGTAATATTAAAAAAACAACATTTTTTTTTTATATTTTATTTAACTGCCTCTTCATCCAATAACTCAGAAAAAAAGGGGGCCAACCGAGGTTGGTGTGGAGCGCTTACCAGGGGTGGTTTGATCAAATACAGCAGCTGCTTAAGGGAGTAGTCAGCTCCCAGACAGGAAAAGTAGTAAATAAAAAAGTGAAGCAGCGCTGATATTACAATGTAACAAATTTATTCACACAATAAAAACAATAATTATAAAAGACATTAAAATGAACCGGATGGTGCAAAAAATTAATTATGTATAAAGAATGGACCCAATAATATAATCACCAATAGTGGGTGGTAATATGACTTGCTCTGATCCAGAGAGATTGGAGGGAGTCCTTTACGGCCACTTGATGGTATCCTGAAGTGGAGATGTTTTTTGGACTACAACCGATGGCAAGAGTGGAAATTAGCCTGATCGGGAGTCCCGCTGATGGAGATGGTCAGGTGTCCAAACAAGGAATCTTGGCTTGAGACTCTCAGACTGGTGGGCATTGGATCAGAAGTTTTAGCAGGTAGGGCAGTCCTTGGTGCAGGTGGGAGTCCTTAAGGTGATAAGGGTCCAGGCAAAGGTGTCACCAACGCGTTTCGCAGTTCTCAGACTGCTTTGTCAAGGTGTCTGTTTGGGTCAATGGGAGCCATTTTTATACCTGACTTCCCATGGGTTGATTTGCATACCACATTGGTTCAAGATATAAAAAATACATAAAACATTAGGTAGAATTACTCGGAGACAAAGAGCATTATACATAATTACATATCAGTGATTTGGTAACTATTTTGATTTGAATATAGGTGGAAAAAATGTTTATAAAGTAAGGAACGTATGAAGCACTTCCGGGTCAGTGCTCAATTTTCACTGGTACAATCACTTCCGGTTTCTTTATACATAATTAATTTTTTGCACCATCCGGTTCATTTTAATGTCTTTTATAATTATTGTTTTTATTGTGTGAATAAATTTGTTACATTGTAATATCAGCGCTGCTTCACTTTTTTATTTACTACTCATCCAATAACTCCCCTGGGGCTTCCTCGGCAATGGCATTGGCTCACTGTGTCCACCCTAGAATTTTAAAAATGGTGCTTCAATGAACTAATTGGTGTCATTTTTAAAAATCCTTGATAGCCAATTGTGACTTGTCATGTCATCACCTTAACTCCTTGCATTGGTAAATATTACTCAGTGCAAGGACGGAGCTGGAAAGTGCTCCTGAAGGAAGAAAACACATGGAAGCCCCATATGGTCGAAAGCCATGCAAACAGCTTAAACTCCACTGCCCACCGGGTGAAGAGTAAGAATCCGCCAGTTTCAGGGGAGGCAAACTTAACCCCAAAAGGCCCTACATTGAAACAAGAGCTATCTAAGAAACAAACCATATGGGCCAAATGTAATAGGGGGTGAGATTCAGAAAGTGAGAGATTTTGGGAAAGTTTTCTAATTTTTTTAAAGCAGCAATCAATTACACTGAAAAAAACAGGTTGATTCTTGCCATATAATTAGTTGGCGCTTTAGAAAATAGGAAAACTCTCCCAAAATCTCTTACGTTCCAATTCTCACACACTACATTTGGCCCCAAGTCTTTATTTGTCCTAAACCCTGAGTTACACCTTCCCATATATCTCCTTCCCTCACTAGAAAAGTCTTAAAAATTTCTAAAAATGTTAACATGTTAATTCTAATATTAAAAAACAAACATTGCTTTATAATGCTATTAAACAAATTTGGTCATTGTAAGAGTGATATAGAATTAAATGTAAAATATTCTTGTCATGACTACAGTTTTGTGGACCCAGTCGTGTCCTGGGTGGTTAGGTGATGCCAGCGAAGAGGAGGAGCAGTAGCAATCTTGTAAGAATAATGCGCTTTTATTTACACAAAATAGAAAATGAAGATACAGATGAATTGCAGTGTTGAATAAGGAAACAATAATGGCTCTTAGCCTGAAATAATAAATAACAGCGTTCTGGTACTGGAATCAAATAAAGACTGGCATGTAAAAACTGAGTTTTTGTACTGCAATTAAATGAAGACTTACAACGAGGTGTAGATGAAACGAGGTGGGGCCTTGAACACTTGAAATAAGGTGAGACCTTGAAGATCAGAGAATATCAAAATACAATGGACCAGAGCTGTAGGGGTTAACAGCAGACTGGAACTGGAGAATAACCTGATAGAATGGATCGGTGCCTATGGAGTTAACTGCAGACAGAAACCAGCTAGAAGGGCCCGGAGACGCTGAAGAAATATAGCTGTCTATAGAATATAGCAGACAATAGAATATAGCAGGCTTGACCCAGGGAATAACCAGAGGACTGGACTGGAGATGCTGGAGAAATATAGCTTGCTGTAGAATATAGCAGACAATATAATCTAGGAGGCTTGTAGACTGGAAAATACAGGATTCAGGATAGTGTCAGGAACCAAGCTTGTATGGAAATAGAGCAGATAAGTGGCGTTGCTCAAGGCACCAGCTGTGGTGCCCATACACTAGTAAGCTTTATCTTCAGATCTAGCTGGTTGGAACAAAAACATGTGTTGGATGAGTGACAGTTTGTCAGGTTTCCAGCATTTCCAAGCAAATGGTCAACTGCCATTTGCTCTCATCCATAACCATGTTTCTTGTTCCAACCAGCCAGATCTGAAGATAAATCTGCATGTGTATGGCCACCTCTGTACAGGATACTTAAACTGTAATTGAAGGGTTTTGCCTGTGGCTCAGGCTTCCTTAGCTTGATCCCTCTGAGGAAGCCTGATCCACAGGTGAAACCCATTGATTACAGAACTATCGATTCCGCTGATCACCACACTACATTGATAAAGCAGTGATACAGCATTTAAGATACAAAAGTGCATACTGTGGTGGGAGAAGTAATAGGCAGAGCCCTGGACTATATCTACTTTCTAACTATTGTGACAAGGATCACAAACACAGGGTCTCAGATGACGACTTAGTAGTTTCTTCTCATCAGCAGGTACAGCATAGCAGGTGACATTCATATACAGTTGGTATCACAGGCAGTAGCATACAGGCATAGCAGACTCCTAAAAGCCTCCAATGATCCCTAGTCTAACTCACACCCCCAGCCTATCACTTCGGTAGATAGTCCACCATCGAGAGAAAGGAGACTCTGTCATGGGGGGATGCAGTCAAAATCATATTACACTATACATAGAAATTTAGTAATTATATGTTGTATGTTTGTACAGTATGTCAAAGTATACTGTTATTAGTTCACTCCATTTAATGAAATCATATGTATTTTTATTACTATTATTACTATTAAAATAGTATCATTTTACGATTTGTTTTTACGAACATTGAATATATTTTTATTAATTGTATTATTTTTATACATTTTCTTAAGAAATGGTAAAGTGTTTTTTATTCTACTGATATTAAATGGTTAAGGTATGCAATAAAATTCCACCACCACACCAATTACCGGTAATCAAACAGGATATCGTGTAAAATATATATGAGAGGGAGAAAAAAGGGGTTGTGGGTTTCGATGCACACCTACAATAGAGATCATATAATTTTCATTCTTTATTCAATGTTTATTAAAGTTTTATTAAAATATCCATTTTGTTTGTCTTTTATTCAGTGAAACTCAGGGACATGAGACATGTTAGAAATGGTGAAATAAGAGGTTATAATCACATACATTTATGACATAAAACCTACATTATGTGCTAAAGTAAGTTTGGAAAAAGTGCAAAATAGTGTTTAAAATGCAGAGCCTATGTTGTGCTGTAGTAAATATTGTTAGGTGTCTGTAGGATATAAGCACTGGTTTAATTTACTGAGTATTTATAGCTGTATTGCTAGTTTGTAACTCTGCTTTGGCACAGAGCCCAGGCTGGTCTCACTGGGGGATCTGTTACAATTGTGATACTAGTATCTTTTTGCGTCTCATTGATTCAGGCACAATTGATACAATATTGTATATAATATTTTAATATTGTATATTTATAGGGACCTTTATGTAAATATATGGGCTAGGGAGTGTTGCATGTTACAACTTACTTAATATACTTTGAGTGCTCAGTGACTAAGACATCTGACAGCTTCCCTTACTGATTCTCAGCATGATGTGCTGATGGCTGCCTTTTAATAGCCTGGTCCTTATTTTCATAAATGTACATTCCTGTGGGTTTCCCATTCCATATACCTATTGTTTTTTTAAATATGTTATAACTCCAACTCACCTCCTATATAATGTCACAAAAGAACAAAAAAAACCTCCGCAACCTCCACAAACTTCTTCGGGGACAAAACCAAAGGCTCACAAAATCAGGGGTCCTTTCCAGAATCCCCTTCCTCACCTCACTCTTCTGAATCCAGTATTGACCCTCAAATTCAAGCAGTCGTAACTAGTCTTCTGGATGGGGTTCAAACTGCATTCCATCAAGAGCTCTCTAAAGCAGTTAACAAACTTAAATCTGAGATTGCATCACTGGGCTCCAGGATGGATGTCTTGGAATCCAAAACTGATGACGGTACTTGTGTATTTTGGCGGCGCCCATCGCATCGCATACCATAACACTTACGATGGTATGCGATGCGACGCGATATCGTACGATAGTGCACGATGGCATACAATTTTGAAATTGTATGCCATTGTACATGGCATACGATGCCATACGATGCGATGCGATTAAACATTGTATAAGCACCCTAATGGGTGCTTATACAATGTTAAGCACCCAAATGGGTGCTTACAATGTTAAATGCACCCCCACGCCACCCCCCACTATAAACGTGAACCCGAAGCGTGGCGAGCGCAGCGAGCCCGCGAGGGTCGGCGGTACGCGTCCTACGACCTTTTCATACCCCCACTATCCACGTCGGCGTGGAGTTGAGAATAGAATAGTGTGGCGAGCGCAGCGAGCCACCGAGCCCGAAGCGTGGCGAGCGCAGCGAGCCCCGCGAGGGGACGCGGATACCTTCACAGGTAAACGCGTCCCCTCGCGGGCTTCACAGGTGTCCGCGTCGCCACGGACACCTGTGAAGCCCGCGAGGGGACGCGTATAACTGTGAAGGTATCCGCGTCCCCTCGCGGGGCACGCTGCGCTCGCCACGCTTCGGGCTCGGTGGCTCGCTACGCTCGCCACACTATTCTATTCTCAACTCCACGCCGACGTGGATAGTGGGGGTATGAAAAGGTCGTAGGACGCGTACCGCCGCCCCTCGCGGGCTCGCTGCGCTCGCCACGCTTCGGGTTCACGTTTATAGTGGGGGGTGGCGTGGGGGTGCATTTAACATTGTAAGCACCCATTTGGGTGCTCAAAAGCACCCTTTAGGGTGCTTATACGATTTTTGGTCGTATAGGGGGTCAAAATCGCGTCGCATCGCATCGCATGCCATCGGGTGCATGGCATGCGATGCGATGCGATCTGTTCGTCGTACGACGGACATCGGGGGCGCCGCCAAAATACACAAGTACCCTGATGACTTATGCCGCTCACAACATTGCCTATTTGCGGAGCTTACTAGGCCGCACAACAAATTAGAATCCCTTAAAGAGAAACAAGAGGACCAAGAAAATAGATCCCGTCTGAATAATCTTAGAATTCGAAATGTGGCAGAATATGTTCCTAGTGTCTCTCTGCCAACCTTCTTGAAAGATCTTTTTCAGCACCTAGTTCCAGAACTTACAGATGAAGATTGCCTGTGTGATAGAGCTCATAGGGCTCTCAAATATAAACCCTCAGCATTTCAGCCCCCCAGGGATGTTATCGTGCGGCTTCACTATTACAAATCAAAGGAACAAATCTTACTCTCCACTCGTGACTCCTCTACTATTGATTTTTGAGATATGCAGATACAAATCTACCAAGACTTGGCTTCCTCCACCATCCAGAAATACAGAGATCTTCAACCTGTTACCAGAATTCTTCACCAATCCCACATCAGATACAGATGGGGTTTTCCTTTCCTACTGCAAGTTTTTGCCAATAACACCACATATTCTGTAAAAATCCTGACCCAAGGGCAAGATATGCTAGCTAAACTGGACTTGCTTCCGGAACCCTCCAATGACCCCACCGCCATGGCTCTCCCCAAACCTCAAAGGCCTAAACCACCTTCTTCAGAATGGACAAGAGTGAGCCGTCCGCATCAAAGAGACACTGAACCACCTTGAATAGCATATGAGACTCCTACAACGGCACATAGATGTAGACATCTTCATTAGACAACTCCCTGTCTTTCCCACCTTGTAGACAGACTCCTTGATATCCAATTATCTGTACTGAATGTTAACTGGTAATCCCCCCTTTTTTTCTTCTTTCATTGGTTGTCCCCCTCCCCTTCCCTCTCCCCCCCAAAAAAATCCCCCCCTTTTTTTCTCTTCCCCTACCCACATAGATGTTACACTTGTCTCACAGCGCAGTTTGCTGTGATTTAACTGCTTTTATATGTTTAGCTAAGGACCGGGCTATCCCAGTCATGGTTTCCACTTGTTTCGCCACCCCATGCACCCTAATCTAACTGTTGGTATTTTTTTGTTTAATTTTATGTTTTATGTGGCGGTCCTACAGCAGGACCCATGTTTTCAGGGTTTTTGCCCAATAGGGCTCTCTTCTTTCTTCTCTATCTACCTGTTCTTTTACTCTCCTCTCATCTTCTCCCTTGCTCTTCTTCCCTCTTTCCCTTTCCTACTGGGGCGAGTCCTCGGTGGATCCCTCCTCTCTCTCAAATGCCTTACAACTCCCCACTACTATGGCTCTTAAATTGATCTCCATTAATGTCAACGGCTTAACTCCCCTAAGAAACGCACAGTGGTTTTGAGTGCATGTAGAGGAGAAAAAGCTGATATTGCGTTTCTTCAAGAAACCCACTTTACTGGCTCTCACTTACAGCTTCAGGGTAAGCAGTTCTCTCGGACCTTCTTTGCCTCCGCTGATTGAAAAAAAACGGGGAGTAGCCATTTTAATCCATAGGAACATTCCATTCGTCCACCTAAAGACTATTGCAGATCCAGAAGGGCGCTACCTCATAATAATAGGCTCTATCTGATCTGTAGTTTTCACCCTTGTCTCTCTTTATGCCCCCAATCTAGACCAATCACAGTTTTTTGGATAATTTTTTAACACCTAGATAGATTTGCACAGGGACACATAATTTTGGGCGGAGATTACAACACCATACTTAACCCCCTTCTTGATAGGTCGAGAGCGACTGCTAGCAACCGAGACTCCAAGTCCACTAAAGCCTCGCTCACGCTAACGTCTTCCTTAACCAAGCTTAACCTATATAATTCTTGGCAGCTTAAACATTCTTCAGCAAAAGACTATACTCATTTTTCCGCACCATATCACACCTATTCCCGCATAGATATGATTCACGTATCCCAATCTTTTATGTTATCCATACTATATGCAGACATTACTCCATTCACCTGGACTGACCACGCAGGTGTTTACATTTTACTAGACTTACTCCACAGCTCGTATGGATCTTGTAAATGGCGTTTAGACGACTATCTTCTTCTACATCCATCTGCTCTTGCAGACTTTAAAATGACTCTATTACAATGATATGCGATGTGCACCCTAGGGTGCCACCCTGCGCTCAGTGTCACTCAACCTTACTGTTATATGTGCTGTGTGTCTAGACGGTGTTTCATATACAACATGCACAGTATTGATGAATAAATAAAAAATTTATTTGTCACAAAATTAAAACATATTCTGGGACATTTATCATTGCATGAGGGTACAATATACAATAAGAAAAAAAATTGTGAATAGGATAAAAAATGGAATAAAGATAAATATAAAAATAAAAATAAAATTTAGACAAGTATATAGTATAAAATATGTATATCAATAAAAATATGGATATATAATATATATTATATAGGATAGCTGCAGAAAAAACAGTTGGTTAAAAAGTTTTCTTGCTAATAGGTTACCCTAGTACCGGTACACATGCCACAATGGGGAAGGTGGGGGTTGGGGATGACGTACATAGACTCACATAGACTAACACAGTCTTTGTGGTACCAGTAGATGATCGCCACAAACTTGTGGCTCCTGTATAACGTTGTATGCAATTCTGCTTCCAAATGGGCAGTTCAGGTCTCTTTACCTTTAGGCTGGGGTGAGTGTCTGCCGGCAGACTCTCGCTGGTGCTGTCACTGTGTGGACGGCGCTGGGCGAGTGCAGGAGTTCACATCAACTAGTTTCGCCCGGGGGTGGGCTTCTTCAGGACTTTTAAAACGGTAAATTGACGTTTTTTTACCGTTTTAAAACGGTAATGTGTGCGGTCTGAAAGGTCCAGTCCCACTTAACCGGTTAGAAAATGCCGTTTTTTCTAACCGGTTAAAATGCAGGGTCCTACCCGTTTCTGAACCGGTATTTTAGCGCAAAAATCGGCTCAGAAACGGTATTTAGGACCCAGCCAATGAGCTGGGTCCTAAATTCAGCACAGTGAATACTTAATGAGCGCTCATTAAGTATTCACAGCACTGGAGCCCCCCCCCCGCGCGTGTCGACGCCCCCCGCGCGTGTCGACGGCCCCCCGCGTGTCGACCCCCCCGCGCGTGTCGGCGCCCCCCCCCCCCCCCGTGTCGACTTACCCCGTGCCGGTATCTCCGTTGTGGTTCCCGGCACTGCAGCTCAGTATGCTCGGAAAGCACTTATGAAAAAAGTGTCTTTCAGAAAATGGCTGCCCCCTATACGGAAGACAGTTTTTTTAAACAGGGTTTCCTATGGGGCAGCCATTTTCTGGAAGACACTTTTTTCATAAGTGCTTTCCGAGCATACTGAGCTGCAGTCCACAACGGAGGTACCGGCACGGGGTAAGTCGACAGGGGGGGGGGGGCGCCGACACGCGGGGTGGGGTGGGGGGGGCGTCGACACGCGCGGGGGGCGTCGACATGCGCGGGGGGGCGTCGACATGCTCTCGGTCGACACGCGAGGGGGGGGGGGGAGCTGCACGGAGGGGAGGGCTGAAGGCTGCACTGGCTTTGACCCTGTATTTGGAAAGTTTCCAAAAACGGGTCTGCCAGTGTCAAAAAATCGGCACTTAAACGGTAATATACCGTTTAAGTGCTGCGGTGTGAAAGGGGTTTTATCTGGCAGACCCGTTTTTGGAAACGTTTCCAAATACAGGGTCAAAGCCAGTTATGCGGTCTGAAAGCAGCATTAGTCTATGTGAGTCTATGTACGTCATCCCCAACCCCCACCTTCCCCATTGTGGCATGTGTACCGGTACTAGGGTAACCTATTAGCAAGAAAACTTTTTAACCAACTGTTTTTTCTGCAGCTATCCTATATAATATATATTATATATCCATATTCTTATTGATATACATATTTTATACTATATACTTGTCTAAATTTTATTTTTATTTTTATATTTATCTTTATTCCATTTTTTATCCTATTCACAATTTTTTTTCTTATTGTATATTGTATATTGTACCCTCATGCAATGATAAATGTCCCAGAATATGTTTTAATTTTGTGACAAATAAATTTTTTATTTATTCATCAATACTGTGCATGTTGTATATGAAACACCGTCTAGACACATAGCACATATAACAGTAAGGTTGAGTGACACTGAGCGCAGGGTGGCACCCTAGGGTGCACATCGCATATCATTTCTCTTCAAAGAGGTACCCTGTAGTATACCTCCCACACCCCGCAGCCGACCCACGTCAACCAAGTCTACAGCGCAATAAACCCAGAACCCCTTTTGTACAGACTCTATTACAATATCTCTCCTAATATTTCCCCACAGGTTCTATGGGAGCCCATAAGGCCACCATTAGAGGCCACATGATAGCAAGAGCCTCGGCCTGCTGGAAGAAAGCTGCTCAAGAAATCTCATCCTTAGAAGCTGAAATTTCCACCCTATTGACTACATAAAACTTCGCCAGACTCCTCTACTCTTGCTAAGATTAATTGTCTGAAAGGCGAACTGAATACTGCGTCTATATTGCAAAAACTGCGTCAAAGATTTTAAGATAAAGCTGACAAAATAGACACAGTACTTGTTTCCTAGCACGGCGCCAGTGATAAAAATGTTATCCATTGGGACCCAAAAAATCGCGTTGATCGCATCGCATGCAACCAAATCGCATGCGATGCGATTGACGCGATTTTTACATTGGAATCAATGTAAAAGGGTCTCTAAGACCCAATTTTACATTGGCCCCAATGTTAAATTCATCCCAGACCCCAATTTTCATTGTAGCCCGACCCTGATGGGTCAAATGTCCCCCCATTGTTAATACCACCCCACGATGAACGCCAACCCGAAGCGCGGCGAGCGCAGTGAGCCCGCGAGGGGCGGCGGTACACGTCCTCCGACCTTTTCATACCCTCACTATACACGTCGGCGTGGAGTTGATTTTATATAGTGTGGTGAGCGCAGCGAGCCTCCGAGCCCGAAGCGTGGTATTACGCAGGTATTACGCGGGGCTCGCTGCGCTTGCCACGCTTCAGGCTCGGTGGCTCGCTGCGCTCGCCACACTATATAAAATCAACTCCATGCCGACGTGTATAGTGGGGGTATGAAAAGGTTGGAGGACGTATACCGCCGCCCCTCGCGGGCTCGCTGCGCTCGCCGTGCTTCGGGTTTTTACATAGCCATTTAACATTGAATACAATGCATTCAATGTTAAATCGCGTCGATCGCATCAGTCACATCGGGACCTTAACTTAAGGCATGCGATGGACGCGATCAACGCGATGTTTTCATTGTCTGGGAAAAGGCTAAAAATAGCCCTAAAATCGTGTCGGTCACGTCCATCGCATACCTTAAGTTAAGGTATGCGATCAACTACGACGGGCGCTGTGCTAGGAAAAAAATACCATAGACATTGTTCTAGCTAATAAGCTCCGACGTAAACAGGCCTTGGGTGCTATCCATAAATTATACTCTCGTAAAAACGGTGATTACACTTATGATCCTAAAGTTATGGTCGAGAAATTTAGGGATTTTTATTCCTCTCTTTATAATTTACAACCAGCCCCCCCCTCTGCGGGGCCTGGGGAAGTACATTCATATTTATCGACTGCCTCACTGCCTACCATTACGGAGGCCCAGCTAGCCACTTTGAATGCAGATATCTCAGAGGAGGAGACAAAAGCCGCAATAAAATCTATGTGATCCTCTGCCGCCCCAGGTCCAGATGGTTTTACTGCCCAATATTATAAAGTGTTTGCAAAGGAACTCTCCCCTCACCTTACCTTCCTGTTTAATAATATTGTAAATGGCGAACACTTCGCTCCAGCTTCCTTACAAGATGATATCGTTGTGATTCCGAAACAGATAGAGACCACATGCAATGTGGTAACTATAGACCAATCTCATTACTTAATGTTGATCTAAAAATATATGCTAAAATAATAGCAGCCCGCTTAGCCCCCTTCCTCCGACATCTAGTGCACCCGGACCAAGTGGGTTTCATAGGTAGGAGGGATATTTTGAAGGCCACTAGATGACCCAACCATGAGATCTCAAAGGAGAGCCATGAGGTAGATAGGGACATAAGTGAGCCACAGTGAGTTTGTATCACTCAACAGGACAATGGATATACTCAGTGGCGGAACTTGTGGGAAATGAGCCCAGGAAAAAAATATAATTTGTGCCCCTCTACCTCCTCTACCCCAACCAAAGGTCATAATATACTACTTAGCATTGGGTGATAGGGAGAGGCAGAGGGTGACAGTGAGAGGCGGGGCAGGCAGAGTGTGACAGAGAAAAATATTGGGTGACAGAGACAGCTGTGGGCACCTTAGTCCTCAGGACTCCAGTGCACTGCACCTGCTGCACCAATGGTAGTTCCGCCTCTTGATGTTATTATCAATGTATAGGGATGTTTTGCTATTCTACTTATAAAATAATTCTTGAATATTTACAGTACTCAAATTATAATATTGTACAGTAACTTGTAATAATGTATGGTCTGTTTTGTACAGGAAGGACATATGCAGACAAAAATGATCAATGCTGGCTTGCAGTATGGATATGAGTATCTTGGCAATACACCTAGGTTGGTTATTACTCCATTAACAGATAGATGTTACAGGTACGTTGCAATTCCTTCAAATATACATATTATGTTGACAAATAATTCATCATATCATACAGTATATTGCTAAATCTAGAATTAGTGTGATGTGCCAATAAAACTCCATGCAAATTGCAAATGCACATACAGTAACTTTAAAATTGAAAGTTTTCCTGCAATGAGTATGAGATACAAGGAAAAAATAGAGCTGGCATTCTGACAGCACATTTGAGCCGCCGTGCTGAAATCAATATCCCCTATTCCTTTTGTTCACTAGAAGAAATTTGAGAGTATGACACTTTTGGTTATGATGCATAATATCTGAGAAGCCTCTGGAGGGGATCTCAAAGGCCTTTGTGGTTAGGATTGTACACTAGGGGGAGGGTTAGGGTTAGGCTGTGTAGAGGGGGTCAGCAGAGGAGGTTAGGCTGTGATAGAGGTTGGTTAGGTTTCGGCTGCATGAGGAGTGGGTTAGGGTAAAATTGCTGCAAATCTTCAGGATCCTGCAGTCTGTATTCTGACTGCTGGGATTTCATACCCAACTCCTATGGGTCATAGGGTCGACAATATTAGGTCAACACATGAAAAAGGTTGAAATGCATTAGGTCGACATGGTCTAAATGTTGACACAGGCAATATGTAAACGTGGAAAAGGTCAGCATAAGTGTTTTTGTGTGTACAGTATGTTGACATACTGTAAGTGTACTGTGTCCCCTTGCATGGCTCACTTTGCTCACCATACTGTGGGAACAGTGCCTTGCATATTCTCCCTCTATGTCCATGTGAATAGTTTAGTATGAAAAAAATATTTTTTTAAGAAAAAAACATAAAAAACTCATGTCGACCTTTTCCATGTTTGACATATTAAAATATGTCAAACATGGAAGATCTAGTAGCAATAGCAACAGTATAAAATAACATAGAAAATATAAATAAATCAGAGCACGGCCCGGGGTAATTGTTAAAATGAAGAGTGGTATTAAAAGCATGCTGGCATCCCAGCAGTTATTGGGATTTGTTTGACATGATCTTTCCCCAGTAAACCCATGCTGTTTCAGATCCTGTAAGTTGCTGGTTTTCAGACATTCTACAACTCGCTAATAGTGTTTCCATCAATTTCCCTACTACTGATGTAAGGCTCACTGGTCGATAGTTGCTTACCTCTTCCTTGCTTCCACTTTTGTGCAGTGGGACTACATTCACTGTTTTCCCGTCCTCTGGGATTACTCCAGTAGATAGTGACTGGTTGAATAATTCTGTTAATTGTTTTACCAGCTCCCCTTTAAGCTATTTTAGTATCCTTGGATGTATCCGATCTGGCCCCATTGATTTATCCACTTTCAGTTTTGAGAGTTCTGTTAGGACTTTCTCCTCTGAATGTACTATACTATACTTGCAACTTAACTGTGGCCCCTTCCCCTCTCTTTCAGCAGTGAATACTGAGCAGAAATAGTTATTAATATGATTTGTTATTACGCTGTCTTTAGTCTTATTACTCCACTTTTTGTTTTTTTTCCTTTCACTTATATACCAAAAAATGTTTTCCCCAGTTTACTCAATGACTGGGCCATTTTCTCCTCAGTCTGTGCTTTTGCACATCTGATTTCTATTACTATTATTAGCCTCCTTCTGTCTAACAAGATACACCTCTTTGTCCTCATTATTCTGCATCTGCTTATATTACTTAAAGGACAACTTTTTTGCTTTCATAATACTTGCTACTTCTTTTGCAAACCACATTTTTCCTTGTGTTTTTCCTAACTCTATTGATGCACAGTTCTGTTGCTTTTAGTATTGCACTTTTAATTTTTTTCCACTTCTGCACTCCTTCCAAGCTCCTCTACTCTGCCAAAGAATCCCTTACAGTTTCCCATCTCAACAAAATCAGCCTTCCTAAAATGTAACACCTTCATTTTTGTGTGCGACAAGTCAGTCTCTGTCTTTATTCTGAAGCATACTGCTTGATGGTCACTGGATCCCAGATTTTCACCCACATTTACGTCAGGTATTCCATCACCATTTGTAAGTAAGTCTAATATTGCATCCTTACAAGTGGACTTCCCCACCAATTGCTGGAGGGATGCTCCACTTTGTATTAAGGTAGTCTTTATGCTTTTCACATATATTGCAACCCCTCCTCCGATTCTTCCCATTCTTTCCTAAATAAAGTATATCCTGGTTCAGCTATGTCCCAATCCATGATTTTCATTGCACCAGGACTCTGTAATAGCCACAATCTCCAGTTCATCCCTTGTTTTTGTAATTAGTTCTGGGATTTTATTTCCAAATCTCCTAGCATTTGCACACATAGCTCTTAAAGTTTTTTTGTTTGTGCTTTTCCTGGTGTTAGCTATGTACATCTTCCTGCCTATATCTATTCGGTTTTGATTGGCATTTTCTTCTGGTGCAGTAGATAGGCTTCCTGTTCCATTTGCCTGCAGAGGCAATACCTCTAGGATGGAGGAGCAGATTTCTTCATTCTTATATTTCAATATTCTTTATTTCATTTTCCATATAAAACTTGAAGCAAGTACCATACATAACCATATACATATAACATTACATATATGCAACATAGATAGAGTCGACTGACTTGTTTGCATTAGTCATCTCCCCTTACCAATTTTTTTTTCTTTGGCTCATATTGGCTCTCTATCCCTTTCCTCTCCTTTCCCCCTCCAACATTATCAGATTATTTTCTTGTATTTTGCTTATTTTCTTACACATAGCGATTCCATTGTATTATTCTATTATCATCATAAAGTACCGTATTATTTTAAGAGAAATAACTTAAGCGTTATGGCCTTTTTCATTCTGTCTAGTGTATATCGTTAGTGTTACAGACTATTCAAATTCTTTGTGCATCACTCTCATTTCTGTATTTATTACAATAATTTTCTTCTTCAAAGAAAAAACAGTGTCTTTATCTATACGATCCATTCAGTTTCTTTGTGCATGCTTTCTTTCGGGTGTTAATCAAGTGTCTTCTCTAATTATATAGAGTCTGTTTATCTCTAAAGTGCATAGATTGTTACTTATTCATACCCGTGGATGTTTTTAACCAATAAATGTTTATCCAACCTTATTTTAAACATATTTCTAGTGTCTGCCGACACCACTTCTTCAGGAAGAGCGTTCCAAAGTTTGACTGTTCTGATTGTAAAGAATTTTTTTCTTCTAGATGAACAAAATCTTTTTTCTTCTAATCTAAACTCATGCCCTCTCGTCCTAGAATTCTGTCTAGCAGAAAAAAATGGTGTTTGACAGTTCCTTATATTGGCCCCTGATATATTTGTACATGTTGAGCATGTCCCCCCTTAAACGTCTTTTCTCTAGTGTAAATAGTCCCAGCTTGCTTAATCTCTCCTCGTACCTTAAAGTCTCCCTTCCCCTAATAAGCTTAGTTGCTCTTCTTTGGATTTTTTCTAATTCTATGATGTCCTTTTTATAGTGTGGGGCCCAGAATTGTACTCCGTATTCGAGATGCGGTCTAACCAATGATTTGTACAGAGGCATAATTACTTTTGAATCCCTAGTTTCCATGCCCCTTTTAATACATGCTAGAGTTTTATTGGCCTTTTTAGTTGCTATATTACATTGAGCACTACACCCTAGTTTGTTGTCTTTTTGGATTTCTAGATCCTTTTCGAGTACTGAATTACCCAATTCATCCCTGCTTAGGTTATAACTAGCACACTGGTTATGTCTCCCAAGGTGCATGACCATGCATTTGTCCACATTGAACCTCATCTTCCACTTTTTTGTCCACTCATCTAGATTGTCAAAATCATTTTGAAGCGTGGTGAGATCTTCTGATGATTTAATAACTCTGCTCAGTTTTGTATCGTCCGCAAAGATGGATACATTGCTGAGTAACCCTATCCCAATATCGTTAATAAAAATGTTAAACAAAATGGGCCCTAGAACCGAACCCTGTGGCACTCCACTTAGTACTGGTATCATATTTGAAACTGCACTGTTCACAACCACTCTTTGTTCTCTATTACACAGCCAGTTCCCTACCCAACTTCAGATATTGGCCGCTAATCCCAGGTCCTCCATTTTATTTATCAACCTCTTGTGTGGTATGGTGTCGAAGGCTTTAGCAAAATCTAGGAAAATCCCATCTACAGCATTTCCATTATCAAGGTTTTTGCTAACCTCTTCATAGAAACCAAGTAGATTAGTTTGGCATGAACGATTTTTCACGAACCCATGCTGGTTATAACTGAGTAAACTATGAAGGTCTAAATATTCCTGGATCCCATCTCTTAAAAATCCTTCAAATAGTTTATCCACTATTGATGTTAAACTAACAGGTCTGTAATTAGCGGGATCCTCCTTTTTCCTTTTTGAATAATGGCACTACCTCTGCTATTCTCCAGTCTTTTGATACTGTTCCTGATGATAGTGAATTATTGAAGATATAATGTAGAGGGGAAGCTAATTCCTCCCTTAATTCCATTAGTAACCTAGGATGAATCCCATCTGGCCCAGGTGATTTATTTGTTTTGATTTTGCTGAGCCTCAATATTATTTCCTCGGTAGAGAAATCAATATTGAGGTCTGGCTTGTTCATCCCATTTGTGGTATGTGTGTGTTCTGCTTTTCCCTTATCCTCCGTAAAACTTTTTCCAGTGATATCGGTTAGTGGGCCTATGTTGTCCTTAATTATACGTTTACTATTTATGTATTTGAAGAACTTCTTGGGGTTAGTTTTGCTTTCAGTGGCTATGCGCTCTTCATAATCCCTTTTAGCTGCTTTGATTGCCCCTTTGCAAATTTTGTTTGATTCTTTGTAATTGGTGAACGCCTCCTCATTTAAGTTATTTTTATAGAATTTAAATGCTCTTGTTTTATTGTTGATTGCTGACCTAACTTTTTTGTCCATCCATGGTGGCTTTTTTTATTGAATTTCCCCTTATTAACTTTAGGAATGTATTTATTAGTTAATGATTCGAGTACATTTTTTAGAGTATCCCACATTTCCTCATCATTTTTCCCCTCAAAAACAGTTTCCCACACAATTCTTTTTAGGGCTTCTCTGAATATTTCAAAGTTAGCTTTTCTGAAGTTTAGTATTTTGCCGATCCTTTATGATGTAATTTACTGAAGTTGATTTCCAGTGAAACCATATTGTGGTCACTGTTCCCTAGATGTTCAATTACTTTTGTGTTTGAGACTACAGATGGAGCCACTGCCATCTATCTCTATAATAGGATTAAGTGAGTAATTTGTTTACTCTGCTAATCCCCTATTGTATTGCAGCTGAGAACAATAGGATAGCCATGGCTAGCCATCCTGAGCCATGGCCTAAGAAAGATAGATAAGATGTGCTCCTACTGTAGATCTATGTTATTTGTTAATACCAAATCCAATAGAGCCTTATTACGAGTTGGAGCTTCTACCGTTTGTGTGATAAACTCGTCTTTAAGTAAGCTTAGGATCCCACTGCTTCTTGCCGTTTTACTTGTTATGTTTTTCCAATCAATATAAGGTAAATTAAAATCCCCCATAATTAATACCTGACCCTGATCTGATGATTGTTTGATTTGGTTTAAAAGCAGAGACTCGTCCCTTTCGTTTATGTTCTGAGGTCTATAGCATACCCCTATTAAAATTTTATTAGTTTTTTTGTTATTGTCGGTTATCTCTGCCCACACGGCCTCAGTGTAATCTTCCTCTGTACCTGTGCTCATTTCTTTCTCACACAATGTTAAGTTATTTTTTACATATAGGCACACCCCCCCCGCCCTTTCTATTTTCCCTATCTTTTCTGTAGAGTGTATATCCCTCCATGCTTAATGCCCAGTTGTGCGACTCGTTACACCATGTTTCTGTAATACCAATAATGTCATAATCGTCCCTAGTGACCACAGTTTCTAGTTCCCTGAATTTTCCCTCCTAAGCTTCTTGCATTTGCCAGTAGGCATTTTAATTTTTGTTTATTTTTATTTGCATCCCTAACATTGTGTTTAATTTCTCCTCTGGACTTATTTGTATTCCTTACTAACTACCTCGTACCCACCTCTCCCTCAGACTCTCTACAGCCCTCCCCACCATGCCCACTGCCTGACCTATTTACAGTTTTGAAACTTCTTCCTACAGATGGAGCCGGGCTCCCTCTTGCTGGTGAATCACCAGAACGACACCGCTGGTGAACCGCCAGCAGCCCGGCTCTCCATCTGACTGAGACGTGTGTGCGTCTCACACGCACGCGCGTCTCAATTTCTGTGCGACGGGAACCCGTCCGTCTCCACTTCAGGGAGACGGACAGGGTTAGGGGGGTGCGGGGAGGCGGTGGGGACCCCGGGTGACCGCCGACAAGCCGACAGGGACCCGGGGGAAGCTGTCGGAAGAAGAAGCGCGTGCATCTCGTGCGCGCGCGTCCCCTTTCGCAGATACAGATGGCGAGTGGTAGGGGATGGCAGATGGCGTCGCCATCGCCATCCCCTGCAAAGAAGAGACCCGCTCCATCTGTATGTCGTTTACTCCTTCCCATACCCTAAGGTCATCTGTACCTGAGAGCTGTAATGAGGTAAGATTACTGTTATTACATAACATTCCTGGAACACCCTGGGAATTCCCCTCGATATTACCCTTATTAGTACCCCGGACTAATATACGAATATTGCGCCACCATATACTGTCAAGCTTATTCCTACCATTTCCGAGTTTATTTTAGTTGCTCTAAGACTCGTGGTTTAATGTTTACTGTATACCCACCATATAACATCAACTACTTTTTAAGGTTTATACATTTTGGCAAAATAAAACGTTACATGTACATTGCAATGTTGTTTCATGGTTCATGTCTGAACAATGGTGAATAAAGCAAAATAAAAACATCAATTAAGGCTTAAGTCACAATTATTTCACAGAAACCCGAACATATCTGTCCCAAGGCTCTATCCAGATGCGTAGGGAGGGCGGAGCCAGTGGAGCTCACGCTCTGGGCGCCGGCGGGGCGCAAGGCGCCACCCAACCTCCGCAAATGAGCCGGGACTCGGGAATCCAGGGACTGCTTAAAATCTCAGGCGGGCCACGGCGCCTGCCTGCTCACCTGACCCTGCCGCCGCTGTCTCTTCCCCCCATGTCCAGAGTGACTCCAGCGGCAGCGAGTCCTCCCTTGCCGAAGCTGCTGCTGCTCGGGCCGGCTCAGTGTGATGACGAGCCGACCGGGCAGCGCTCAGGACACTGACTCCCCCCCCCCTTCCCCTGCTAAAGTGCTACACAGCCTCCTCCTTGGCTGCAGCAGCGTCATCGTCACGTCCCAAGCGCTGGCTGTAGCCTGGAGGAGGAGGCTGACTGCTGCTGGGCCAGATAACTGTCATCATCTCAAGTCATCATCAAGGTGGATTTTACTTTGTTATGTAAAAAATATGTGACCTCTTTGTGCAAAATATGTTTAAAGCATGAAGCAATGTGGGGGTCCTGCAGCCTGATAGTGAAAGCTAGAAGGCAGGAAAAGGATATTTAGTGGCTGCAAGGGGGATGCATGCACTGCATAGCAGCACTGGTAATATAGCTGGCACTCCAGCCCCCTGCAGCTGCTGACTCCCGCAGTCTTCCAGCGTTTAACCCCGCCCCCTGCCAGCACTTAATCTGTGCAGACTTTGAGAGCTTACCTCTGCCTTTTTCAGCGGGTCACTTTGCGCACCTGCTCGGTGATGGCTTCTTGCTGCCTTAAAGTGGGGACTTCTGCTCCTTTCCCCTCCTGCTGCTGACATCCCAGCAAGCGCACAGTCTCTGCTGCCCAAGGCCGGCCCCTCCCCGCAGTCAATCTTCGCTGGGCTTTAGAGCCGGTGCTGGCTGAGGGCGCTCACCCCTGCCCTCACAGCCCTGTAATCGTGTACCCCACGCTGTTTAACCCCATCACTCAATCCCGCCCCCTTCCAGCACTCAATCCCGCCCCCTCCTAGTGGGCAATCCCCACTGGCGCACGGCATCAATTCCCCCTGCCTGTCAGTGCTGAGTCCCGGCTGCCGCTAGGGACACTTGGCACCTCTGTTCCAGTGCCGCAGAACCCCAGGGAGCCGCGGCGGACAGTTTGGGAACCACTGGTGTGGGGAGTGAAGTTCTTGCAGTGGAGGAGAGGAAGGTTGAGGGTGGGCGGAGTCACGGGCGTCATGTACACCATGCCTCCATTAGGTGACATCACACGGTGGGCCAGCTTCTCATGATGACAAAAATGTCAGCCATGCCCCCAATTCATGACGGGGGGACACAAAACATGCCCTTGCTCCAGGCACCATGGCACCTAGCTACATCGCTGGCTCTATCACAAGGTCTTCACATGCCAGTTATTGCCTATTTGATTCTCCCCTTCCTCCCCTTTATCTTCAGCTACATCTGTCTGAAGGTATAAGGCATACACAAGAGCTGTTTTTAAAGCCTCAGATTTTACCACTACTCCTAAACATCACTACACCTTAAACTAATTACTAACAACATTCCAACTACCCCTAAGCTGTACATTTCTTACCCCCCCTCCCTTTCCCTCCCACAACTAAGACTCGGTGCGTCCTAACCATCAGACAATGATCTAAGCAGGTACCAGGTTGTGCCCTCAAATATTTTTATAACATGTTTCTGCGTGCCTTCCTCCAATTAAGTTATATATATTCCCCATTTGGCATGGAACTTTTTAAAGCCTTCCTCTACCATAGGCAGAGTGGCCCTTCTATCAAAATATAGCAACTGTGTTAGTGCTGCTTTAATGTCCTGTAGAAAGGTTTATACATTCTTGATCGACACCAGCCATCCCATTTAGCATGGTGCCCAGAGATTGTATTTCGTTCATGAGACATATATTTCTCATGTCTTTGTACTTCATTTACTAGATCTCTCCATTCTATTGTTTCTGGTTGTTTTGGTGAGAACCAGGTATGGGCTATTATCACCTTAGCCAATGTAAACAAGCACATAATATATTGATATACAGTATCTCTTTAGAACAGAGTTCTTTCACTTCCAGGCCGAAGATACAGGCTCTGTGACTACACTGTATATTAATCAGAACTGTGGACATAACAACATTCCAAACTCTCTTCCAAAATAAGAAAACCCCTGGGCATTCCCAGAACAAATGCCAAAATCCTACCTCATCCTCCCCACACTTTCGACATTGTGCATTTGCTCTCAGGCCGCATTTAAATAGCATTTCTGGTGTTCGATATACCCTGTGCAAAATATAATAGTATATTTGTTGATACCTAATACACGACGTGGCATACTTTATTGAGCCCAGTGTTTTTCCCCATTGTTCCCCTGTAATTGGACCGAAGTCTTTTTCCCATTTTACTTTAAGACAATCCAGCATGTCTAGATGTTGATTATTGTTAATGTTAGTATACAATCGGGATACTTGCCCTTTACCATTTGTTCTCTTTAGCAGTATTTTAATAGGGGATGAATACGTTTTATGTAAGACCCTTAATCTTTTAGTTAATAGCATGACGCTAAAGAAACATTTCTGTGAGATATTAAATTCATTCTGAAGCTGCGCAAATTACTTAAAATATCCGCTAACATAGAGATGTCCAACGTTGTTTATTCCTTTATATTTCCATATATTATCTGGTGATATTTTAGCCAGTTATGGATAGTTATTAATATACCAGAGGGGAGAGTCATTTTCTATACCACTACATTTATATATTATATGCACACTTCTCCATACTAATATAGCTTGGCGGAACAATGGGGGGGAGTCTATTTATTTTTATCCCTGATAGTAATACATGTAGGGGGCAATCTATCTGTCCAAATTGCTCTTTTAAAAAGGCTTGTAGTGTTTTGTCAATATTATTAGAAACCCAGCCACTTAAATGTACCAATTGAGAGGCCATATAGTAATTTCTAAAATTTGGGAGAGACAGGCCCCCCATCTCTTTTGATTTACTTAAGGTTTTAACGAAACTCGAGCAGGTTTATCTTTCCATATAAAGGATGATATTAATCGATCAATATCTGAAAACAGTTTTTTGGAGATATATACTGTATATGGAAATTGGTACTTATGAGTTATCTGGGCGCCTGATTTTTTGATTGTATGCCTTAAGTTAAGGCATACAATCAGATGCGATGCGATGCGATATCGCATCGCATCGCATCGCATGCGACCATCGGATGCGATGACCCGATTTTTCCATAGGAATCAATGTTAAAATGGACTGAGTCCATTTTAACATGGAATTCAATGGGAAAAAGGGGGGTACTTGTGAGTTATCTGGGCGCCCGATTTTTGGTCGTATACGCATCGCGTCGCATCGCATGGCATCGTATGTTAACCAAATGGCATGCGATGCGACGCGACGAGATGACCACCCGAACCCGATTTTACATCGGGTACTATGTAAAGTGATCACGTCGCATCGCATGTTAACCACATGGCATGCGATGCGATGCGATACCACCCGATTTTTGCAGTGTAAAACCCCCAAGAAAGTGTCCCAAAAAGTGACACAATGTCAGTCCCATCCCCATTGTTAACGCCACTCCACTATCAAAGTGAACCCGAAGCGTGGCGAGCGCAGCGAGCCCGCGAGGGGCGGCGGTACGCGTCCTACGACCTTTTCATGCCCTACTATCCACTAGGGCGTGGAGTGAGAATATAATAGTGTGGCGAGCGCAGCGAGCCACCGTGCCCGAAGCGTGGCGAGCGCAGCGAGCCCCACGAGGGGACACGGATACCTTCACAGGTAAGCCCGCGAAGGGACGCGCTTACCTGTGAAGGTATCCGTGTCCCCTCGCGGGGCTCGCTGCGCTCGCCACGCTTCGGGCTCGGTGGCTCGCTACGCTCGCCACACTATTATATTCTCACTCCACGCCCTAGTGGATAGTAGGGCATGAAAAGGTCGTAGGACGCGTACCGCCGCCCCTCGCGGCCTCGCTGCGCTCGCCACGCTTCGGGTTCACGTTGATAGTGGAGTGGCTGTGAGCATCCAATATCATTCATCCATATCATGCATATCTGACACATTAAGGACAACTGAATTAAAGGTAATAACTGTGTAATTAACATAAGAATGAAATAAATTAGAATAACAAGTAATCATAAAGCACACAATAATCAATCAACATCATGATTTATCAACTAACGTGAGCGCATGCAGAATACGCTCAAATGTGTTGTCTCTCGCCAGGCATTTTCGCCACATGAACTCCTGCATGTAGGAATCTAGATGATGGCGGGCTGTGCCCCGCTGGCGTTTGTTGCGCCATTTTGCACACCCCCATAGTCGCTCAATGTTCTGTGTGTGTGCACCAGTCTCTGGGTCGACGAAGTTGAAGCGGTGATTTACCCGCAAGTGGCTGTAACCAGCCCGCTCCAGTTCACTAGTTTGGTAGGCGCGCCAGCAATCACTTACGATGGTGCTGCCAGGTGCCACGTGCTGCACAATTGCACCAATGAGAGTGGGTGCATCTCGTTTGGGAACTGCAACCATAAAACAGTCCCCTGTCTCCCGGCACACTCCTCCGAACACCCACTGCTGTGGGAGTACTCTGCCAACATTGGCCTTGCGTTTGACAAACAGGGTTTCATCAACCTCCACCATTTTGCCTGGGCCTCCAATCTGCTGCTGTGGCTGTGCCATTAAATCACATTGGCATGCCTCCCGCATCAAGGCGTTGTAAAAAATGGTGCTTTTATTGCAGATTTTTAAATTCTTTGCACAGAATTCAATTGATGTCAGTTCATCGCACCAGCACCAGATAAACCGCAGGATCGTCATGAATGGGAGCCTGCACCCAGGATAGAATAGGGAGGCCCGCAGACTCTGTTTTTTGCTGCAGCTTTTAATATAGCAGCGCCATTTGTGCTCTTTCAGGGACAGGCGCATAGGGTGGCCATTTGGGCATGTGGCAGTCAATGGGAGCAGCCCTTTCTCCTGCAGGAATGCGACTGTCTCTTCCTCTGTTTTTGGGAGGCTGAAGATGCCATCAACCACAGCCATTTTGGCAATAATAGTGTAAGGGGTGAAATGGGCCAGGTGTAAGGGGCCAAATGGGGCAATATTGGGGTAAATGTCCAATAATTCACCTCAGAAACGCTGTAAATCAATATCTGTCACACTCAAACACTTGCTCTCTCCTCTGGAAACTACCTCACACTGATTTTCTGCCAGATGTGCCAGAGGGCGGGTTTAAAAATGGGCGGGAAGTGTAAACATCGCGTCGCGTCGCATCGCATCCCATTGTATACCATACAATAAGCATACGATGCGACGAGATACGACGCGATGGAAAATCGCGTCGCATCGTGTCGCATCGTATGCTTATTATAATGGCATGCGATGACCACATCGGGCGCCCGGATAACTCACAAGTACCAAAAGGGGTCCTTTTCATACCCCTACTATCCAAGTGGGCATGGAGTTGGATATAAACCTGTGGCGAGCGTAGCGAGCCACCGAGCCCGAAGCGTGGCGAGCGAAGCGAGCCCCGCAAGGGGACGGTATTCTATGTCCCCTCGCGGGGCTCGCTACGCTCGCCACGCTTCGGGCTCGGTGGCTCGCTACGCTCGCCACAGGTTTATATCCAACTCCATGCCCACTTGGATAGTAGGGGTATGAAAAGGACCCCTTTTTCCCATTGAATTCCATGTTAAAATGGACTCAGTCCATTTTAACATTGATTCCTATGGAAAAATCGGGTCATCGCATCGCATCGCATCGCATCCGATGGTCGCATGCGATGCGATGCGATGTGCCCGATCCGACCCGATTTAGAAATCGGGCGCCCGGATAACTCATATGTACCTGGAAATTTTGCCATACATGCAAATATTTCAGTTGAATTATCATTTTAACCATATTTATTCAACCCATAACGGTTATTGGTAGCTTTTTTCCATGTACGCATTCTTACTTTAAACTCCTCCCTTATTGGGTCGACATTCATTGCTATATACTCATTTGCATAAGGAGTCACCCATATCCCTAAATATTTGAATTTTAATGTCCATCTTAATGGACTTTTTACATAAAATTCTTCTGGTATAACGCTAGAAGCTGGAAATATGTTGGATTTAGTTTAGTTTTAAACCTGAGTGAGTACCAAATTTATTGACTGTATTTAGTAAAGCGCACAGTGATTTGTCTGCGTCCAATAAGAATAGCAGCATATCGTCTGCATAAAGTGCTATTACGTCCTCAACGTCCCCAATTTTAATCCCACTTATCTCAGGGTTTGAATGAATCCTGGAGGCTAATGGCTCTATTGTAATTGCAAATAGTGCAGGGGATAAAGGGCACCCCGGCCTAGTTCCCCTGCTCATTTTGAATGTACCCGACACATATCCGTTAACCGAAACTCTTGCTTACGGCTCAGAGTATAAGAGCTTTATCCAGCTGATAAACCTTGGGCCAAACGCATATTTACTCAAAACAGCCCATAAATAAGTCCATTCCACTGTGTCGAAGGCCTTTGCCATGTCCAAAGACACAAAAAAGGCCCACGATTCCCTCCCTCGCTCTCTCTGGAGATGGTAGAATAATCGACGTATATTTTGAGTGGTGGCTCTGCCGGGCATAAAACCGGTTTGATCCGGATGTATGATTGATGTTATAACTGTGCATAACCTAATTGCTAATATCTTGGCGATTATTTTAACATCCATATTTAACAATGAGATTGACCTGTATGACTCAGGAGAAAGAGGATCCATGTTCTTCTTCGGTATTACAATGATTATTGTCTCAGACATAGTGGTGGGGAGAGAGCCCCATTCCAATATTGAGTTAAACAGCTCTGTTAAGTATGGTATAATAAAAATCTCCATTTATTTTATGTACTTCTATAGGGATCCCATCTCTCCCTGGCGACTTTGATGAGAGAAGGGAAGAGATCGCCTCTTTGACCTCCTGCATTGTGAATGGTGCTTCTAGCATTTGGGCTTCTTTCTCATATAACGGGCTTATTTCAATTTGGTCTAAGTAATCCTGTGTACTGTCCCTAGACTGGGTTTCTCGAGATTTATACAAATTAGAGTAATAATTAGCAAACACCTCTGTTATGTCCTTACCTGTATGACATAATTCCCCTTGGGGATTTAAAATATGTTTGATTATATTACTATTATTCTCCTCTTTGGCCATATATACCAGTTGTTTACCCCCTTTTTCCGCTTGATAATAATGCTGGTGCCTGGAGAACAGTAGTTTCCTTTTAGACTTGGACTTAGACTTTTAGACTTGCTGTATAGGTATTCCGCCCATTCCCCCTGTGCATCCAGCATCCTGCCCCTGTCGCTTTTGGACTGAGAATCAATATATTTAGCTTTGAGTTGTTGACATTTATTTTCTAGGTCTATCTCTAGTTTTTTTTATTAACGTTCCCCTCATAACTGCTTTGAAGGCATTGTGACGAATGCCCTCATCATAGTAAGCTTTATTATCAACTATGTATCCCTCCCAGGTATTGATCATCTCCTGATCTACTCCAATTACTTTTAACCAATATGGATTGAGTTTCCATGTCCCTGGTCCCCTATCTTGGTTCATATCAATCTCTAGTAGCACTGGAGAATGATCTGATATGCCTCTTGATAGATACTTAATTTCATTTACTGCTGTAGCCAGTATAGGAGAAATGAATATCAGATCTATTCTCGATAGAGTATTAAAAGAGATTGTATGACAGGAAAATTGTAAAATACTAGGATTTTGCTCCCTCCATATATCTACCCAGCCCAACTCCGTTATCAGTCTAGAGAATGCCGTGGAGTCTGCTACATTTACCCTAGCAATATTTAACTCTCTCCATCTATCAAGACCTATATTAATCACGTTATTAAAATCTCCCATACACACTACTGGGACCTCTGGTGCTGTGGATATAAACAAAGCTGCCTTAAGAAGAATTTCATTGTTGTATGGGGGGGGGGGGGGGAGATGTACACCGCTATGATATATATAGGTTGCTGATATATGATAGCCTTTAGGAAGATAAATAAAGTTATCAAACTTGTCTCAAGGTTGAATTGCATGTTCTTTTTAATTGAGACTGCTACTCCCGAGCACTCTGTGTAAATGTTGCATGGAACATAGTACCTATCCAAGTTTTTTTAATGCCTGTATCTTTCCTCCATATAAGTGGGTTTCTGTCTAACAGACTATGTTTGTGCAGTATTTCTTTAACCGAGTCATTACCAGGGATCTTTTGATCCTATTATTTATTCCTCGGACATTCCAGCTTATACAGCTTAGTCCTTTAACCCTTTTTGATCCCATATATATTTTTAACATTTTACTCTGCATACCTAAAGGGTATCTCATGAAAGGGGGAGAAAATCAAAAGGCAAAGAGAGAATGACCCTGCATTGTAGCGTATCACCCTATTAGTTGCATATAGACAAGACATATCTAAAAAAAACTATTAGAACATGTACTTTTACATTTGCTCATGCATAATACATTACATAACATTACTTCCCACCCTTCCCTCCTCCCCCACCCTGTATGGCCTCTAAGACCTGTGGCATACCTGGATCCCATCTTACTTTTAACTATTACTCAGGATATATAAACAAACAAAGACAATACTACACATAAACCTTTGTATTACACTTACAGTTCTAGGGGTATATAGGGAACACAGACTCAGTTCTCCTGGGTGTGGTATGATTCACCGACAGTCGGGATCCCGACGGTCATTATCCCGATGTCGGGATCCCGACTGCCTGGTCTCAGACAGCGTGGCCAGCGCAAAAAAGCCCCTTGCGGGCACGGTGGCAAGCTACGCTCGCCACCAATTCTATTCTCCCTCTATGGGGGTCGTGGACCCCCACGAGGGAAAATAGCCGACGGCCGTCGGGAACCCGGCCGTCAGTGTTTTAACAGTCGGTATCCCCACATCGGGTTAATGACTGTCGGGATCCCGACTGTCGGGACCCCGTCCGGCAGCCGTTCTCCTAGCTATATTCAACATTTTTGGAAACCCTGCATTCTATTTTATATTCCCCTGATAGAAATAAGGATGGGAAAGAAAGAGAGAGGGAGAATAAAAATAAATAAATAAATAAAAATTGGGAGAAGGGAAAAAAAAAGTGTGTGTGGGGGGGGGGGGGGGGACACACACACACTAAATGTTTCACCCCTTTCCTCATCGCCCCCACCCTCCTCTCCCCTATATCACGCGCAGCCGGGCTGGAAAAAGCATGGCATACTGTATATTATACTCTCTCAATCGTTGTTTAATCTGCATAAAGCTGGCTCGATTTTTTTGTACTTCTATTGCAAAATCAGGGTATAGGGATATCACATGACTATCATGATGTATCGGTCCCTTGGTGCGTGCTAAACGCAAAGCAGTGTCTCTGTCTTTGAAATGCAATAATTGAGCAATCAGCGTTCGAGCAGGGGCTCCAGGTTGTGAAGGATTTGATGGTATTCAATGCGCCCTTTCTATCGCAAATTGCTGTGAAAAGGACTCCATGGTGAATAGTTTAACCAACCATTCTTCCACAAACTTTTCGGGGTTTGCTCCTTCCACTCGTTCTGGAAGACCCACTATGCGAATATTAAGATATAAGAATAAATCTACCTTCCATATCTAAAAGTTAAGTTTGTATATTTGTCACTTGACAAATCTTCCATCTTCTTTATTAATCTTCTCTATTTGTGATATTCGATGCTCTGTCTCTTCCACTCATTCACAAATTTTCTGCATGTCCACCCTTAGGAGGGAGACATCTATTTCTACTTGACCCATTTTTTCAGAGACTCTATGTTCAGAAGCGGATATCGCTTGCAGTATTTGTTGAGTTGACTGTGTTAGCTTATTAATAAATGTTTCTGAGTCCTGATGTGAGGATGGCAAGCTTGATACACTCTCTGCTGTTGATTTAGAGGTATGGGTAGTACATGTATATTTCTCTAGTTTAGCAGCTGCTGCAGCAGCAGCATTTTTTAGTTTTACCCATATCTGTGTTTATATTCCGATGTCTTAAGGTGAACGGAGCAGGGGCAGAGGGAGAGAAGAGAGGGGGAAGAAAAAAAGGATGAAAGAAAAATATCACACGGTCCACAGTATCCTTACTGGCGCCTGTTTGTTTTTGGAAATTGGGGGAGCTTTGTGTTTCATTAGCAGTGCTAATGCAGTATTTCAGCAGTTCGTACTGTGAAGAAGCTATACACAACTCCACAGGGTAAAGCTCCCTTTTATCGATCAGTGCGTCTGTGTTTAGTGTTCTATTAGTGGCCCAACATCAATTTCCCATCAGGGTATCCAACAAAAAGTCACGTACGGGCTCAGAGATTATTCACTTGCACCTTGGCTGTATTGCCGCATCAGCAGCCTGGTGCAGCAGTCCAGTAATATGCCCACCTCAATATATCTTCTGCCTAAGCAGCTTGAAGGGCACTTAAGGGAGCTTATCTGCTTCACTAGAGAAAAATAGAAATAAATGGAGGAAGCTGCACACCTTGTGCCTAGATAGTTTGCTGCTTGTGGCGCATATCGGGCAGCTCTACCTCTTACCTACAGTAGACTGGCTCTATGCCAGTAGCAGGTCGCAAAGGAGAATTGAGTGAGCCGCTCCCCGTCCTGCAGTATATTCTCACTCAGCAGTCACAGAGTAGAGGGAACCATTGTAGATCTGCTGTAGATCTATCTTGGCGTTCAGTGAGGAGGAGAGAGGGAGCCGGACACCGCCCCGCTGCACAGCACAGCTACAAGAAAAAAGGGGTAGGTAACTAAGTTACATGTAGGAGGCAAAGCACAGCTACCCTGATAGACCAAGGGTCAGCTGTGCACACCGTGCTGTGAGTCCTCCGGCGGCCGCCCGGGTCAGCTGTCAGCCGTGGATGTGGTCGGCTGTGATCAGCTGTTTCACAGCAGGAGATCCGCAGGCAGGTGTGCACTTCCCAGCCCGGAGAGGGATCGCCAGGCAGCAAGCAACCACCCGCACACAAGCCCGGAGCAGACGCCGGCACCCGGTGACTTTTGCCCCGGAAGCACACCACAGATTCCTCACCAAGGACTCTGTACTGCAGTTCCCACCGTCTATCTCTGTCGGGGCGCACAAGTAGGAATGAGTTTTATTTCTCTTTTCACCTCTCTCTCAGTTTATGCTTTCTGCTGTTCCATCAGGGAAATATCAGGATTTCTAGCAGGATCTTTAGCGGGAGCTGCAGCGTGCTGCTGCTACTCCATGTTGGTCCAAGCTCCTCCCCCCGATATCCAGCCAGATTTCTTCATTCTTATTTGGTTCACTGCCCCCTATGCTAGTTTAAGTAGTTGCATCCAAATTTCTTACTTAGTATTCTTGTTCCCCTTGAAGATGGGTGCAGGCCATCACTTTATATATAAGGCTCTGTCTTGCCAGATAGCTTGACAATGACCTAACAATCCAAATCTCTCCTCATTACACCATTTCCTTGGCCAAACATTGAAGTTTCTGATGCTCTGAGTTCTATATTCCCCTCTGTGTACTGGCAATACTTCTGAAAAAGTTACAGTGGTTGCCACCTGTTTTAGAGCAGTTCCTAACTACCTAAATTCATCTTTTACGGCCATGACTTCAGCATTAACCAGTTCATTTGTGCCTTGGTGGATGATGACATCCACCTCCCCATCTTTTCTGCTGCCTTTACAATTCTTAGCATGCGCTCTTTATCTCTTGAAGCTGTGGCTCCAGGTAAGCACCTTACTTGTTTCTCCACTTTAATAGCATTTCCCAGATTTACTCCTCTAATGATGGAACCTCCCCAGTGAAGTGCAGTCCTTTTTGGTGGTGAAATTTTCCTGGTCTAACAGTTAGTAGAAGTATGAGTCCCCATATATTCCTGTTCTTTATTGCCTGTGTTGGTCAGACATTCCAGTCCTGCAAGAATAGCATATGTGTTTTGCAGTGTGACCACTTGAGGGATGTGTCTGAGGCCCTCTGTAAGTTTCTGCCTTTCAGAGCCCACAGCAGTCAAGGCAGAATGTCTTCTGAGGGCTCTCTGAGGCAGTGGTGGTCCCAAGGACACACACATCCTACATAGCTCAGCATGCAGTTTAGCTATCTCCTCCTGCAGCAAAGAAAATCTTTACAGATTGGACAGTAGCCAAGTAGACTTATTCAGGTCTTGAACAGGATGAAAACAGATGAAAACCATCTCCAAAACATCTTAATTTCTAAGAAACCACCATTAACTGGTCTGTCAACCTTTTGCTACAAAACCCCTACAGATGTAGCGCCGCTCATTCAGGTCACCCCCACTGGCAAGCAGATGCTACATCTGACTGGGACGCACAAGCATCCCATACACACAGGTGGCCCAGTTTCCTGTCGGTAGGGGACGGGAACCCTGCCCGTCTCTACTTCAGGGAGTTGGTCAGGGTTGGGGGGGGGGGGGGGGGAGCGTCTCCTTCCGGTAGGCTGGAGAATCTACCGCCAGTTTTTTACAGAGGGAATACTGCGCAAGTTCAAATAACCTTAGGCTGAATTCACAACAATAAACTCCGTTATAAATTAATAAATAAATTGATTTTTATTTCATTAGACTATCAGTATAATGACAATAATAAAAAGTAGGTGTCCACCTCAATTTAAATATATTACATTCAATATCACATTTATAAAAAGTATAGTTTCTTCATGTATCAATATGTATTATAAGATAATACTATATATTTAAAATATTGACTGCCTTTTGGTAAACCATACGACCTGTACTGGGAATGATTTGTGAATTATAATCCTGAAAATGTAGTGGTCTGGATTGTTATTGAAATATCGGTCTGGACTGTAATGACCAATATAATGTTGGAATGATATCCACAGCAGTGTTTAATGTCTGTGTGCTGTAGCCAGGAGATAAGATATGCAGATGAAATGAGCTGGGGAACGCTGCGTCTCTCACCCGTGGCGTGTTCTCCTTTTTCTCCGGCTGCTGTATGAGGGATGGATCAGCAGCTGTGGATGAGATGTATACTCTTGAAGCAGCAGGAATGGTTTGCAGCTTTCGCCTGCTGATTAGTCCAGTGGACACGGTGGATGGTTGGTCCGTGCTGGTAACCACCACGTCTCTCACCTGTGACGTACTCTCCCTCTCTCTAGCCGACATGCGGCTGGTTGGTCTGCGGCTGTGAGGCAGACGGAGTCTGGGGAGTTGCTTTGGCGGTGAGTGAATGATGCAGTGTTTGTCCGCAATGCCGCTCCGATCTCTGACCTGCACCTGTAGCCCTCTGGCTTGGACATTGGATGGTGTGGCGCAGGCGCCTTTCACCTGCGTTCACGTCAGTCTCTTTGGCAGAGGTATTCCGGCAGGTGTATCCAATCTCCTAGGTGTCCAGACACACTCTGTGTAACGTCCTTTTGGGATCCTTAGATGTACTGTATGACACTAGGTTATACCAATAGGGCAATATATGGTACTGGGTAGGTCCTCTACCGCCAGCCCCTGCAAGGAAGAGGGACGCTCCATCTGTATATTTGAATGTATGTACTGTAAGACAGTGGCAGGGAAAGTCATAGACGGCAGGTACCTTTCCCCTAGAATCCTGTTTTATGGCATATAGACTGCAGGCTGTTTCAATCTGTGTGGTAAGCTCCAGCTTACAAAGGGTGTTCTGTCCTGGGCTGGTAATCAGGAGAGCAACTGATTCTTTAAAAAGGAGCCAGCCCTCTCCATAGGGGTCTCTCTCTCTCCCTGGGTGTTGGAGGCAGTAAGCTGCTGCTAGAGAGAGACAAGGCTGTAAGTACTGCGTTACTTGATCTATATCTGCTGTGTGTGTCCAGTGTCACATAGGGCCTTTTTTTGGTTCATTCTTTCTGACAAAATCCTTCTTAGATGGGCAAAACCATGTGCACTGCAGGTGGGGCAGATGTAACATGTGCAGAGAGAATTAGATTTGGGTGGGGTTTTACTTCAAAGTGAGATCTATATTGCAGTGTAAAAATAAAGCAGTCAGTATTTTCCCTGCACAGAAAAAAAATTACTCACCTAAATCGAATTCTCTCTGCACATGTTACATCTGCCCCCCCCCTGCAGTGCACATGGTTTTGTCCATCTAAGAAGGATTTTGTCAGAAAGAATGAACCAAAATAAGGCCCATAGTGTGGCCCTGGTATAGAGAAGGACGTTAATTCTGTTTAGTTAGAGCTCAGATGAGCAGGTTTTATTTTTCTGTTTTGTCTGAAGTGTAAAGGCTGATTTTTTTTAGTTTCTTGCTCTGAGTGCTGCAATAAACTCAGACAAGCCCTGTTTTGGACCCAAGCTGTGATGTCACTGTCTAAGTCTGTGCCAAAACCTCACCTGTGCCTACCCGTTTGACGCTAAAACCCCACAGTACATACAGTTTCTTGCATTCTAAGACCCTCACACTTGTCACTATGCTGCCTATTTTTATATGTGATATAGCAAATATAATACCATAATCTGCTTTCATATTATACTACCTGTGTTTGCAAATGTAGTCAATGATACTTTGTTAATTGGAGCCATACTAGACTGATGTCTGCTTAGCCAATAGGGTGCATACCTGTTTGCCAGGAAAGTACTTTTAGCGGCATTTGTGGGAATGTGCAGACAAAAGAGCAGCCAAAAGAATAGACAAGGGAATAGTTGATAAATTATTTTTTTTATGTAGCCATGGAGTTCTAGTAATTGTAAGAGAAAATATTATAATTCACTGTATTTTTCTCAATAACAGGACTTTATTTGGAGCTCTTAATCTTCATCTGGGTGGAGCCCCAGAAGGTCCTGCAGGCACAGGAAAAACAGAAACTACTAAGGACTTGGCAAAAGCTGTAGCTAAGCAATGTGTTGTTTTCAACTGTTCTGATGGACTGGATTACCTTGCTTTAGGAAAATTCTTTAAGGTATGACATACAGTACTATATGCAGTCAGGATACAATACAAATCTACTGTAGCTACAGGGACCGTATGCAGACTTTTACATAGTAGAACATAATACATTGCACAATGTATTCTAGAAGTACAGAATTATAATATGGTTATTGTTGTTATATGGCTTGGGGATATGTAATAAATTACTTTTCCCAAATGCAATATTTCATATAGTGTTGTATGACACTGGTTAATGACCACTAAGGGTAAAAAGGTTTAAATTCAATATTTACTACACATGTATCCATAAAATAGCACATGTACAAGAAAACATAAAAACTAGTGCTCATCTGTCCCTGGAATATTCACAGGTACAGTACAGCAATACATGCCAAAGTGTTTTGTCTAGTAAATATACTTCATCCTAGGGATAATATACATATGTATACATGTCTCAATGAGCCATGCTGCTTGTTCTTGGGACCTCTGTCAAAACCTCACTTCCTGTGTGATTATTCTAACCAAGTGTAATTTCTATATTAGGTTACTTCAGTAAGCATGGACCAATTTTACAAAAAGACCATGGGCCAAATGTAATAGGGTGAGAGTTTCCGAAAGTGAGAGATTTTGGGAGAGTTTTCCCTTTTTTTTTTTAAAGCAGCAATCAATTACATGGCAAAGTAAATCTGGTTTTACAGTGTAATGGATTGCTGCTTTAAAAAAAATGGAAAAACTCTCCCAAAATCTCTCATTTTCTGAAACTCTCACCCTATTACATTTGGCCCCATATGTCATGTTAAAAAAACCTATAAATAATGTCCATATGGTGGTGGAACACATTTGGAATGCATCTACTCTTCCTTTTGTAAGCATGTATGTCATGTTCACATTCTGGGATCCAATGGCCGTTGTATCAAGTATATACCAGAGTTTCTTTTTCTTCTTTGCATATGTTGTTAAGTATATACTCACTAACAGAAACAGTTTTAAAAATCACATCTCCAAACAATAATTTAAACACAAATATACTAACAGATGATTTTCTTACTAATATTTATAAATATTAATTGTGTGTTTTATCCCTTAAAGGTCAACATTGTTTAAGATCTATTTTTAAGTTATCTGAAATCACTCAAAATTAGTAAATATATCCCTGTGATGTGCGTGTGACACATGATAATCTTGATGTACTTAGATTAGGCTTGTAACAAAAGCACATACAGTATACAGTACATGTATATTCTTACTATCATGCATTGGCTGTATTGAAGAAAGGGTTTTGAGGTCAACACAAAACACTGCATATATGGTTGCTGCTGAATATGTAGGTATACTACAGGATACTGTACCTTGTGTGGTTCTAGTGTGGAAAAAAAATGGGTAAATTCTGAGGAAAACCATACAGTTAATCAAAGCAAATACAGAGACTTTAAGATTTTTTGAATAAAAATTTAGTTTTTATTGTTTCTATGACATTTTTAAAAAACAATAATTCATGTAAAACTCAAGGATAAATGATAATACAAAAAGTGCAAAAAAAATGCTAGTACCAGTATACACACAGCCTCACATGGGATGGTTAAACATACGAAATAGACATACAAATAACATATATTCTATAGTTTGTTCCGCCCTTTCTGTGTGTATACAAGTGGCGACGCATCTCTTCCACCTTCTAGTGTATGCGGCGTGTAGCTTCCGCCCTCTCTTCCATCACCGGGGTGTCTTGCGGCGTGTCACTTCCGCCCTTCTAGATCCCAATCTGTCTGTAAGTGATGATGAGGTTTTAGAATGGATTCTTATGTTAATTTCATTGCAAGTAATTTTTAGTCACTCCTGCTTCTTCTTATTTGCTGGGTCACTGGGTCTTTATTCTATTTGTGTTAGAGATCCAGAGTGCTCTGGTATATGATGCAGACCCGGCCATTTTTGAAAATGGCAGCATAAGAGTTTGCCCAGTTCTACAATAGTTCCATGGTTGATGTGGACCTAAAGTTGCTCTATTTAGACATACACATTTAGGAAACATTAGGGTATATGACAGGCTACATAGGCATAAAATATATTAATGAAATAGAATGACACAAAGCAATCTTATGGACAAAAATTGGCTGTATACATATGCAAAGTGTTTTTTCTTCTGTGTGTGTGTGTGTATATATATATATATATATATGTATATATATATATGTGTGTGTGTGTGTATATATATATATATATATATATATATATATATATATATATATGTATATGTAGGTTCCTTATTGCAATCCAGAAGGACTCCAGGAAGACCCGCACCAGTCATCGAGAAATCCACAACTTTTAAAATTTTAAATATTGCACATTTATAGGCCCAAGCTCACATCATAAATAGAGCACATGAGGCAAATTTTCAGACATCCAACAGGCAGATACATGTTAGATACATTACTTGTCTCCTCTGAGGAGACAAATAATGTATCTAACATGTATCTGCCTGTTGGGTGTCTAAAATTTGGAAATGGGACGGTATCTTGCACAAAGAGAAGGGTTTTTTCCAGGTTTAGGAAGAACATCACATAATAGTAATTCTAGAAGTGTCAGAATCTGGATGGAAGGGGGCTCCGTGCAAGACTGCATTAACCCATTGAGTGCCAAGGGAATTTGTCAAAATAGGTGTGAAAATAGGCATGCAAACCTTTTTATTAATCACTTGTTTGCCAACATTGCTGTGAGAGATTCTCAAAATATCTATTAAAAATGCCAGTGCCGCTCACAGCAGCTGTTCTTTTTTTGTGTGCATTATTTATCTAGACTTCAATTAATTAACTTGGATGTATTTGTATTTATTTATACTAAAAGAACATTCACTGTGAGCGATGCTGACATTTTTTGGCAGATATTTTGAGAATTGCTCACAGCAACTTTGGCACTCTATGGGTTAAATAATCTACAGTGATAAATTGAGGGGAAAGTTGCTTTGCAAATTATTTATAGTAGGCCATAGTGAGCCCGTCTGGGCCAGGAGCCGTTGATGGTTTTTGTACCTTGAGAGCAGAGGCAAACTCCTCCTCAGTGATACCTACCCCTAAGGTATGGGCTGTAGATTCTGAAGATTCGGCACAAGATTCCAGGTATTGCTTGATTCCATGAGCATGTGAAGAAGAATCAGATTGAGTTGACAAATTGTAAAGAGCTCCATAACAATGGGCTAATATACCAATTATATCCTCAGGGTTATATACCATTTTCCCTGTTGAATCTCTAAGTGACGAACCAACATGTGAAGCTCGTTTAGATTTAAGTCTACGGGCTAATAGTGTGAGCTTTATTGCTCCTGTCATAAAATTTTTGACTAACAAATATGAGGCTTTTCCCAGCACATTCAGCTAGAAGAGCTTGCAACTCGGCCCATTTTTTGAGAAAGTTGAGAAAAGGCCCTAATTCAGGTTGGCTCGTTAAGCAACGGACATCGGCCAAATATCCCCTCCCCCTGCCAGTACCATAAGAGAGGATGTGTATGAGAACACATCCCCTCGCATGCCTACGCTGGCAGGAGAAATAATTTCATGGTCACCAAACATCGAATGATTTCTCCTGCCTGCTCAAATAAAAGTTGGTCTCAACTGAGCACTAGGTTGAAGACGGGGCAGGTAGTTGATGTCCTGTGACATCAGCCGCCCGCTCCTGTCAGGCATTGAACCCCCCCCCCGTGCACCCATAGGAACTCCCAGCATTTTCATAGGGACACCCATAAAATGCTTGGGGTCAAGCTTGTTTTCACCCCCAGCCCTCTCTCCCCGCAGTGAACACGCTGGGGAGTGTGTTAGTCGCCAAAGCCATTCTCTGTCGCATGCGCAAACCCGGATATTGGGGCTGGGGCTGATTTTGGATTGCTACTAGCAATTCTGAATCCTACCCAAAGTTTCTTTGGACAGTGTTTGTTAATGTTTTTGATCTAAAGTAGTTATAGCAGAGTGCAGGTATGATATAAGTGCCTCTTGGGATTTTTTAACCAATTTCTCATCTATGATGACCCACAAGTCCTTCTCTACAGCAGAATTTCCTATAAAAACTACATTTACATTTAGCCTAAAAGTAGCTTGTTCATTTTTGTTCCCATAATTAATTACTTTACATTTTTCAACGTTTAACTGCATTTTCCACCTTTCCGCCCACCTTTCCAGTTTATTTAAGTCACTTTGTAGTGTTTCCACATCCTCTCCTGAGTTAATTTCCTTACTTTCCTTAATTTCCATCGTGTCATCTGCAAATATTGCAATTTTACTCACTATGGGCCTTATTCTGATCTGAGCTCAGTACAAATTTGTTCGGAAAATGGGCAAAACCATATGCACTGCAGGTGTGGCAGATGTAACCTGTGCAAAGATAATTAAATTTGGGTGGGGTGTGCTGAAACTGAAATCTAAATTGCAGTGTAAAAATAATGCAGCCAGTATTTACCTTGCACAGAAACAAAATAACTCACACAAACCTAACTCTCTCTATACATGTTACATCTGTCCCACCTGCAGTGCACATGGTTTTGCCCATTTTCCGAACAAATTTGTACTGAGCTCAGATCAGAATAATGCCCTATGTCACTTCCAATATCATTAATGAATATATTAAAAAAGGTGGGTCCCAATATTGGCCTTGTGCGACTCCACTTTGGACCTTACCCCAGCTGGAATGTATGCCATTTACTACCACTCTCTGTCCCTGATTGTGCAAACAGTTTTTAATCCAATTACAAATTTTATCTCCTAACCCTAAATTACCTAGTGTCATTAATAACCTTTTAAGAGGCACCATGTCAAAAGCTTTAGCGAAATCAAGCAGTATTACATCAACAGATTTCCCTAAATCCAGCCCCCTACTGACTTGATCTATTTTTGACAAACCCATGCTGAGCCTTACTTATCACTTTCTCCTGTTCTAAGAAATTTTGGATACTATCTCTTATTCCTTCTAATATTTTCCACACAATGGATGTAAGGCTGACCAGCCTATAATTGACAGGGTTAGTTTTGCTACCTTTCTTCCATATTGGTACTACGTTAGCTATGCGCCAGTCCGTTGGTACCATCCCTGAGTTTGATTCCTCGAGTACCAGATATAATGGTAGTGCTGTGACAGAACTCGATTCTTTTAGTATCCTAGGGTGTAACACGTATCAACTCCACAGTGAGAATACTTATAATAAATGATATAAGTACCCTGCTGATTTTTTAGTGGGCCAATATTTTCCTACCTTAACCGCTTCCCATTTATATAACTGTAGATTTTTTTGGGATTAGATTTGCTATCTGCTGCTATTTTACGTTCAGTCTCTAATTAAGCCATCTTGATTGTATTTTTACATTTCTTTTTACATTCTTTATATGTGGCAAATGATTTGAGTGTCCCATCTTGTTTAAATGTTTTGAATGCCCTCCTTTTTTTTAGCTATTGAATTTGCTGTTAAGCCACATAGGTTTCCTTTGACATGTGTTCTTTAATTTACCCTAGGAATAAATTTATAAGTGCCCTCCAGCAGTATTTTTTTTTAAAGTTTGCCTTTTAGTAGTATCCATACCTTTAAAAAATTCCTTCCAGTTTATATACTTTAAGGACTCCTTAAACATGCCAAAGTTTGCTTCTCTAAAATGTAAGGACCTAGTTGCTCCAATATAATTATCTTTGTTAAAATGTGATCATATTGTGATCACTGTTCCCCAATGTATCCCTTATGGTTATGTTAATAACAATGTCCCCGTTGTTGCTTATCAAGAGATCCAGGATATTGTTATTTCTGATTGGACTTTCTATAAATTGATACAAATAGTGGTCATTTAGGGCATCCAATAAAACATTTCCCTTAGTGGTACTAGTTGACCTATGCTTCCAATTTATTTCTGGGTAGTTAAGCCACTCATAATAATAATGTCCCCTAAGCTGGCTGCTTTTCACACCTGTAGCAAGAGGTCTTTTTACTCCTCCTTATTTATGTTGGGTGGTTTATAACATGTTTTACTATAAGTTTTTTAGCCCCTTTAATATTACCTGTGATTTCTACACATACCGCTTCTACTGACTCCATTGTGCTCTCATTTATGTCTTCCCTATTGTATGGTTTTAAGGATGGTTTAACATATAAACAAACCCCACCTCCCCTTCTACCTAATCAGTTTTTTTCTAAAAAGACTACAACCTTCTTGGGATTCATCCCACCAAGTTTCAGTAATACCTATGAGATCAAAATCTTCTTCCAAAACTAGGGTCTCTAGTTCCCCCATTTTACCAGTTAAACTCCTAGCATTCAGATAAAAGCATTTTAGATCTTGTTTTTCCTTTTTCCCATGTCATGTTACCTGTTAAAGTTGCAGAAGGTTCCTGAAACAATAAATCAGTATCATGGACAATCTTTGTACTTGGCTGTGTGTCTCTCATACACTTTTCATATACCTCATTCCCTTTTTCCTCCCTTTGCCTTGCTTCCTCCACAATGTAGCTGCCTTTGCCCTCTATTCTACACTTGTTTGTTGGTTTAAAGGTTTCTTACTGTACCCTCCCCCCACCCTCCTAGTTTAAAATCTCCTCAAGCCTTCCCACCATTCTACCCCCGAGCACTCCTGCCCCCTCCTCGTTCAGGTGCAATCCGTCACGGCAAAAGAGATGGCACCTGACCGAGAAGTCCGCCCAGTTTTCTAGTAACTCAAATCCCTCCCTCCTACACCAGTCTTTGTGCCACACGTTAACCTCCCTAATCTCCCTCTGTCTCCCTGGGCTAGCTCGTGGCACAGGCAATATATCTGAGATTATTACCTTAGATGTCCTCGCCTTAAGTTTATTGTCTAGATCCCTTAAATCATTTTTGAGGACATCCCATCTACCACTGACTTTGTCGTTGGTGCCAACATGCACCAAGACCGCTGGGTCTTCCCCAGCCCCTCCCAATAATCTGTCCAGCTGGTCCGCTATATGACGGGAATAAGAAAATGTATAGAAACTGTACTTTTGAGGAAGGATTAAGTTCCACAAAACAACTTATGTAAAAATATGTAAACATTTATTTTTGGTACTTCACATAATTGACATGCATAAAATTAATAAAACATAAATAAAAAAAGTGATCTTAGCATTGATAATGCATTGTAAGGGAATAGACACCCCTAGTTTTTCGAAGATAAAGAAGGAAAAAGTACTCTCTTTTGTTTGGGGGCACGCTTTTAAATTGTCAAAATGTATGTCAAGATTTTTTTAAAGATAAAATGTAACTTTTAATGATTTTAGTAAAATAATTTTGTCAGACAAACAAACAGACAACATTAAACATTGAAAATGAACAGTTGAGTAATACTATTAATTTTATAGAATAAATCTGTATTCAACTGTTCGTATAGACCACACTGGTTGTCTGATAGGGAAACACAGTGATCAGACAGTACGGCTTATATTTGAAAGTCAGCCTGTGTCTGAATCAGTGTTTACTGTACCTATCTTTGTGGTAAGGAAGTATAAGTAGCAACATTTTTCATAGTAATTAGGACCAGGCAGGAAATTGTTCTACACTGGTGCAGTCCGGATATTTACAGATATATCATTTGCAGTATCGCTGAATGAATATGTATTGTAAATTGGTCAATTTGTGCAATAACTGCTTGTAATACTGATTTAACAATACAGAGCCGTGGCTAGGTACTATGTTGCAAGGGTAACCGCTATGATAGAGGGTGTAAAGTATAGATTTAAGTACAAGAAAGAATGACACTCACAATTGAAAAGATTGCGGAAGCTGCTGCTGAATCTCTCAACCGTCCTGGTTCCCTGAGAGTCAGTGAGCGTTCAGCAATGTTATTACAGTATGAACAGAGTGTCAGAATTTAAGAAATATTGGGTATCTGCTTTCTCCAGTTAGTAGCGCAGGTACCTTGTTGTATTGAATACAGTGCAGGGTTACATGCTTTCTATACTTAGTTGGAGAGGAGAGTACCCCTAGAGGTAGGGATGGTGTTAGTGGGATATAGTATATACAGCATGTTACTTTTGGGGGTAGGTGTGCTGCTTTCTGCTATGTGCTATCAGGTAAAGCATTGATAGCAGTTGAGCGGCACCTGCCTCCTGTCAGAGGCCCTTATTCTGATCTGTGCGGCCGGAGCCGCATACGTTGCTCCGGCCGCACAAACCAAACCCCGCCTACAAGACGGATCGCCACGGCCGTCCGTACGCGGACGGCTGGCGATCCGCATGAAAATGGTGGGGCGTACGCCTCCACCATGGTGGGAGCTGCCCCCTGCATTCGATGGTCGACGACCATCGAAGGCAGGGCCGCACGCTCCACCAGCTCACGCAAGCTTAGACCACACGGACAATCGTCCGTGTGAAAGCTTGTATTTGGGCGGAGAGCTGACATCCGGCGATGTCAGCTTTCCGCCCCCATCACTGGCGTCATAGCCTCATTACCATGCATACGCCCCGCGTTTGCATGGGAACGCCCATGAAACGCGGGGCGTATGCATAGGGAAATGAGGGTATTAAGCCCCTCACGCCCCTATACGCCCCCTTTGCGGCGTATAAAATTTTTGTGCGGCGATTTCGCCTGCACATGCGCAGAGTGACCTCTGCGCATGTGCAGAGTGAAAACATCGGCGGTACGGCCGCACGCGGGCCGTACCGCCGAGATCAGAATAAGGGCCAGAATGAGAGAGTAGATTGAATAAGTAATAGAGTATATAGCCTGGGAGGCAAAGGAAAAAGGGCTGCTGTTTGCGGTGTCACATTAGATAGATTGCAGCAGTAATTGAGAAATAAGTAGCGGTTACCGCCGCTTACCTAATAGCTTTTGCCCGGTCACTGTAGCATGGAATCCGGATCTGCTTGTGGCCGCAAGTGCGGCGAGGAGTAGGGGTGAGCCGCTAGTGCGGCTGGATCAGACGGCCGTTTCGCTGGGGGTGGAGCTTCCTCAGTGTCCGACGGAAACCGCAGCCCTTTTTCCTTTGCCTCCCAGGCTATATACTCTATTACTTATTCAATCTACTCTCTCCTTCTGACAGGAGGCAGGTGCCGCTCATCTGCTATCAATGCATTACCTGATAGCACATAGCAGAAAGCAGCACACCTACCCCCAAAAGTAACACGCTGTATATACTATATCCCACTAACACCATCCCTACCTCTAGGGGTACTCATCTCCAACTAAGTATAGAAAGCATGTAACCCTGCACTGTATTCAATACAACAAGGTACCTGCACTACTAACTGGAGAAAGCAGATACCCCATATTTCTTAAATTCTGACACTCTGTTCATACAGTAATAACATTGCTGAACGCTCACTGACTCTCAGGGAACCAGGACGGTTGAGAGATTCAGCAGCAGCTTACGCAATCTTTTCAACTGTGAGTGTCATTCTTTCTTGTACTTAATTCTATACTTTACACCCTCTATCGTAGCGGTTACCCTCGCAACATAGTACCTAGCCACGGCTCTGTATAGTTAAATCAGTATTACAAGCAGTTATTGCACAAATTGACCAATTTACAATACATATTCATTCAGCGATACTGCAAATGATATATCTGTAAATATCCAGACTGTACCAGTGTAGAACAATTTCCTGCCTGGTCCTAATTACTATGAAAAATTTCACTACTTAAACTTCCTTACCACAAAGATAGGTACAGTAAACACTGATTCAGACACAGGCTGACTTTCAAATATAAGCCGTACTGTCTGATCACTGTGTTTCCCTATCAGACAACCAGTGTGGTCTATACGAACAGTTGAATAGATTTATTCTATAAAATTAATAGTATTACTCAACTGTTCATTTTCAATGTTTAATGTTGTCTGTTTGTTTGTCTGACAAAATTATTTTACTAAAATCATTAAAAGTTACATTTTATCTTTAAAAAAATCTTGACCTACATTTTGACAATTTAAAAGAGTGCCCCCAACCAAAAGAGTACTTTTTCCTTCTTTATCTTCGATACATTAAACTTACACTCAGGGGAGCACCGCCACGTCACCATACACCATACATTTGGGTGCTTGATAACAAAATTACTGTGGTAACTACTTTTTCTTTGAACTAGATTTGAGACCAAACCCTATCCAAAATCCTCCAGTGTCGCTTGTGCTCAGGTTGCATCCCTTCCAAGATCCCCCTTTTCCCACCCCTCCCCCACTCAAATACCCCTAGTTTTTCTTTATAAATTCAAATGGACCTGTGGGTATTATTTCCCAGGTCGTGTAACTGGTACCTCTGTTATGGTGTTTGTTGTGGACAAAAATTGTGGAATGAGTCCTTAAGACCTGGGAGGTCACAAATGTCCTTGGTTCGGCTGCTGGGAATAAGCAATTGGTGCACAACCACTCATTATTCCTAGGATGGAACTTGCATCTTGTTGTTTGGCAGAATTCTGATGTCCTATGGAGTGGTGACAGCTGCAAGGACTCTTTCAGTGACAATGGATTCCATACCGGAGAATTGGAGAATAGGGGTGTCTGTGCCCTGACAAGTTTCTGTGAGGGGTTCTCAGCTTTTTCAAAGGTGTCTTATCCCTGGTCTGATCACTGTATTTATACCAGTGGACAAACATGGCTGCTGTATGCTACAACTGTTCGCTATTAATCACTGTTGTGTAAATAGGCATAATTTTGTTTTCAAACAATTCTCTCAACATTGATTAATTTCAAAACAAAACTAAAAAAGTATTTATATAATATATTGGATAGAAGGCAGACATAAACTTATTTAAAAACAAGTGTATTTATCCAATCACGTGACATCTTTAGTGTCATGTGATCGCTGTAAACCAATTATAAGTATGAGGATACCTTATTCTATTTATTTACCCCTTTCCACAGGCTAGTTCAGCCTTGACTCACATTTCTCCTCTTGGGTGTATCCCACAGTGGCTCAGATCGTTTCCCCGGAGGTCGGGGAACATGGGGGAGCATGTTCGCACTTTTCTCAGACTTCTGGGTTCCCATATCACTGTGATCCGGAAGTCGGTGTGTGTTCCACCTGTTGCCTGCCCAGACGTCTTTGCGTTCCATCTCTCTTTGAAGAGATTGTGTAATGCCTGCACCCGGAAGTAAGTGCGTTCCACGTCCCTCCAAGGAGACCTTGATGTATTTACATCCACTTTTAATTTGTGTCACTTCTAAATTTGGACTTTGGGAATCTTTTGTTTATTATTCTTGAGCCTTCTAATATTCCACTAATCATTTAAAGGGACAGCATTACAAATCTTTAAGTACATTTATACATTTTGTACCAAGTCAATAATAAGTTTTTATAATTGGGAGCCAATCGTATTATCAGTTGAATAAGGCATAGTTATCATAAGGAGACAGTTTAAAATAGAAAATACATTTTTGAAAAAAAAAAGGAGCTAAGAGGAAAATAAACATCCACATACATTTTCTTATATTAACATGCAAATTACAATATCATTATTTTATTTCTGTATGTGTTATTCATTATTATAATATTTCTGATGACCTTAATGTTGCTATAGAGGAGTGAACTTCTGTTTGGGAGAGGGAAGTGCATCCAAAGAATAGGTCAATACGTGAATAGGTATCGTGAGGGTTAGAGTAGAAGGTATAATCCCTGACTGAGGGATAAAGGGATCTCCATACAGTACATCAAATAATCCACCCTCGTCCACATGCCTCCGGAGATCTACCGAACCAAAGATAGGGGACTTTCCACCATTATGGCCTGACTTATCTAAAGACTGGGAGTAAAACATTAAAATCTCCACCCACCATCATTTTACCACCTCTTAAATCAGAAAGAACATGAAAAAATATACAAAAAATATACTAAATCAGGAGGTGTGACCCGAGTTAGGGGCATAAACATTGGCTAGTGTGATTTCCTCATGTTCTAATTGTCCCCTTAAAATAAATAATGACCGTCAGATTAGCTTTTAGTTTCTGATAATACAAATGGTAAAGATGATTGGAGCAGTGTAGCCACTCCATTCCATTTAGATATATTTTTGGAGAAGTATACATTTGGTTAGTGTTTTGGAGGTTAATGAGGGATAGCCACCTGAATTGAAATGGGTTTGCTGTTATAATACACAATTGCCATGTAGGTGTTTTAAAGAGTGATAAAGATGAGTGCATTTTTTTTGAGTAGTGAGACCTTAAGTATTAATATAGAGACACTGAAAAGACATGATGAAGTCACAAATATGGAGAAACCGCTGTATTAAAATAAAAATGGGGAAAGACTACTAGCAGGGAATAACAAAAAAATTGGTTTGTGAAAGGGAAAGTAGGTAGGACCACCAAATGTGATGGCGAACTGTTACTATAAATTAGCCCTATACAGCGGGGAGAGCTCAGGGACAGGATCCAATATTTGGGAGTGATGCTCGAGATACAAATTTGAACATACAATTTTAATAATAATTAAAAATAATAATCCCAAGAATTGTGGTTCGACAAAATTCTCATATTTTGGGCTCTATATACCACCACAATGGATTTGAAATTAAACAAACAAGATGTGCTCTAACTACAGACTTTCAGCTTTAAATTGAGCATATTTAAATCTGAATCAGGTCAACAGTGTAGGAATTACAACAGTTTCTATTTGTACCTCCTACTTTTTAAGGGTCCAAAAGTAATGGGACAATTGACTCAATTCATGGACAGGTGTGCGCTATTCACTCATTATTTCAGTATCAATTAAGCAGGTAAAAAGTCTTGAGTCAGTTCCAGATGTTCTTGAAAAAGTTTCCGGTTGTTAAGGAGACGAAATGCGCTGACACGTCATATCTGCCTGCTTCTCAGCCCAACTTCTTGTTAGGATCCGTAGAGTCCTCGTAAACCCTAACTCCGTTGCCTCCGGATAGAATTGACGGACGCGTGCAAGGGCTAAGGCTTCACCTAAAATAGCCGCGTTCGACAGAGCCCGTTAGTCAGGCTCCGCCCCCGATGCCACCAGGTCTTACGTGTGACAACGCGGCCGTCAAGGCCAACAGAGGCCAAGGGGAACAACTGACTGAAACACCACAGGCGAGGACCCCCCAACCCTAATAAAGGGGTGACAGTAAATGGTACTACAGGAGGGACACTGCTTGTAGATGGTAGTTCTTGCCACAAATGGCACCGAGAGTAACAATACTCAAGGGATGGTATTTAGCAATAAAATGGCATACAAGAGTAACAATACCCAAAGGATGGTACTTTAACAATAAATGGCATACAGGAGTAACAATACTCAAAGGATGGTACTTTAACAATAAATGGCATACAGGAGTAACAATACTCAAATGAAGGTATTTAAACCACCTAAACCTAGAGGGGTACCAGACCAAACAAAATACAGATGGTGAGATGTATGCAGGTGGTACAGAACCCTCTAGGAGCAGCGTGGTAAACAATGGGTGTAACAATACAAGAATGAAACCACTCTGACTGAAAATACAGGAGCTGAAAAGATAGGGAAAAGCCCCCACTTATCTGACAGATGATGATATAGACAAGGAGGGATATCCCTCAGCAACCGAGCAGGAAAAGGTACTGGAATGCTGGAAGCAGGGCAGGAACCAAAACCGACAGGAACCTGGAACCGGGAACACTCTGACCAAAAAGGTAGGAACTATCACCGGCGTCAGAGTGTCTCGCCCAGGACCTTAAATAGGGCGCCAAAAGGTGTCCCCCACAGCTGCTGCTAATCAGCTGTGTGAGGCTTGCTGACTGCCCCCTCCTCCCCGTGGCCGCCTGGCGTCCCCCGTCGCCTAGGCAACCGCTGCGGCAGGGGAGGAAGGAGTTGTATCAGAGCTGCCGGGCGCGCGTCTGCATCCGGCGGAAGTACGGGGCTGATGACGCGGCGGCGTCCCGGCTGCCTAGCAACAGCCGGGGCGCGTCGTCTCAAGACTGCCGGGGTAGCGCTGCCTGCGTCTGCATCCGGTGGAAGTGCGGGGCTGATGACGCGGCGGCGTCCCGGCGACCTAGCAACAGCCGGGGCGCGTCGTCTCAAGACTGCCGGGGTAGCGCTGCCCGAGCAGCTCCTAACACTTCTGCTCCAACTTCCACCACAAGTGCAGTGTAGCCGCTGTGGGACTCCCACTGGACTTTCGCCTTCACCACACCAGCGTTCCCTCATTTAGCGCTTGTTGTGCCTTAGGGCCTTATTCTGGTTGGTGCGGTCCTGTCCGCGTTTGGACGGTATGCTGTTTTTTTCTTCTGCGCATGCGTACCATTCGCTATGCGCATGTGCGATGAAAGCACTCCGCTTGCAAACAGACCTTTCCGATCAAATGCTCCTGTCTGCAAGCACACGGTCAAAGTGGGCGTAATGTGGGCGTTTTTAGGATTTGTTATGACAAATCGACGAAGTGTTCAAACTCATGCCTGGAAGATGACCAAAGCAAGAACACATCGTCAATATATCGAAGAATTTCACCTTTCCAGCAGCTAGGGGTTTCTAAAAGAAGATATCCTGTTCCACTCTCATCATGTAGGTACTGGCGTACGATGGGGCCACATTGGAGCCAGATACCTGAAGGAAAAATTTCCAATGAAAGAGGAAATAATTAGATGTAAGGATCATATGCAGTAAATCACAAATTAGGACCTCATCAGGACCTTTACAAGCGGCATGATTAGTAATTATATCATACACTGCGCGTATGCCCTTATCATTAGGAATAACAGTATATAAACTACTGATGTCAATGCTACAAATCATCAATGGCTGCCAGCTTATTTAAAAAAGCAGTAGTGTCAATCAAATGATGCTGATAGTCAATAATACAAGGCTGTAATAAATTATCAATATAAACAGAACAATATTGAAACAGAAACTCGCGGGCAGCAATGATGGGGCGCCCTGGGGGATGCTCAAGGTTTTTATGCGTCTTGGGTAAGATATAAATCAGGGGTACCACCAGCCTCTGCAAGTGCTTGATCAATAAACCCATCAATGACAGCCAGGTAGTAGCGCTAGACAATAATAGGTTTAAAAGTACACATTTAATAATGAAAAATACCATAAAAAAGCACACCCAATTGGAATATGGAAAGCACAGGCACCTCTATTTCTTCCATTCTGAAAAAGTGTTGTATAATTACCGCAATGGATATCCAAGTGAAGATTTTAATCCTTGTTAAGGAAAGCATAACAGCAAAAGTCCTTTAAGTGGAAGCAGGAATTGAGTAGTTTTGCAGAGTTCCATATAATAGCGGTTTTTGGATGGTAAGCTCCGGTGACGGCTGGTCTGGACCAAGTGGCGAAGAAGGTAGCAGGAGGGTGGCCAAAAGTGCTTATGCCTGACTTGTTTCGCTGTAACCAGGTACATCTTTATCAAAAGGATGCTGAGTGCACCTTTATGTAACCGGACATTACATAAAGGTGCACTCAGCATCACTTTGATAAAGCTGTACCTGGTTACAGCGAAACACGTCAGCCTAAGCACTTTTGGCCACCCTCCTGCTACCTACTTCGCCACTTGGTTCAGACCAGCCGTCACCGAAGCTTACCATCTAAAAACCGCAATTATATGGACTTTTGCTGTTATGCTTTCCTTAACAAGGATTAAAATCTTCACTTGGATATCCATTGCGGTAATTATACAACACTTTTTCAGAATCAAAAAGACATTGTTGCTATATCTGGAATTCCTTATAGGAGTAATGGCGGTGTAATAGGAATGGATCATCTCACTTAGTAGCTAAGAAATAGAGGTGCCTGTGCTTTCCATATTACAATTGGTTGTGCTTTTTATATGGTATTTTTCATTATTAAATGTGTACTTTTAAACCTATTGTCTAGCGCTACTACCTTTGTGTACTTGTCTCGGTAACCATGGCTACCGTCTGGTAGTTGAGTGATGTCAGTTGATGTGCGTCCTCCTTCCAGCAGTGGGCCTGGTCATTGGTAGCATGTGTTTCTTGGTGAAGATATAAGGTACATTGTTTTTTTTTTTTATTGCCTGAAGAAGATGTGTTAATAAAGTATTGAAACATTCACAAGTGCTAACATCTACCAAACCTTCACACTGAGCAGTGTGCAAAATACTATCAATCTCTTTTTTGAAGGATAAAGTCAGATCACAACCAAGTTTCCTATATGTCTCAGTATCTGACAATTTCCTTGTCATTTCAGTTCTATAGTCATATAGTCATCCAATTTCTGGATAACTATAGATCCACCCTTGTCCGCCTGATGGATAATTACAGTATATCGTCAAGGACGGCCAGGGTTTTCAACACTGCACGTTCATTGCCTGACATATTCCAAAACCTGGGTTTATGTGCAGACACTGGTTCACTAAGGGAATCATCTAACATGCGTATAAAAGACTGATTTGTTCTGCAATTTCCTCAGCTGTGCCGGATTAGCAGAATCTGTAAGTAATTTATATCAGAAAAATATTCTTTATACTTTAAATGTTTGTTAAACCTAAACATATCAACTTTCCAGTCCACAAGATCAAACGGGGCTGTAGGTACAAAAGTTAACCCCTTGCGCAGCACTGACAGTTCATCCTTAGAGAAAGTTCTGTCTGTTAAATTAAATATTAAGTCCTGGTCTGCTTCGGGGGTTTGGTGTACTTTCTTTTGTTGCCTTTGGTTTTTTTTTTTATTCTGTAATTTTTATTAGTTTTCAAGTAAACATGAATACAAGTAAACCCACCCCTTATAGACATAGTAGAAAAACAGTACAGACATTGAGTTATTTGCATGTTAGGGTATCATCACAAGGCACTCATGCATTGCGGTGTACATTGTACAGGATATCTGAAGTGGTATAATGTTGAGCAGAATCAGCAGTATATCAAGGATGATATGTGTAGAAGTTACTATTTAGATCACCTCATTACAGGATATAACAATTCCCAAATCCGAGGCGCCTTCTGGGTTCCGGATCCACGGGCACATAATACACATATATTATATGCGACCTATCACACTGAAATATATCAGAAACTCAACACCACCAAAAGAATAGTTTGATATGATATGATATTACATTCCTCAGTAAAGAGATATGGCTAGGACACCTACAGCTTCTTGGAATAATTAGCGTTACGGAGTCCAATGTTTGGACAAACATAAGTGATAGGAAAAGAAAAGAAATAAACTAACAAATCCCACCCTAAGGACCCAAAACAAACCACCCCTATATCCCCCCACCCTGTACAACCTACCCCCAACTAGGCGTACCTGGATCCCGTAAACATGTCCCCCCAACTACCTATGCTAACTACCCCCATCTCCCCACCCCCCCCCCCCTCCCAACACATACTGTACATACATATGAAAAGGAGAAAACACAGATAATATCTGGGCGAAATTAAAGGATATTGATCTAGGTTAAATCTGGCCGGCCTAAGCAATCCCTTCTAACACTTAGCAGAAGCAACACAAATAAGAACTGGGGGATGCTATTCCGGTCAGGCCTGCATATTATATATAGCTGCATATAGTACAGTTCCACCATCGAATGTACAAATATGCATGTAAAGCAAACGGTAGTAGAAGGGTAAAGGTTCCATAGGTGACCAGTCCATCCAAAGATATAATAATGAGCACACAAAGAGGGGGTCATCCATTATCAATTCACCTGTTAAAGGTGTAGGGCGAGGCGCTATGAGATCCAACACATGATCTGGAAACTTCGCAGGAGTGTAAGGGGGATCCTCCATTTGACGAGGCAGCTCAAGTAGTGGTGTCTCTATAATGGGTATTTGTGGCTGCGGCGCAGGATGGGAAATAGCAGTAGTATTGCCATCAAAAACATCAAGGATCCTCCACATGGAAGCTGTAATGGCCTCGAGGATACGGTATAGAGAGTCAGACATCCCTGACATATTGTACTCTATGCACGTTTCAAGGCAATAATGGAGGCAAGGTAGTGGTGGCTAGCACACCGCCTCAATGTCAGGGTGCAGTAGCAGATTATAAGAAATAAAGCAAAGGAAATAGTTCAGAGCCACTTACAGGAGATCACCAGATTGCAGGGAGCATCAAAGAGGTACCTCACTCCCGCGTGTATACAGTCCAGCATGTAACTAATAAGTGCAGCAGGAAACAGCACCTCGCCACAGCACAGACCCCAGCTCGCAGGTTCCAATGAGATCAGGGACACCCGTGGAGCCCAGTAAAATCAGGAGAGAGTGATCCCAAGTCCTCCAGCCCAGGAGTCAGGCGAGCAAGATGGTGCCGGAGTCTCCGTACGGCCGAGCAGCAACTCCCGCTCTCCCCATCACTCCACCAGAGGGTCACCAGACGTCCTCACCCGCCGAGACACCAGCGCAGTCAGGGCTCGGGGCCGTGCCCCAGAAACACCGGAGCCCGGCAAGGATCATCGGGGTATCCAAGATGGCGCCTGCACTCGAGGGAACGGACTCCCAGCAGGCCCATACAGTCACCCGGATCTCTGCGTGGCACAAAGGAGAAGCTCAATCAACTCTGGGGACACAGGCACAGCTCCGGAGCCGGTGGGGTTAAGTATGCGATGTCCAGGGGACCCGGGGCAGGATATTTATAAAGGATTGTGTCAGAGCTCTCACTCCCGGCGTCCGCTCACTTGGCCAGCCAGACTGGCCCCTGTTGCCTTTGGTTTTGACCTCCTCTTCTGGTGTATTTGGGACTGGTGTAGACAGCTGGGCCCTTGTCTTTATGCCTAAAGGGACAAAAGTTTTAGATTTCGTGTTCCTTCTGCATGGAGCGTCGCTCTCACTCGCAGTGGTGTCATCATTGGTATTGCTGTAGTTTCTCTGCATATTTCTCCTAAACAAGGGATGTTTGTCATTATTGGGATATGCCCCTGTTAGCCAGCCATACACATGCTGTTGTTCATAGTCCATATCAACTTTTTTCCTTTTCTCATTTTTGAAGCAAATCAGATCATCCTTGTAGTTATTAAGTTGTTTGGCTAGATTACCCAGCCAGCCATTCTGCTTATCAGCTGTTAATTTAGTCAAGTGTATCTCGTTAAACTTGTCAATTTTGCTTTTTGCAATATCCATCTCCCTTTTCGTTTCCTCGATAACAAGTAATAATAAGTCGTACGAGCACTTGTTAAGAATTACAGTCCACTTTTTACAAAATTCAACGTTAAAACCTCCAATAGTGGAAACATTCTTTATATGAAACCCTCTGGGTATTCTTTGTCTTTATAATACTGTACTTGGAGAGGGTTAATCCATGATAGAAGTAATCTGTCTCTTTTTTCTTTAAATTGCAACAGTTCATTGAAGATATTTTGCGGTACCAATACCTCAGTTTGCGCAACCAGATCATAGGCAAATAGAATAGCCTCAGTTTCTGACTCCGAGAAGCTGAAAATAGAGCTTGGATCCAAAAGGGATTCTGTGTTGAATCCCCTCATCAATGTAGGTTGCCATGTGTCATACAAACGAAGGTGGCTCAGGCTTCTAGGTAACCTGTGACCACAGCCTGGAAACCAAACACGTGCACTTGGTTGAAAACACACCTACAAACAGGTGAAGTCCACAATTAAAGAGTTTCCTGGTGCCTTACAAATATCTCGTCCTTGGTTCCTAGGGACAGCTGGCCTGATTCCCTTTCGTTGGCAAGATAGTTATGCAAACTCTGTGTGTCGGCACTCTCATGGAATAAAAGGCTTGGCTTGTCAGGTGCCTCCCATATGCTCCAACTGGTGTATTGGGGCAAATGTATACTCCGTTGACGGTGTCACTCTGGACTTAGTGAAGAGAGAATTTCAGACCACTCTGGTATTCTGCAATGTTTCAACGCTTTATTGCGTTTTTGTTAACCCAAAGATCAGACAAACATAGTCAGGTATAAATACCCTAGACACCACCCATAATTACCATTGGACCCGCCCCATCAGCTGGACACAGTCCCACTTCATCAAGGGCCGGGTCATGGTGAAGCATAGTGAAATAAGCATTAAATGTTGAACAGAACACCATAGACAAAGAAAACATAATATACATATTTACAACAAGCAAGATAAAGCATCAGTACCACAGGTTGATGAACAGCATGCACACTGTGCAATTAGTAGTACTTCAATCTCTGACCGCAATCTCATACTTAATACTGCAACAAAATAACATCAATAAGTAATTGCAATCAACATTGGATAAACAACTAGTAAGTTAAAGAAAACATTGTCACCCCACCATTTTGTTTAACCCTTTTGGTGCCATAGTATCTAGTTTAATTATCCATGTGGATTCTAGTTGTAAAAGTTTCCTCGATCTGTCACCTCCTCGGGTTAGGGGGGAACATGGTCTGTTATCTTATATCTAAGCACTGATAAGTTATGTTTAGCAGTCGCAAAGTGTCTGGCCACTGGTTGTTCACTGGTCCCAGACACTAGTGCTGCTTTTATCGCTGGTCTATGCTGCCCCATTCTTTCTTTGAACGTGCAATCAGTCTTGCCCACATTGACAAGCGAGCAGGAGCATGTAATTATATACACAATAAATCGTGTGCTACATGTTAGCAAAAATCTAATATATATATACCGTATATACTCGTGTATAAGTCGACCCGAATATAAGCCGGGGCACCTAATTTTACAACAAAAAACTGGGAAAACTTGTGGACTCAAGTGGGACCCTCACTCGAGTATAAGCAGAGGGGGGCGTTGTCAGCATAAAAAATGTTCTGAAAAAGTAATATATAAGTATACACGTGTGCTTACTTTGAACTGACGACGGAGCCCCCGAGCTCCGAAACGTTTTGATCCCTGCACAAGGAATAAATATTCCTGCTGTTTTCACCACGAATCAGCCTCCGAGTGCCGCTTATTTCTGCCGTGTGTATATATATATATATATATATATGTATGTATATATATATATATATATATATATATATATAAAAGGTACTTCTTTAGTTAACGCAATTCCAACATGGATAGTTCATACCTCCACTATCCATGTTGGCATGGAGTTGATTTTAATTAGCGTGGCGAGCGTAGCGAGCCACCGAGCCCGCAGCGTGGGCGAGCGAAGCGAGCCCCGCAAGGGGACTCTGACGCGCGGCGCCATGAAAGTACAGAAGTACCATATATAGAAAGCAAAATAGAGTGAGCCACTGTTATATAACTCCACCACCAGATATATAAGACAAAAATGACAATTAGACGATTTAATAAAGATTCCTATAAAACAATTGTAAAAACGTTTTAATTTGTTTGAAGTCAGTCAATCAATTTATATGACAAGGAAACCACCCAACGCTTTTCGTCATAACAACTTCTTATGGGTTAACGTTCTGGGTGGTGGAAAATGGAAAACGGAAGATGGAGGAGACCACATTAATTTTTGTATATAGCTAATACTCACTCAGAAAAGTATTGTGGATGCACATACCCATAAGATGTTGTACAGGTTGAGTATCCCGTATCCAAACTGCTCGGGACCAGGAGAATTTTGGATAACGGATTATTCCGTATTTTGGAATATTTTAATATTTCAATGATGTATTTTGAAGTATCTTGCATTTATGCTGTATAAACACATAAAATAAACACAAATATATTTTATTACCACATAAAATACACACAAACATATTTTATTTGTTCAAAAAACAAGGTTTCAAAACCTGAAACAAAATTTGTGTACTATCTCAGATATTGAATTTGAATGCCAAGCAATCATTTTCTTGTACATATATAGTGCCAGTTACATATCATGGCCTCAGTAGTGCTGTTACATATGTCCCCAGTGAGTTTTTAGCTAAACAAATTTTTTTTTACACTTTCTGGAAAGTATGGTTTTCGGAATAATTCGGATAACGGATATTCGGATACGGGATACTCAACCTGTATAGTGGATATGAATATTCACTACAGGTATGTAACCTTCTGGTAAGTATAAGAATAGGTGGACCTCACGGGAATCCTACATCAGAACAAGGGAAATTGCACATACCAATTTCCATAAAAGATTTCTCAAAATCAACTGGCTGGAAGGGGAACTGATTTGGTCTTCCAAAAAGTGCCTATAAAGTCAATTAATGCCAGTGAGCAGTGTTTTAAATGTACAGTCAAAAATGATAAAATTCTTACATATATCAAGACAATTTAAACATAACAATGAGTAAGGTTTGTTAAATATTTAGCAAGAACTAACATAAAGGTTTGGTGCATATCTATTTACAAACCAAAGTTTTTGGAGAAAGTTTCAGAACTCACATACCTCAGATAGAGTAAAACAGGTTAGTCTATCACATAGCAATTAACTCTGCTGAATGCGTCTCACAGGGCAGTTGTCGTCATACATACAGATAGTGGTAGATGCTCAATTAGTTCAGTAATATTACTCAGGTGCATGAGGGGGGGGGGGTTAATACTGAGTAAGTAAAACAAGACATTTTGTCCCCCAGCTCACTGAATAGTATTAGGTATTAGTAACCAATCTTGAACACTACATGATAATAGAATTCAGAGATGTTGGTTACATATACCTGCGCAGCTGCATGACATGCCCCCAAGCCATGTCAAGGCTCCTCTGTATATTGGGGGTCCCTAGCGCTCTATCTAGGTGCAGGGTGTGGCACCTCAAAAACTATCATAAGCTAGGAAGCCCAGTGCGGCACGCCAGTGAGATACTATAGTGTTAATAATTAGTGATAGGAAGCCGAAGCTATATATAAAGAGAGATTAAAATTAAAAATGAAATGTAATTAAAATGAGAGAGATAGTGTTTGTGAGGGGAAAGTGTTAATAGAATGTAAGGGCGTGCCGCACTAAAGCCACCCAGCTTAACCAGTCCAGGAGCATCGCACCCCACTCCACTGTTACCCTAAATTGGGTCTACGATGAACCAGCAAGGAGCCACATGATATTGGCTCCTTACTTGATATATCCAAACTAAGAGCTACCTACCTTGGAGCAACCCCAGACTACTCCATGTGGCATATCAGGACCCATATCTCCTCCTAATATGAGCTCCCTTCTGCCTCTCACAACATACAGATGGGGCAGGTCCCATCTTGGCAGGGGATGGCGACGTAGATAAGTTTGTTATTTTTTTTTAACCTGGTCAGTCTGCTCGTTATGCGGCTGATTCCTGACCAGTAGAACGGCATGGCGGTGCCTATATCCCAGCGCTTGGTCCAGGTCGGGGGCAGTGACAAAATGCACAAGTAAATATTTTCTCTTCATCTCTGAAGTATGTGCAGCGTCCGGCTTGGCAGGTATGCTTACAGCGTGTGTGTTCCCGGCGGCTATTAGTACCGCCCAGCGAGATGACGCACTTCCAGTTCCGGAAGTTGTGAGTTTCACTGATAGTGATATCAACTTGCGTTCCAGAAGGCGGAAGTGCCGTGCTGGCGCTAAAATCAAAGGCAGTATTTAAACAGTGATGCTGTGTATAGTGGTGTGTGATGCCACTATGGAAGAGCCCCCTAAAACTGTTATTGCGCTACCCAGGTAAGTCCTCATAGAGGACTGGTTATTATTTTAGTGTCAGGTTTCAGTTAGTTAGTATCTTTCCTCTTTTTGTAGTGTGCCTTCAGCACCAAAAAAAGAAGACTGCAAAGAAGAAGTACACATCTAAGCAATGTCTATCATGTGATTTATCATTTGTGGGATGCATAGGATCTACAGTATGCATACCTCCCAACTGTCACGATTACAGCGGGACAGTCCCGATTTTCGGGTCCTGTCCCGCTGTCCCACCCATGGCAGGCATTGTCCCGCTGCGGGGGTGGCAGTTGGGAGACCCCCCAATCTAATAGAATAGACGCTGTGCGCATGCGACAGCGTCTATTCTCGTATGAAAATGAGGTTGCGGCTAATTAGCATAAGCCACACCCTCATTTGCATACGCCCCACCCCCTTTTCGGATGCTCGCGTGAGTGTCCCTATTTCACCAACACAGAAGTTGGGAGGTATGCAGTATGTGAACAGTGTATCAAGATTAAATCACCTGCACAAGGAGCACAAAATGCACCTGCACAATTTTCTGAGCTAATGGAGTGGATGAAAAAGACTTTTGTATCTAAGGAGGATTTTTTGTCTACTTCTAAAAGAAGCAGAAGCCTGGATCAGGATTCAGAAGATCTAAACCCATATTTATCACATAATGCTGATTCTTTAGATACTTCAATAGAATCAGGGGAATTGGTGGATGATGACCGTACATTTCATTTGGATGTTGTGGATTTTGTGCTAAAAAATCTGTATAAAACCTTGAATTACAAGGAAGCTACAAAAGAGGAAAGTGATGCTCTTTTTGAGGACAGAGATAAAAAGGGCAGACATTTTCCTGTACATAAAGTAGTCAAAGATATATTGATTTAAGGAATGGCAGAATGCGTATTGGGAATATGAAGAGAGTGGATAAAATGTATCCTATGAAGGATGAAGAATTTTTTAAATGGTGTACTGTTCCAAAGGTCGATGCTGCGGTAGCAGAATTAACTACTAAAACTACTATCCATCTAGAGGATGGAGCATCATTAAAAGATGCTATGGATCGCAAAATGGAAAGTGCTTTAAAGAGGTTGCATATTTCAAATGCTGTGTCTGTAAAGTCTGGTGTGGTGGTGGCTTCAGTATCCAGAGCATTACGCTTGTGGTGTGCTTCTTTGCAAGAGCAACTGCATGATAGAGTGCCTAGAGAACAAATGGCAAAAATTCTATCTTCTATACAAGCTGCAGTAGATTATATTTGTGAAGCGTCATTAGAGACGCTAGATTTCTCAGTTAAAGCCATCACATACGGAATAGTGGCCAGGAAAGCACTATGGCTCAGATCATGGGCTGCGGATTCACACTCTAAACATAAGTTGGCAAATTTACCTTTTGAAGGATCATGTTTGTTTGGCACCAAGTTGGATGCTTGATTCAATGTCAGGGGGAAAATCGGTTAGATTACCCCAGGATAAACGTGGTAAATATGGTGATTTCTCTTCTAGGCAAATGTTCAGACAGGCGAGATCTTATCGTCCTGGTTGGTCATATAGGGACAGATATGCCTCATGGACGACGAGAACATTTTTTTGTCAATCCAACAGAAGAGGTGGTCACAAACAGTGAGTATTTAGATCCCGTGGTTACAGTATCAGTGGCTGGAAGACTCGCTCAGTTCTCAACAGTTCTCCAAAAATTTGGGAACAAACAACATCCGACAGATGGGTCTTACAAATTGTAACCAAGGGATATCAATTGGAGCTTGCCACAAGGCCAAGAAGAGACAAATTTATAGATTCCAGTCTCCCAATTAAAAAAACAGAAATATCAGTATTATTTCAAAGCATACAAGAGTTGTTTTTTTTTAGGAGCAGTAGAAGTTCCAGCCTTAAAAGTAAGAACAGGATTTTACTCAAGAATATTCACAGTAGAAAAAGCTTCTAGAGGCTTCCGGACCATACTAGACTTAAGAAAATTAAACGAAAGAATGGAAAGGAAAAAATTTTATATGGAGACACTGGATTCAATTATTACAGGAATAAAGAAAAGAGACTACCTAATCTCAATAGACTTGAAAGATGCTTATTTTCATGTTCCGGTAAAAGAGGCAGACAGAAAGTATCTTAGATTTTGTGTGAAAAGAACACATTACCAGTTTACTTGTCTACCATTCGGCCTTACTTCTTCACCAAGAATATTCACGAAAGTGTTAGTGATGTTAATTGCTCATCTCAGGAAAAGAGGAATAAAGATTTGGGCATACTGTATCTCGACGACCTCCTCATCACAGGGTCCTCAAGAGAGTCGGTAGTAACAGACACTACAATGGTGTTAGAAATACTACAAAATCATGGATGGTTGATAAATTGGGGAAAAAGCCAGCTACAACCATCACAGGGTGATCCAATTTCTTGGTGTAATAATAGACACAACAGAGTTCACAGTATCTGTCAGAAGAACGTTGTTTAAGAATTCAACAATTAATCGATATCATTCAAACAAGGAAGAGGATTCAGCTAAAAACAGCAGTAAGTCTATTGGGCATGATTTCATCTGCTATCAAAAATAATAATTGGGCCAGATGCAGGATGAGAGTGTTTCAATGGAGTCTGCTCAAGTATGCAAGATATCAAACAGCTCAAAATTACTTTGTGACCATTCTTATAGAGGCAAAAAAATTATCTGAATTGGTGGGAGCAAAGTCTTCTGAAGGAAAGATTCTCGTCTCTAGAAAATCCTCAATTCATCATCATCATCACTACAGACGCATGTGCAGTAGGTTCGGGAGCTCATACACAAAAGAAGACTTGTTAAGGAGCCTGGTCCACTCGAAAAAGCTTTCCTCAAATCGAAGAGAATTAAGAGCGGTATGGCTAGTAATTTGCTTCTTCAAAAATCTAATTCGAGGTTCTCATGTAAAAATTATGTCAGACAATATCACTACAGTGACATATATAAACAAACAAGGAGGTACAAGGAGTGCAAACATGTTAAAATAACTGACAAATATTATGAATTGGGCAGAAATAAATTTGCAATCAATATCAGCCTTTTATCTTCCAGGCAAGGAGAATCAGAAAGCAGATTTTCTGAGCAGAACGGTAGTATGCCCAGGAGAATGGGAGCTGCAAGATTCCTTGTTTCAGTTAATAGTTCAGAGGTTCGGAAAACCAGAAATTGACCTAATGGCAACCAGCAAGAACAAGAAAGTGCAAGCAATAATTATTCTCCCATACTGGCCCAGGAGATATTTGTTTTCGATGGCACTGGAGGAACCTTGGACCTTACCAACGTCCCCTTACATGTTGAGTCAGGGTCCTCTGTTCTACCAGGAACCTCAAAAGTTGGCTTTGACGGCATGGAAATTGAAAGGCGATTATTGAGAAGTAAAGGACTGTCAGAATATATTATAGAACTTCTTCAAGCAAGGAAGAAAGTAACTTCAAAAATTTATTACAGAATTTGGATAACCTTTCTTGAATGGTCCAGGGATAAATGTGACACGGCCATTTAAAGATATCAGATGTCTTACAATTCTTAGGTGACGGCTACAAGAAAGGTTTGGCCAGTTCGACACTCAAAGTACAGATTTCAGCCTTAAGTATTTTGCTAGATAAAAAACTGGCCGAAGAAAAATTAATTAATATATTTTTTCAAGCTATGAAAAGGACAAGACCAAGAATAAAATCTATTGTTCCACAATGGGATTTAAATTTGGTCCTTAATACACTTATGCGGCCTCCTTTTGAGCCTTTGGATAGGGCAACATTAATTTTTTTAACCTGGAAGGCTATATTTTTGGTTTCCATTACTTCAGCTAGAAGAATTGGAGAGATACAGGCACTTTGGGCACATGAGCCTTACCTGAAGATGTTTGAAGACCATATAGTACTCAGAACAAAGCATCTTTTTTTACCAAAAGTGGTGTCAACATTTAATATAAATAGAGAAATCCTCCTGCCTTCTTTTTATCCAAAACCATCAAGTAAAAAGGAACAAGATCTTCATACTTTGGATGTAGTAAGAGCAGTGTTGATTTTATTTATTATCCCATCAGGCATAAAAAAGGGGTTCATGCCATCAAAACAAACTTTGTCCAGATGGGTTAAAGAAACTATTACATTATGTTACAAGAAAGTTGAAAGACAATTACCAGGAATAGTAAAGGCACACTCAGCAAGGGCAATGGCAGTGTCTTGGGCTAAGGAAGCAAGAGTATCCATGAAGGATATTTGTGAAGCCGCAACTTGGTCTTCTATTCATACGTTTGCCAAACACTATGAATTGGACGTGACTAGAGAACAGTTCAGGAGACAAGTTCTCAATCGAGTTATGTCTTAAGGTGTTGTATTACCCTCCCCCATATATGCTTTGGTATGTCCCATTGTAAGGGCAGCCCATATATATCCCTCCCTCTGTCTGTTTTTTCATGGCTAGGATCCGGCGGAGACATTCAAAGACTGAGGGGGAACAGGGGGAGAGAGCAGATATACCATAAGGAGGATTAGCAAGGGGAGGATCCTAGCATCACATGTGAAAAAACTACCTGTCTACATACTGGGAGATAAGGGAGATAAGGGGTTAACCCATTGTAAGGCTGCCATGAAGTATTCCGAAGAAAAGGAATTATCGTGAGTATAATCCGTTATTTTTGCAAAAGATATGATCATGCCCCACACCAAAGGGCATTAGTAATAAGATTTGAATAACCAACATAATAGAAGGCAATTCAGAGATCTTAATTACATATATTTTGCAAAAGATATAAGCTTCCGGGCATCGTCAAGGCTTCTCTGATACCTGAAGTCCTACACTGCATGATAACAGCACCCATTCTGGGCCATATATTTGTCTATTGTAAGGCTACATGATAACAGCACTTACCAATATATCTAAGTTGAGAGCCAGCCTATCAGGAGTTCCCCCTAAATCCTCCTTGTGGCACTACAGGAACCAGCATGCCCTCCAAATGCAGGTCCCAACAAATGCCTCTTGCATATAAAAACAAACATGTGAGAGCTGCTCAATCAAATTAGTAATGCACCCCAGGTGGGGCATGTTTATATTTTTAGCTCTTTATAGGCACTGTTTGGAAGACCAAATCAGTTCCCCTTCCAGACCAGTCGATTTAAAGAAATCTTTTATGGAAATTGGTATGTGCAGTTTTTCTTGTTCTGATGTCCAATATCATTGTCCTTTGCTTTCCTCCATATGTCTATTATTTAATGCTTTTAGATGCCATTTGACAATGATGTGCATTAAAATTAGGATTCCCATGAGGACACACCTGTAGAGAATATTTATATTCACTATACAACATGGTTATGTACATACACAATACTTTTCTGACCCAGTGAGTATTAGCTATATACAAAAACGGTACTCTTTACCTAGAACGGCGACCAATGTTAAAAGTGAGATTGGACGCGATTTTAGTGTTCAATGCCTCAATGGCCGCGATTTTTCCATAGGAAACAATGTTAAATGGGCCACAGAGCCCTAATAGTCCCCCTGAAGTCTGAAATGGCCCCCACAATTTTTAACGGCACCCCACGATCAACGTCAACCCGAAGCGTGGCGAGCGCAGCGAGCCCGCGAGGGGTGGCGGTACGCGTCCTCCGAACTTTTCATTCCCCTACTATCCACGTCGGCGTGGAGTTGAGAATAGAATAGTGTGCCGAGCCCGAAGCGTGGCGGATACCTTCACAGGTAAACGCGTCCCCTCGCGGGCTTCACAGGTGTCCGCGTCGCCATGGACACCTGTGAAGCCCACGAGGGGACGCGGATACCTGTGAAGGTATCCGCGTCCCCTCGCGGGGCTCGCTGCGCTCGCCACGCTTCGGGCTCGGTGGCTCGCTGCGCTCGCCACACTATTCTATTCTCAACTCCACGCCGATGTGGATAGTAGGGGAATGAAAAGGTCGGAGGACGCGTACCGCCGCCCCTCGCGGGCTCGCTGCGCTCGCCACACTTCGGGTTCACGTTGATCGTGGGGTGGCGTTAAAAATTGTGGGGGCCATTTAAGACTTCAGGGGGACTATTAGGGCTCTGTGGCCCATTTAACATTGTTTCCTATGTAAAAATCGCGGGCATTGAGGCATTTAAAAAAGACACAAAAGAGAAGGAATTCCCGCACCAGTATTTGTAATTTTTAGACTCTCCTCCCCCAGTTATTTTCAAAAATTAGGTGAGAACAATTCTTCACCTAAAGTGATCTGGGGGTGCTACCCACTACTTAAAGTTTGACCTATACACCCACAAAGAAAAAGAAGTATTTTGTAGGGTGCACTGAGAGTCGGATATTAATTAATCATTTACCATAAAAAGTAACTTTTATTTATTCACTTAAAAAAGTCTCTCACTTCAGAGGAGACCACATGACCTTGTCTCAGAGTGAAATATTAAAAAAATAGAAAGAGTGACAAAGAATGAAAAGAAATGTGTACAAATTTTAAAATCAAAGGAAAAGGATGAACATGTGTGTGTCAGATTATTTTTCAGTTCTTGGCTACAATTGCCTTTTACTTGCAACTGTTACCTGTTATTTATTATTATGTTGCAATATGTTGCAATTGTACAAGCAAATATGTTATCTGTGCAGTTAATAGGATTTTAGTGGTACAGAGGAACTGTGCTATTCTCAATATTCCTCTTGTGTACCACGCTATTCTGTCCAGGGATATGATGGTGTTCACTGGTCGGTGATGATTTTACTCCTCTGCACTGAATCGGTATGGGGAGGACCTTTAAGACTTCATTTTAAGTGAGGGGTATCCTAAGTGTATATATTCTCAAGTCTGCATATCTCTGTATCTGTATTTAAGCGGATTAACCGCCAGAACAGGTGCAGTTGATTGCTGAGAATTTATTGTTGTTACCTATCCTTATATATAGGGAATTAATTCCTCTCATGCAGTCCGTATGTACGTAGTCTCTGTCACCCAGAAATAAGCGAAACTCTCGCTGGGATCAGAGAGGCTGCGTCATTATGTGAAAAAATGATGAAACTGGGGTAGTTTGTACTAGCGCCCCGTCTGGTGCTCCCCACCTCTTCTAAATGCCCGATAATAAGCGGTTTTACCGCCGGGAAGTGCAGTGATAAATATATAAGATGTATTATTTATCTAAAGTGAACATCCAATTTTATGAAGATTTTAAACATGCCACAGATCAGCGCGCTTTTTAGAATTTTAATTCTCAGACACACATCATTGCTGCTGAACAGTAAATATTCTTCAAAGGTACATGACCAATAAAAATCCCATCTATTGTTGTCTCTGTGTGTATTTTGTCATAATTTCAGTACTTATTTATATTATAAAACGTACACATAACACACTTTTACTGTACTGTTAATCCAAGTCCCGTTGGGGTCTCAGGATCTGTGTGTGCATACACACTATTCCTTCTCCCAATCCTGGATTACAGGGATTATTATGGTCATAGTGCCTAATATAGGATCGCGATGTGCGCGACTCCTAATTAAAGCAGTGTTTTCTCACGATTAAATGATTGTATGACAATATCAATTTTAATGCCCTCAGTAATATTTGGGGGTCCCCGTATTGGGCAACCAAAAGCTGCCCTATTTACAAGGGCTATGAGATCAATCGCTTTGCGGTCGCATGTACTTCAGCGTTACCGCTTAATCACACACCAGCCCTGGGTAGCACAGTGTGTGTGCTCCCAGCGCTATCAGTCAGGGTTAGTCTCGGGCAGCGTTTTAGCTCTATTCCCGACACAGACTGCGGTCGCATGGAGTTTAGCGCCGCTTATGAGACAGGCAGTTCCCGGGTAGCGCTGTGTCAGTGCTCCCGGCGTTTGCTGCCCGCTCGTGCCACTTATCAATAACTAGGCACAATGAGTGTTTGATTCCAGTAATAATCTGAGCACTGCTTTAACCTGACGTAGTACACATCCTACATTCTACATACAACAGTTACAATAGCTGACTACACATGTTCACCCTATCCTATCTACCAACGACCGTTTCACTAAAGCTTCCTCAAGGTATCAACCCGTCTGTTCTCCTGGACGGGTTTAAATCCCCCGCCTTCCTTTCTCATTGGATGAGTGTCACTGATTCATTCTCATGTGGATCCTCCCCCCTTCGGGTACCCATACATGGAATAAATGTGTTTAACTTTCTGCTGAATTATGATATTCTTTATCAGCTGTATTTATATGATTGTATATCCAGTATCTTTTACATTTTTAGAAGCTTCTTATTGCTATTGGCATAATATGATTTGTTCGATCATATTTTATTTTATTTGAGCTCCTACTTGTTCTAACCATAAAGTTCTTTATGGATTCTTATTAATATGATATTTTGCTGTCTAAGGTTACCGATATTGATGTTTATATTTTAATGTTTTAATTTTGAGTGCTTGATGGATATTATCCATACTGCCATGCAGTTTTATCCCTTTTTATATTCTTTGTTACCTGAATTCAACTCAATATTATAATGTGGGGGCCTTTGTTGACCATATTTATTTTATATACAGATATATTAATTTATAGGTGAATAGTGGTGGAATAATGTCAGGAATAATTTCCTAACGTAGGTAAAATGAAATTAAGTATAGATTTTTGTGCTAGTCTCATAAAGAGATGAAAAGTGGTCTAAATTGTTCTTAATCAATTAAAATTACTAAGGAAAAGTGATGTGGCTCCTATTAGAGGAAAGGAGAGTCAGAAAAGATTTCTGATGTTAAAGTGAGAATACTGAATAATATTATTCTATGGAGATCCTCATCTAAAGTGAAGTGTAATAAACGACAATTAATACGTGAAAAAAATAAAAATAAAACGTGATCAAACTAGAATTGATGTGGATATTCCAGTGTGGAATATTTATTTGATAACAATTGTGATAGTCTCATGAATTATTGTGCTCTATTATAACATTTCTGTAATATCATTGTTTATTAAAATTATCTTGAACTTTTATAAATTATTGATAAGTCTTGTTTTTATTTCTTGTTTTTTATTTTAATTTTTTGTATTGTGAGTTATTTTATGTTTTTTATTTTTTATTTTTTTATATATTTTTATTTATTTATTTGAATTTATTTCTTAATATTTTACAACAATTGGGCCCGGAGTTGTCCTTCGTTCAGGTGTCCTTCATGGCTGTATGCATAATATATCTTTCCCTTTCTATTTTGTGTTGGCATGAGTATTAACTCATGGTATTCAATGGTAATGTTAGTGTCTTCCTAACTTCTACTCATTTAGTCCCATATCCCTACATGCTTAATAGCCTATGAGTACGGCTATTGTAGTTAGTAAATTTTACCTTTTTCATATATATAGAGCCCAATATGGGAGAATATAGATAGGGGAGCCAACGATAGAAAAAGCAGGGGTATTGGGAGAGCTGAGAAGATGGGTTACTGTAAGAGGAAAGGATTTTGATATGGGGACATGGGGTGCAATTTCTGCAGGTAATCTCCATTGCATAGAGTAAAGGGTATAGGATCTAGAGGAAGCAGGTGAATTGATTGGTCTCATTAAGACCCCATGGTTCGATACTGTTCATTCTGAAAATCCATTTGGATTCTTTTTTGTGTAGTTCTTTCATCACATCTCCTCCTCTTATTCCCATATTCAATCTTTCTATGCCAAACGCTTGGAGTTTCTCTGGTCTCCCGCCATGACATTTCAAGAAATGTCTCGCCACGCTGGTTAGTTGTTTAAAGTTCTCTCGGTCACGTTCTGCATTTTTGATATTTCGGATGTGCTCCATCACTCGTACCCTCAGCTGTCGACTTGTGAGGCCAATATACCTAAGGCCGCAGGGGCATAAGAGGCAATAGACGACTCCTGTGGTCTTGCAATTAATAAAATCAAGGATTTTGTATGTCTTGTCATACCTATCCTTGATTTCCTTAGTTTGTGCTATGTATTTGCATGTACTGCAATCACCACATTTGTATGTTAATTAATAAAATCAAGGATTTTGTATGTCTTGTCATACCTATCCTTGATTTCCTTAGTTTGTGCTATGTATTTGCATGTACTGCAATCACCACATTTGTATGTTATTAATAAAATCAAGGATTTTGTATGTCTTGTCATACCTATCCTTGATTTCCTTAGTTTGTGCTATGTATTTGCATGTACTGCAATCACCACATTTGTATGTTAATCACTATAATAGATAATCACTATATACAAGCATCAGCCACGAATATGGCATTATGGCCGTGAACTACTTCTTGAACACCCGAAAACGAAGCAATTTTGACGACTGTCTGATTTCTCTTCTACGATTTGTTTTGACTAAAAACTATTTCGTTTTTGACGGGAACTTCTTCCTCCAGACCCGGGGTACAGCTATGGGCAGTACGTGTGCTCCAACGTACGCCAATCTGTACCTCGGGTGGTGGGAGAAGGAAGTGGTATTTGCACCAGACAAAGATAAATATACATGTCACGTTAACAGCTGGTTCAGGTACATAGATGACGTGCTTATCATCTGGGAGGGGGATCCTGACCTCTTCAGGGAATTCATCATGATATTAAATACCAACCCATATAATCTAAAACTGACAATGGAGATGAGTCAGGAGAGAGTGACCTTCCTGGACCTGACGATAGAGGTTGACGCGAGGGGGAACATCACCTCGGACATGTATAGGAAGAAGACGGCAAGCAATAGTATTCTCCATGCCCAGAGCTCCCATTTACCCGCAACCATCCGAGGCATCCCCAAAGGGGAATTCCTGCGCACAAGAAGGAATTGCTCGGACAAAGGACAATTCGAGGTCAGGGCAAAAGAACTGACTGAGAGACTACAAGTTAGGGGCTATAGCCGTAAAATCATCAAAAAAGGCTATAAGACAGCCAGCACGAGCAACCGCGAATCCCTAATAATGCCAAAAACAAAAACAAAAAATAGGGATGAGCAGGTACGCTATGTGGGCACCTTCTGTAATGAATGGCGGCAGATACAGGAGATACTCCAGAGACATTGGGGAATACTTACTACGGATCATGAACTTGCCAGAATTCTAGGAGACCGTATCCAAACAAGTTGGAGGAAATCCCCTAACTTGAGGGATACACTGGTGCACAGCCATTTTGATAGGAACAAACACAAACAGAAGAAATATACAGGAACATACAAATGTGGTGATTGCAGTACATGCAAATACATAGCACAAACTAAGGAAATCAAGGATAGGTATGACAAGACATACAAAATCCTTGATTTTATTAATTGCAAGACCACAGGAGTCGTCTATTGCCTCTTATGCCCCTGCGGCCTTAGGTATATTGGCCTCACAAGTCGACAGCTGAGGGTACGAGTGATGGAGCACATCCGAAATATCAAAAATGCAGAACGTGACCGAGAGAACTTTAAACAACTAACCAGCGTGGCGAGACATTTCTTGAAATGTCATGGCGGGAGACCAGAGAAACTCCAAGCGTTTGGCATAGAAAGATTGAATATGGGAATAAGAGGAGGAGATGTGATGAAAGAACTACACAAAAAAGAATCCAAATGGATTTTCAGAATGAACAGTATCGAACCATGGGGTCTTAATGAGACCAATCAATTCACCTGCTTCCTCTAGATCCTATACCCTTTACTCTATGCAATGGAGATTACCTGCAGAAATTGCACCCCATGTCCCCATATCAAAATCCTTTCCTCTTACAGTAACCCATCTTCTCAGCTCTCCCAATACCCCTGCTTTTTCTATCGTTGGCTCCCCTATCTATATTCTCCCATATTGGGCTCTATATATATGAAAAAGGTAAAATTTACTAACTACAATAGCCGTACTCATAGGCTATTAAGCATGTAGGGATATGGGACTAAATGAGTAGAAGTTAGGAAGACACTAACATTACCATTGAATACCATGAGTTAATACTCATGCCAACACAAAATAGAAAGGGAAAGATATATTATGCATACAGCCATGAAGGACACCTGAACGAAGGACAACTCCGGGCCCAATTGTTGTAAAATATTAAGAAATAAATTCAAATAAATAAATAAAAATATATAAAAAAATAAAAAATAAAAAACATAAAATAACTCACAATACAAAAAATTAAAATAAAAAACAAGAAATAAAAACAAGACTTATCAATAATTTATAAAAGTTCAAGATAATTTTAATAAACAATGATATTACAGAAATGTTATAATAGAGCACAATAATTCATGAGACTATCACAATTGTTATCAAATAAATATTCCACACTGGGATATCCACATCAATTCTAGTTTGATCACGTTTTATTTTTATTTTTTTCACGTATTAATTGTCGTTTATTACACTTCACTTTAGATGAGGATCTCCATAGAATAATATTATTCAGTATTCTCACTTTAACATCAGAAATCTTTTCTGACTCTCCTTTCCTCTAATAGGAGCCACATCACTTTTCCTTAGTAATTTTAATTGATTAAGAACAATTTAGACCACTTTTCATCTCTTTATGAGACTAGCACAAAAATCTATACTTAATTTCATTTTACCTACGTTAGGAAATTATTCCTGACATTATTCCACCACTATTCACCTATAAATTAATATATCTGTATATAAAATAAATATGGTCAACAAAGGCCCCCACATTATAATATTGAGTTGAATTCAGGTAACAAAGAATATAAAAAGGGATAAAACTGCATGGCAGTATGGATAATATCCATCAAGCACTCAAAATTAAAACATTAAAATATAAACATCAATATCGGTAACCTTAGACAGCAAAATATCATATTAATAAGAATCCATAAAGAACTTTATGGTTAGAACAAGTAGGAGCTCAAATAAAATAAAATATGATCGAACAAATCATATTATGCCAATAGCAATAAGAAGCTTCTAAAAATGTAAAAGATACTGGATATACAATCATATAAATACAGCTGATAAAGAATATCATAATTCAGCAGAAAGTTAAACACATTTATTCCATGTATGGGTACCCGAAGGGGGGAGGATCCACATGAGAATGAATCAGTGACACTCATCCAATGAGAAAGGAAGGCGGGGGATTTAAACCCGTCCAGGAGAACAGACGGGTTGATACCTTGAGGAAGCTTTAGTGAAACGGTCGTTGGTAGATAGGATAGGGTGAACATGTGTAGTCAGCTATTGTAACTGTTGTATGTAGAATGTAGGATGTGTACTACGTCAGGTTAAAGCAGTGCTCAGATTATTACTGGAATCAAACACTCATTGTGCCTAGTTATTGATAAGTGGCACGAGCGGGCAGCAAACGCCGGGAGCACTGACACAGCGCTACCCGGGAACTGCCTGTCTCATAAGCGGCGCTAAACTCCATGCGACCGCAGTCTGTGTCGGGAATAGAGCTAAAACGCTGCCCGAGACTAACCCTGACTGATAGCGCTGGGAGCACACACACTGTGCTACCCAGGGCTGGTGTGTGATTAAGCGGTAACGCTGAAGTACATGCGACCGCAAAGCGATTGATCTCATAGCCCTTGTAAATAGGGCAGCTTTTGGTTGTCCAATACGGGGACCCCCAAATATTACTGAGGGCATTAAAATTGATATTGTCATACAATCATTTAATCGTGAGAAAACACTGCTTTAATTAGGAGTCGCGCACATCGCGATCCTATATTAGGCACTATGACCATAATAATCCCTGTAATCCAGGATTGGGAGAAGGAATAGTGTGTATGCACACACAGATCCTGAGACCCCAACGGGACTTGGATTAACAGTACAGTAAAAGTGTGTTATGTGTACGTTTTATAATATAAATAAGTACTGAAATTATGACAAAATACACACAGAGACAACAATAGATGGGATTTTTATTGGTCATGTACCTTTGAAGAATATTTACTGTTCAGCAGCAATGATGTGTGTCTGAGAATTAAAATTCTAAAAAGCGCGCTGATCTGTGGCATGTTTAAAATCTTCATAAAATTGGATGTTCACTTTAGATAAATAATACATCTTATATATTTATCACTGCACTTCCCGGCGGTAAAACCGCTTATTATCGGGCATTTAGAAGAGGTGGGGAGCACCAGACGGGGCGCTAGTACAAACTACCCCAGTTTCATCATTTTTTCACATAATGACGCAGCCTCTCTGATCCCAGCGAGAGTTTCGCTTATTTCTGGGTGACAGAGACTACGTACATACGGACTGCATGAGAGGAATTAATTCCCTATATATAAGGATAGGTAACAACAATAAATTCTCAGCAATCAACTGCACCTGTTCTGGCGGTTAATCCGCTTAAATACAGATACAGAGATATGCAGACTTGAGAATATATACACTTAGGATACCCCTCACTTAAAATGAAGTCTTAAAGGTCCTCCCCATACCGATTCAGTGCAGAGGAGTAAAATCATCACCGACCAGTGAACACCATCATATCCCTGGACAGAATAGCGTGGTACACAAGAGGAATATTGAGAATAGCACAGTTCCTCTGTACCACTAAAATCCTATTAACTGCACAGATAACATATTTGCTTGTACAATTGCAACATATTGCAACATAATAATAAATAACAGGTAACAGTTGCAAGTAAAAGGCAATTGTAGCCAAGAACTGAAAAATAATCTGACACACACATGTTCATCCTTTTCCTTTGATTTTAAAATTTGTACACATTTCTTTTCATTCTTTGTCACTCTTTCTATTTTTTTAATATTTCACTCTGAGACAAGGTCATGTGGTCTCCTCTGAAGTGAGAGACTTTTTTAAGTGAATAAATAAAAAATACTTTTTATGGTAAATGATTAATTAATATCCGACTCTCAGTGCACCCTACAAAATACTTCTTTTTCTTTGTGGGTGTATTGAGGCATTTAACACTAAAATCGCGTCCAATCTGACTTTTAACATTGATCCCTATGGGAAAATCGCGGGCATCGCGTCGCACCCGTTTTTTATGTACCCGCGATATTTTACCCCCGACGCCCGCGATGCTAATCGCGGGCGCCGTTCTAGGTAAAGAGTACCACAAAAACTAATGTGGTCTCCTCCATCTTCCATTTTCCACCACCTAGAACGTTACCCCTGAAGAAGTTGTTATATTGAAACTTGTTGGGTGTGTTCCTTGTCATACAGTATGAATTGATTGACTGATTTCAAACAAATGAAAAAGTTTTTTTACAATTGTTTTATATGAATTTTTATTAAATTGTCTAATTGTATTTTTTGTCTGTAATAATTACAGTCTTATATATCTGGTGGTGGAGTTATATAACAGTGGCACACTCTACTTTGCTTTCTATTTATTTCTATCCCTTCCCTCACTAACAGGGGGACTCACAGAGTTGCAGCCTAAACCTCTCTAAGCGCATTGAAAGGTTACCCAATTTTTTTTATATATAGATTGTAAGCTTGCCTACATTTTGACTGTCTGTAAATACCCTGTTTGTTGTATCACTGTCTCCTTTGTAAAGTGCAACGGAATATGCTGCGCTATATTTGAAACTGTTAATAAATAAATAAAATATATTTATATATATATATATATATATATATATATATATATTCTCAATACAAAGGTTAACCTCTGACGTGCGCCTTTCCTAGTTTAACAGCTGCTCCTCCGATATGGTTCTCCTGTTAGTGAGAGCCAGGGGTGTACAACATGCAAAAACGGGGGTTATCGGAGTGCGCTAATCAGGGTACCACCATGCCAGTTTCCACGTTTAGTCCATCACACTGATGTATTAATCAGTAATTTTAAAAACACATGGTTCTTCCGTCCACTTTTTCAAACAAGAAGATGACTCCAAGTCTAATAGGTGTCCTGCACAATCACAGGTATTATCAGCTCAAAATCAGAGCAATTCGTAGTGATGGCGGGTACAGGTCATCTATGATAATTAATAATTCTCAGATTAGCCGCTTATTCAAAGCCAACAGCTTAATACCCGATTTCATTGGTAGGTGTGTTCAATTTTTTAAATAATAATTATTTGTGGTAGTTTTAACCAAATCGTTAACCGTTTAAAATTTCGGCTGGACATCAATATAGTTCCTATGGTAACTACATTTAAATGGACATTGCCACATCTATCTCTTAGGTTCCTTGTGGTTACTACAGTCAACAAAACACATATATTTGACCCGACTCTTAAGGTTAAGTCAAGGGGGCTTTCACCAAATGGTATAGTTATGTCTAATTGATCAGGCTTCATTAGCATAATATACAGGATTTTCCACACATCAATGCCGGTACAAATTACAGGTGAACCCTTTTACAGATGAACTCTGTCATGTATATAGACCTTTGAAGAGGGAGAAACAGCCAACCTCTTAGAGAGTGGGAAGCTGTTCACAGGAGGGATTCCTTGTGGGAGGCACACTTTTCTGTCACCCAGCCGGGTGTGCTGGAACGATCTCAATAGCTGGACTGTCAGTTCCCCATAGGGAAGGGAAACTGCTACGGTCCTTCAGAACGCGTTTCACCACGTGGGCTTGGTCACCTGAAAGGCTTTCAGGTGACCAAGCCCACGTGGTGAAACGCGTTCTGAAGGACCGTAGCAGTTTTCCTTACCTATGGGGAACTGACAGTCCAGCTATTGAGATCGTTCCAGCACACCCGGCTGGGTGACAGAAAAGTGTGCATCCCACAAGGAATCCCTCCTGTGAACAGCTTCCCACTCTCTAAGAGGTTGGCTGTTTCTCCCTCTTCAAAGTATCCGAGTACTTGATTCCTGGGGGCACCTCCAACACTAAGTAACTATCGTATATGATTGATACAAAATTAAGTTACGTTGGTTATTCATTAATTATTTTGTTCTATGTTTGTCTTGTCCTGTGCATGATACAAATTTTCCTTGCTACCTGCTATGTATATAGACCTCACAGGTGGACCTTTCAAAAGATGATAATTAGAATAACACTCACCAATAAATGTTCTGTGTTATCCTGAGAGCGCTGCTAGGAAATAAAAATGCTGGAGTATGTCCTATTTAAACAGGATGGGTATGAGGTCACAAGGAGTCATATAATCTATATAATAAGTTGAAGAGTCTGTGTGCGTGTGTGTGTGTGTGTGTGTGCGTGTCCGTCACATTGCGGACACACCGTGGCACTCAGAGGCACCAAATTTGGCAACAAGATACCTCTGGACCCGGTGGTGTGCACCTCGAAGCCGTTTTTGGGAAATTTCACTTCGAATTTTAAAAAACACCAAGTTTTAATTTTCGTTCATTGATGATCTGGGGAAAAGATCGACGATCTGGGAAACCGTAGACGAAGGAACAACTCCACACCTGATTTCATTGCTGTCATTGAGTATGACAGACACATTCTAACATTATGGTGAAGGCTTTAAACAATTAGGAAATAATTTAGGATATACATAGACCACACATAACACACACACACGTACACATTGTACACGCACACACACACACAGTACACCACATACGCACACATAGCACACAACACACACATTTATACGTAGAGCACCTCACACACTTAAGCTGTGTACACACGGGGGAGATAGGGGCTGAAATCGCTGGAAACACACCGCATGCAGTACAATACAAATCCATACACACTACAACACACACCCAAAAACAGTACAACAAACACACAACTCCTGGCTTCAAACAATTCTATGGAGACGGACCACGATAAAATGGCCGCCACATAAAGCAGACAGTTCTCTGAAACTGTTTGCGGTATGGGGGCGGCCATTTTATCGTGGTCCGTCTGCATAGAATTATTAATTGAAGCCAGGAGGGGAACCGGGACGCGCAGACAGGTAAGCCTGCGGCGATGGGGGGGGGGGGAATGGCACCGGCGGCCGGGGCGGGGAGGCGCCCCCCCATTAACGGCGGGGGTGGGGAGGCCGGCGGGGAGGGGGGGAGGCGCCCCCCCATTAACGGCGGGGGGGCGCCCCAAACCAAGCTACGCCACTGAGAACACACACTTAAACATTGCCAGGATATGCACAGCACACTACACACACATATATACGTAGCGCACCTCACAAACTTACACATTCGGCAGATATACACACAACACACACATAACACACAACTCACAGTACAACACACACCAACATTCACTACAACACACACACCCAAAAACAGTACAATACACAGAACACACACTTAAACATTGCACAGATACACACACATAACATACCTCTAACAGCACAACACACACCCACATTCACCACACACACCCAAAAAACAACCACAACACACACAAAACACACATTTAAACTTTACACAGATACACAAAGACACAACACACACATACTGTATATACATAGCACACCTCACACACTTACGCATTGGACAGATACATACAATATAACACACAAAACCACATACATTACAACACACACACAAAAACAGTACGACACACACAAACACACAGAACACATAAAAAATAATTTGCCGTTTATTTAACAGTCTGTACCGGCAAATAAAAACTGTACCTAATGTACCATTTCTACTTTGTTCCCCATATCCGTCTCTCCAGTCCTCCAGTTGCACTGAGAAATCTTTGTCCTGGCCAATGCCCCCATTGATCAATACAAAGTGGGTACACTGCACTCACCCTGTTAATCAGTTGGATATCAGGCACTGCTCTGCCTTAAGGGTTTCCCAGACTCTTTTGGTTCATAGATAATGTTTGGTCGATGGGCATGAGCGCTGCATGCATTTGTTTGAATGTTATGAGTGTAAGAAGTTGAAGAATAAGACTGAGATGAATATTTGTCATGTTATAGTGTACAATTTACTCAATAAATCGTGAAAAAAATATGTGTACATAGAAGTACAATCAAGAAATGAAAGTAGGATTAAAAAATAAATTATGATTCAAACTGATAATTGTTTGGATGGCGGTGGGTTGCGAAACAAATCTATAGGTGGAGGGGGTATGGATATTGTGGGCATAATTGGTGTTTGGTACACCTACAGGGGGTACCCAGATGATGAGAAATTTTCACTACAGTGTCACCGTAGGGGGATTTCAAATTGGGGTTCAGGTGGTCTTTTAGGGACCCCTTTACAATCCCATTGGTCTCTTCTCCTGGAGCCTATGTGATTGACTATCATTAAGGGAGACCGTAAGCTCAAGGAGAAGAGACCTACAGGATTGTAAAGGGTCCCTAAAAGACCACCTGGACCCCAATTGGGAATCCCCCTATGGTGACAATGTAACCGTCACACTGTAGTGAAAATCCCATCAATTGAGGGCCCCATGTAGGTGTAACAAACACCAATTATGCCCACAATATCCATACCCCCACCTATAGATTTGTTTCACAACCCACCCCATCCAAACAATTATCAGTTTGAATCAGAACTTATTTTTTAATCCTACTTTCATTTCTTGATTGTACTTCTATGTACACTTACATTTTTTTCACGATTTATTGAGTAAATTGTACACTTTGTAACATGGCAATTCTTTTTCTCAGTCTTATTCTTCAACTTCTTACACTCAAACCTTATCAATGCACCCATTGATGATTGTGATGGCTGGATCAGTGGATTGGCTCGGCGGGTGTAGGGAAGAATTTGGCCCATTGCACCCATTTCCAGTGGGGCATTACAGTGGTGCGGGTAGCGTGCGTCGCGTCATGACATCATGTGGCCAGGCCCGTGGACCTGCTCCCACACTCAGGGGCTGCCCCACTGTTTGGTAGAGATGCCCGGTGCATGTGCTTTACAGATCCCCAGACCTCAGAGACTGCTGCAGGTTCGGTGAGGGGAGTGGCATGGCAGGGAGCAGTGAATTTTTAATTAATTATGGCGGGATAAGTAACGCCCACCCCGGTCCCTTCGCACTCAGCGCCTGTAATTACACACCCTAGAAACTATAGAAATGGAGGTGTGGCCACGTTCCTTTCTGATTTTGTACCGATTTCTGACCCTCAGATGTTGGAGGATATGTCATACAGTAGGGGCTAAATCTCAGGAGTGGATGTGGAATTCATCAACACATACAAGTTATCAACTCAGGAGCGTTGTGTTTCAAACAACAACACCACACCTGATTTCATTGCCGTCATTGAGTATCAATGCAAACACATTCTAACATTATGGTGGAATCTATAACAAATTACAATCTTAGGTCTTTGGCACAGCATATTGTAAGATGACATTTTTCAGCAATTTTGGAAATAAAGAAACCCCAAGGGTTTCCCGGGCAACGCCGGGCAGGTCAGCTAGTATTTAATATTTTAATGATTAAAGGTTAAATGGTACTTACCCCAGTATAAAGTATAAGCATCCAATTGCTTCTGTTAGCAGACAGAATGGACTGGGCTTACAGCTGGGGTTTAAATAGGGTGGAGGGGTAAGCGTCACTTCCATTTTCCAATTCAGATGTTTAATATTTTATAAGATCAAATAGATTGTGGTAGGTGCTCAGGGGGTACATGGGTTAAAATAAGGAGTTTATACGCGGGCGCTAACTCCTATGATTAATGCTGAAGCTTTCTATCTGGCTCCAGATTAAAAGTGGAACCCATGCTAAGTGCTTCAAGCGTTCTACTGACTACTTCCGGGTTCGGCGGGCGTTAAGCGACCCCCATGTACGGAGGTAACGCTATACACCTAATCTTTAGTTCCCCTCCTCATGAGCTGTACTGCGTGACTGTGATCCCACAGCTGTATTTGAAGGGGAAATGTGGCTGTGTTGATTTGATGTTCGCAGCCTCTACACCATCATTCCCCATGATATGGGGATGGCTGCCATGAAACACTTTTTGGATAAAGTGTTGGACTGTGATGGCCCTGATATCAATTTGTTATTAGGTTTATTGGGGTTGGTCCTCAAAAGGAACTTCTTCCTCTATGGCAAAAAGATGTTCCTCCAGACTACTGGGTGTGCGATGGGGGCATCCGTGGCCCCATTGTACGCTAATATTTTTATGTTTGAAGTTGAGGAGCAAATTTTCTTTTCAGATTTAACCATTGCCAATCGCATCTTGTTCTACAACAGGTACATCGATGATCTGTTAGCACACATAGAGCTGCACAACAGGGGAGACAGGCAAGTTATCTCACCAGTGCCATCAGCATGTTGAGATTAATTTTCTTGACATCACTATAAAGAACACTGGAGAGGTATTAAACACCACCCTATATAGCAAGCCGTCGGATAGGAACAATATCCTCCATAACACCAGCTGTCACCCCAAGTCAGCCATCCGTAACCTCCCACATTCACAACTGATGTTGTGTGAAACGCATCAACACAGACCCCATTAAGGGGGAGGAGCAGATGTATGTGATGATCACGAAATTTGGAAATTGTGGCTATAAAATGCAAGAGCTAGAACAAGACAAACAAAGAGTGTCATTAATGGATAGATCATCTTTATTACAGAAAAAGCCTAAAACTAACACCAAGGTAGCATTTCTTCCATGAGTAAACACGTTCCATCATGCCAGTCCCATTATCAACAATATCTAAAAAATTTATGGCCAATTATCCATTCTGGCCTAGAACTACCGCTGCAGGGTACTAAATTATTAACATGCTTTAAAAGAGGATGTAGCTTACGAGATAAATTGGTTAAGTCCAACTGTTCCCTTGATACCGCCCAAAGGAGTGCTAGGGCATTAATGTGTATAAGATGTATGTGCACCACCTGCTGTTTTCTTATTCCTGGTAATATGGTCTACCATCTGCATAATGGTAGGGCGTATACTATTAATTACACCTTAACGTGCAATACGAAATTTACCATATATCAAATAATTTGTCCCTGTGGGCTCAGCTACATAGGGAAGACCGAACGGGCGTTCAAGGAGAGGATGGCAGCGCATCGGTCTGCCATCTAATCTGACATCAAGAAGGGCTCTAGTGATCAACCCGTGGCCAGACATTTTCTACTTGCTGGCCATGGGCTCACTACATTAAAATATAGAATGATTCATCATGTGCCAGCATCCCTTAATGGGGGAAATAGGAGTCTGAAACTGATTCAATGCGAGGCCTGTTGATTTTGAGATTGGGTACTGTAATGCCGGGCGGTCTGAATGACCATTCCGGCATCAATGCCCTCATTAATTCTTGATATGTTGCCACTGCTGTTGGGATATATTGTGTATGTTTGCCTGTACTACTGATTTGGAGTTCATTACCCTTTTTCATGGTCCAGTTTGCTAGCTTAAGTAGTTCTGTGTAACTAGTACATGTAGAGAAATTAATAATAACTATCTGTCACTAATAAGTATCAAGTCAGCCTCTGATGCCAGTACTTTCGTGCTGCTGCTAAAATGACTCATTTTGTGAGTCATATTTCAGGTGACCAAGCCCACGTGGTGAAACGCGTTCTGAAGGACCGTAGCAGTTTTCCTTCCCTATGGGGAACTGACAGTCCAGCTATTGAGATCGTTCCAGCACACCCGGCTGGGTGACAGAAAAGTGTGCATCCCACAAGGAATCCCTCCTGTGAACAGCTTCCCACTCTCTAAGAGGTTGGCTGTTTCTCCCTCTTCAAAGTATCCGAGTACTTGATTCCTGGGGGCACCTCCAACACTAAGTAACTATCGTATATGATTGATACAAAATTAAGTTACGTTGGTTATTCATTAATTATTTTGTTCTATGTTTGTCTTGTCCTGTGCATGATACAAATTTTCCTTGCTACCTGCTATGTATATAGACCTCACAGGTGGACCTTTCAAAAGATGATAATTAGAATAACACTCACCAATAAATGTTCTGTGTTATCCTGAGAGCGCTGCTAGGAAATAAAAATGCTGGAGTATGTCCTATTTAAACAGGATGGGTATGAGGTCACAAGGAGTCATATAATCTATATAATAAGTTGAAGAGTCTGTGTGTGTGTGCGTGTGTGTGTGTGTGCGTGTCCGTCACATTGCGGACACACCGTGGCACTCAGAGACACCAAATTTGGCAACAAGATACCTATGGACCCGGTGGTGTGCACCTCGAAGCCGTTTTTGGGAAATTTCACTTAGAATTTTAAAAAACACCAAGTTTTAATTTTCGTTCATTGATGATCTGGGGAAAAGATCGACGATCTGGGAAACCGTAGACGAAGGAACAACTCCACACCTGATTTCATTGCTGTCATTGAGTATGACAGACACATTCTAACATTATGGTGAAGGCTTTAAACAATTAGGAAATAATTTAGGATATACATAGACCACACATAACACACACACACGTACACATTGTACACGCACACACACACACAGTACACCACATACGCACACATAGCACACAACACACACATTTATACGTAGAGCACCTCACACACTTAAGCTGTGTACACACGGGGGAGATAGGGGCTGAAATCGCTGGAAACACACCGCATGCAGTACAATACAAATCCATACACACTACAACACACACCCAAAAACAGTACAACAAACACACAACTCCTGGCTTCAAACAATTCTATGGAGACGGGCCATGATAAAATGGCCGCCCCATAAAGCAGACAGTTCTCTGAAACTGTTTGCGGTATGGGGGCGGCCATTTTATTGTGGTCCGTCTGCATAGAATTATTAATTGAAGCCAGGAGGGGAACCGGGACGCGCAGACAGGTAAGCCTGCGGCGATGGGGGGGGGGGAATGGCACCGGCGGCCGGGGCGGGGAGGCGCCCCCCCATTAACGGCGGGGGTGGGGAGGCCGGCGGGGAGGGGGGGAGGCGCCCCCCCATTAACGGCGGGGGGGCGCCCCAAACCAAGCTACGCCACTGAGAACACACACACTTAAACATTGCCAGGATATGCACAGCACACTACACACACATATATACGTAGCGCACCTCACAAACTTACACATTCGGCAGATATACACACAACACAACACACACATAACACACAACTCACAGTACAACACACACCAACATTCACTACAACACACACACCCAAAAACAGTACAATACACAGAACACACACTTAAACATTGCACAGATACACACACATAACATACCTCTAACAGCACAACACACACCCACATTCACCACACACACCCAAAAAACAACCACAACACACACAAAACACACATTTAAACTTTGCACAGATACACAAAGACACAACACACACATACTGTATATACATAGCACACCTCACACACTTACGCATTGGACAGATACATACAATATAACACACAAAACCACATACATTACAACACACACACAAAAACAGTACGACACACACAAACACACAGAACACATAAAAAATAATTTGCCGTTTATTTAACAGTCTGTACCGGCAAATAAAAACTGTACCTAATGTACCATTTCTACTTTGTTCCCCATATCCGTCTCTCCAGTCCTCCAGTTGCACTGAGAAATCTTTGTCCTGGCCAATGCCCCCATTGATCAATACAAAGTGGGTACACTGCACTCACCCTGTTAGTCAGTTGGATATTGTGGAAATTGTGGCTATAAAATGCAAGAGCTAGAACAAGATAAACAAAGAGTGTCATTAATGGATAGATCATCTTTATTACAGAAAAAGCCTAAAACTAACACCAAGGTAGCATTTCTTCCATGAGTAAACACGTTCCATCATGCCAGTCCCATTATCAACAATATCTAAAAAATTTATGGCCAATTATCCATTCTGGCCTAGAACTACCGCTGCAGGGTACTAAATTATTAACATGCTTTAAAAGAGGATGTAGCTTACGAGATAAATTGGTTAAGTCCAACTGTTCCCTTGATACCGCCCAAAGGAGTGCTAGGGCATTAATGTGTATAAGATGTATGTGCACCACCTGCTGTTTTCTTATTCCTGGTAATATGGTCTACCATCTGCATAATGGTAGGGCGTATACTATTAATTACACCTTAACGTGCAATACGAAATTTACCATATATCAAATAATTTGTCCCTGTGGGCTCAGCTACATAGGGAAGACCGAACGGGCGTTCAAGGAGAGGATGGCAGCGCATCGGTCTGCCATCTAATCTGACATCATGAAGGGCTCTAGTGATCAACCCGTGGCCAGACATTTTCTACTTGCTGGCCATGGGCTCACTACATTAAAATATAGAATGATTCATCATGTGCCAGCATCCCTTAATGGGGGAAATAGGAGTCTGAAACTGATTCAATGCGAGGCCTGTTGATTTTGAGATTGGGTACTGTAATGCCGGGCGGTCTGAATGACCATTCCGGCATCAATGCCCTCATTAATTCTTGATATGTTGCCACTGCTGTTGGGATATATTGTGTATGTTTGCCTGTACTACTGATTTGGAGTTCATTACCCTTTTTCATGGTCCAGTTTGCTAGCTTAAGTAGTTCTGTGTAACTAGTACATGTAGAGAAATTAATAATAACTATCTGTCACTAATAAGTATCAAGTCAGCCTCTGATGCCAGTACTTTCGTGCTGCTGCTAATATGACTCATTTTGTTGCCATACGCTGGTTTTAATATGTCTCTCGTGTGTTTACATGTTCATTGTTGATAAGCATCACCTTGGTGACCGTACGCCGGCTTGGCGGTGGGCGTGCACGGGTCAGTTGACTCGGGCACGGTGACGTCACTGCCGGCGCCGATCCCCAGACGCAGCGTGTCACCGGTAGAGCCTTGTGATATGCTATTTTTTAAGGTATGTCATTGTAAGTGTGTTTTTAGCCTGAGAACGATGCCGCACAGGCATTGAAACGTTGCTGTAAATAAAAGCTAAGTTTTAACCATGCTTGGAGTGCTGTACCCCTATCTCCTATATATATATATATATATATATATATATATATATATATATATATATCTGTGTGTGTGTATGTGTATATGTATATATATACATACATACATACATACATACACACACATGTAGGGTGGCGGGCGGCACTCTCGGACCTTCAGGTGCGTGAGGTATCAGAACAAAGACCTCACAGCCAAGTGTAGATACAACGTTTCGATATTTAATCGTCTTCAGGTACAACCTGACCCATGAACAAGCAGTGTTATTTATAAATACTGTGCTCATCTCGTGCTGACAGAGACCTGGAAAGTTGGTGACGTCATCAGTGGCAGACACTGCTGCCGAATGTGACGTATTAAACGTAAACAAAACACCAAAGATACAAAAAATGCCTTATCGTGCTGCTAAACAATTTACAAATTTACAATCAAACATACAAAAGCAACAACACACTGCTCGCGCCCACAGTCTGGGCGAAGATGCCAACAAAGTAGCAAACATAATAAGCAAAATTAATTGATTACAAGTACATGTTCATATACACGTGAAGCATAATAATACTGTAAAATGGAACTCAAAATCAAAAATGAGTACGCATACAATGGGGAAGAACTACAGCGCAACCTGAGGAGGTTGCATGGCTGGATGTGTGCGCTGTTATAATTACAAGCAAATATCAAATTAAAGAAAACAATTTAATGAAAGGTACTCGTTCAGGCCCCGTGGGGACACCGTGTCCAGTCTATGGGGTTTATTCTAGTTCATTCTTTCTGACAAAATCCTTCTTAGATGGACAAAACCATGTGCACTGCAGGGGGGCAGATGTAACATGTGCAGAGAGAATTAGATTTGGGTGAGTTATTTTGTTTCTGTGCAGGGAAAATACTGACTGCATGATTTTACACTTCAATATAGATCTCACTTTGAAGAAAAACCCCACCCAAATCTAATTCTCTCTGCACAAGTTACATCTGCCCCACCCGCAGTGCACATGGTTTTGTCCATCTAAGAAGGTTTTTGTCAGAAAGAATGGACTAAAATAACCCCCTATGTATCCAGCTAGCTTGCAAACGAAGCAGTCTATTCACTCTGTCACCCACCCCCCCCCCCCCCCCGTTTATCATCTGGTATCATGTCGATCCTTTTGTAACGGAGTGAGGTCAAACTGTGTGGCAACAGGTTGTTCCACTTTCTTGCCTTCAAGTGCCTTCTTTATGGCACTGCGGTGCTGTGCCATGCGCTCTTTAAACTGACAGACAGTTTTGCCAATGTAATAAAGACTGCATGGACAGTGCAGAAGATATACAACGAACTTGCTAGAACAATTAAGGACATGTTTAATTTTATAAACCTTGCCTGAGTGGGGATGGACAAAGGTTTCACCCGTTTCCAGGTATGAACATGTGGCACAACCCAGGCATCGATAGTTGCCTGGTTTCTTGGTCATGAAGTGTGAGTCTGTGACATTTTTGGTTGCTACATCAGTGCGTACTAGCATGTCACTGATGTTCCGACCTCGTCGGTAACAGGGGAGCAAAGATTTGTTGGATAGACTGCTGAGGTTGCGGTCTGCTTGTATTACAGGCCATGTTCTTTTGCCCGTATTAACCAGAGAGTTGCTGGCAGTGGTAAATGTATTTACCCATATAAGGGATTGTGACGCCTTATTGGGTTTGGGAATGGTAATGTTAGGATCAAGAGTGGACAATGCCTTTTGTTTAGCATCTTCCAATAATCTGGGTTTGTAACCTTTCTGCATTAATCTGTTTTGCATAATTTCCAACGGTTTCTCACGATCCGTGGGATCGCTACAGATTCTGCTCACTCTCAGATACTGAGAGTAGGGAAGACCATTGATGAGCGAACGTGGGTGGTGGCTTGAAGAATGCAATAAATTGTTGCAATGAGTTGGTTTGGTGTATACCGATGTTGCAAGAGTATTGCCATTTTTTGTGATTTTAACATCAAGGAAGTGTATCTCACTTTCCTGAACATCAAAGGTGAATTTGATGTCCGGGTCCTTGGTGTTGGCTTGTTGCATCATATCAACAAAGCTGCTTTTGGTACCCTCCCACAGTAACAGCACATTGTCTATGTAGCGGACAAAGAAAATTATTTAGCGTTTGGTCTCAGGGTCTGAAAAGAAAAGGTTATTCTCAACATAAAACTATTTGCATACGCAGGCACTGCGCAAGAATCCATTGCGCATCCTTGTCTTTGTAAGTAATATTCATCATTAAATAGGAAATAGTTATTAAACAAGGTCATGGAGATAAGCGACAGAAAAAAATTAATGTTAGGCCCTTGGTAGAGTCTGCTTGTTTCAATGAGAGTTTTTACTGCCGCAAGACCACGTTGATGAGGAATACTAGTATATAAACTAGTGACGTCCGCTGTGCATAGTAATGTGGAATCAGAAAGTGGCCCCAGCTGCTTAAGCAGCTCCAGCAAGGTACTCGTGTCCTTGAGGTAGGTGTGTTCACCTTGTACCACCGGCTGTAGGTAGTAATCTATATACTTAGAAACTTTGTACAGCAGGGAATCACGAGCAGCAATGATTGGCCTGCCAGGGGGATGTACCCTATCTTTATGGATCTTAGGTAATAGATGAAAAAGAGGAACCCTGGGGTGAGGTTCAGACAGAGCTTGTACAGGACATTAGGTCGACACAAACATTAGGTTGACATGGACAAGATCGACAGTCAAAAGGTCGACATGGGGTTTTTCACTGTTTTTTTACCCGAATGTCACACTATTTTATTCTCCCGCCATGCCCTAGTGGATGGTAGGGCATGAAATTCCGCCTGTCGGCACATGTCGGCTGAAAAAAACAGTGAAAAACCCCATGTCGACCTTTTGACTGTTGACCTTCCCCATGTTGACCTAATGCTTGTGTCGACATAATGACCTGTCGACCTAGACACATGTCAACCTTGCCATAAGTGAATTTCACTTATGGTGCTGCAAATACTCCAGCAGCAATAGACTATATATGTGGTCACCGGACCACAGACAAACACAATAACACAAAAAGGAATAGTCTCACTTGCGCTCAGGGTATTGTTCCAACACATATAGTGGATCCATACGATTTCCACCTTCCCCTCCAATCTAAATGTAATAGTATGTGGAAACAAGCAAAATAACACAATAATGTAATATTGCAACACTATAAAAGTTCTATTTTCCCTTGGTGTTTAGAGTTCTATGGAAAAGGTGCTCCCAAAGTTTCCCAGAGGTCCAGGGGATGTTGAGGGTCACCTCACTCGTGCATATGTAAATCACGCTTACATGTATGCTTACATGAACAAGCCGTGGAACCTCATATAAAGGTTTCTTTCAAAGGAAGGGCTCATCATCCAGTTCCAAACTCAATTTTATTATTTTAAAAGACAGTATGAACGCCAGAAACATCCAACAGCATGTGCACCAAACTAGATGTAACCCGGGTATAAGCAATGGCCACACACTACTTTGGAGAGTCCGGTCCACAACTACTGTCAAAATATGTTAATAATAGACACTTGGTTATTCAACGCGTTTCGGCATCCATGCGATGCCTTTTTCAAGAATTGTGTCAAATCGAATTACTGGTGTCTTGTAGCGTGGGGGACTGACATGTGCAGCTCCCTCCACGTGTGTCATAAACTCCAGCGACTTGCCTGTCAACCAAGTGGTGTTGACCCAATACTTGTGGACCTAGTTGCTGTAGACCTAATGACCGTATCCCAATCATATGACTGTGTTTAAAGAAATATTGATACATAAGGCTACAATATAAAAAATATCCTTAATCCTTGACTGATAGCTATTGGGAGAGTTTGTTACCCTTTAAATTAATAGTACAGAACTGACTACAGTAATCTGCAGTGTGACTTGTAAATAATTTTAACCTGTCTGACTGAATCTTTCTGCTGTGAGAAATTGATATACCTATATCATGTATGCTAAATGAAGCACTGAAATGAACTGTATGTGTATATATAACGTCTTTCTTTCAACCCGGATCCTATGTTCAGAGGCAATTTCATCCATAAGGGAACCTACATAATTAAAATGTACATCACAGTCGCACGTCTGGATGGCTGCCTGTCATTTGTCTATTACCATCTATGTTTCTGTTTGTTTGTGTATATCTTTTGCTCATTATCAATATTGACCTTTTAAACGGATATTAATAAACATTATATTTTACTTTATTTTGAGAGCATGTTACCAAAACATATCCCTGAATCCTAAAATAACTAAAAAAAAGGGGTCCACCCAAAAAAGAGTCTTCTTTTCTCCTTCCACAAATAGTCTATCTTTCAGACTCAGGGAGCACTGCCAACCACCTCAAACCAATAGAATGTGTCCAAACACAACTATGCAATAAAAGTTATGTTGGCTACAAAAAAAAATTAGCACCCCAATATCCAGTCTCGGTGGGACAATATTGGGGTGTTTCCTCCAATGCGCACCCCCCCCCCACCAAAAAGTCTACTCGACATTCTAACAATGTCAACATAACCTACTTATCAACATGGTCAAATAGTGTATGTTGTCCATATATACCAAATCGTTCCATGCAACCATCTGCACTACTACACCTTTATTCCTATTCAGCGAGTGACATCACAAATACACTCTTAAACTAACAATAGTATGGCTACAAAAATCTCTTCAATGAGTTATTTGCTGTTTCCAATGTTTTTGCAAGAAGGCTTCAAATTTGGATTTGGGGGTAGTGTACCTTCAAATTCTTCATGTAGACAAAAAAATACAAGATCGTATTGTACTTTGGGCCTTATTCAGCCCGTGTCCACCCCTGCCCACTCTCTGGAGGGAACGGCTCGTCGAGTGTGAAGCTCGACGAAGCTGTTCACTCCTGGGGTTCGCACATGTGCATAAATACAACAGATCTGATTTGGACTTTATCTCTACAAGGACCGCTTGTGTAGTTTTCTGTTTTGGGAGTCAGATTATGAGATACCAATAATGAAATATATGATTTCTAATAAAATGCATATACTTTTATCAGTTTATACTATAATAAAGAGTTTGAACTGGGTAACTGTGTCATGACTATAGTAACATAGGAGGTCATTCAGACCTGATTGCTGTTCTGCTAAATTGCAGAGCCCTACTATCAGATTTGTGCCACCCACCAGAGTAAAATTCTGCCCACGTGCAAGCCTGCAAATTTCTTACCACAGCATGCAAAAATTAGTTGGGTTGGCGATTAGTTGCAAATCCATATGCAAAAATGAATAATTTTTCCACTGTATGCAATCTGCGGGTTCCTCAGGATAGAAATAGGCTGATCAGCGCTGAATCTGACTTGTCACACCCTCTCTCTATACGCATAGGCATACCTGTGTTTTCCCTGACGCTACCAGAAAACGTCCGGGTACCACCCCCAAATGCCACCTTTCTCTCAATCAACTTGCGTACGGCCAGCGAGCATAACATTTTCAGGATTTTATTTCAAGATGGCCTCAAGCATGCGTGCTATGATCTGTAATTGCCCAGCATTTGAATTTGCAGCCGTAGTATCAAGGATTTAGAGCAGGGGTGGGCAACTATTTTGGCTTGGGGGCCCCTTAACAAAACCGGCAAATATTCGAGGGCCGCACACATAATATAAATAAAAATATTTATATATATATATATATATGATACAAGGGGTTACCAGGCGCAAAGTCCTGAGGTTTGTAAAAGTACAAAGTCCAATTAGGATAATCAAATCCAAGATGTGTGCAGCTCAGTTTCTTCAGAGACCCTCACCACGGGTCAGACAGTAAATTTGCAAGAGAGAAAGGAGAAAAAGCGCACCAGTTAATATTTTAAAAGTAACACTTTACTGAAAAATATATATGCTCACATACATTGAGTAAAGGAATTGTCAGCTTGTCAGCAATAAAAGTAATTCGGATGGACACTGCGAGGAGGATACCGCTGGATACGGCGCCCACGCCGAGTAGATCTCAACTTCCAACACCGACCACATGCAGGATACGCTGGAGAATCCTCCGACAGGACAGCCACACTTGTCAGGATTCTGTCACGCCCAAGTAGTTTCGTCACCGGATGGACTTCTTCAGGGGGTGTGTCTCTCATAATCCACCACTGATCTTTATACACATTAGCAAGCCCTTCACAGGTGCCTGCAATTGACATCAGTAGTTCACACAGATACAAATCACATTGATAACATATCATCCAAAAATAGATATGGCCACATAGCTCAAAACACATCTACATATTTATATCATAAAAAAGTATTTTAAAAACTTTTGTTTATTAAAAAAGTGTATTTTTATTTTGTTGCAAAACAGAAAAAAACAGGAGAAAAAGAATTTTCTTTTAAATATAAATATATATATAGGAACGTGGTATGACTTCTGCGCCTTCAGTGTATTAATAATCCCTCTTGGTTAATCAATATATGCGTACCATCAAATGAGTAGGAATTCTCATGTAGTGATATCTTGCTTTACAACGATCTCCTTCCCTCGCTTTCTCTCCTGTAGACACGTCTCAAGAAGGGGGAAAGTCGATGGGGGAGTGTATTATTACAAGTGATCACTTTAGGGTGACTTAGTTGAATAATATTTATAAGTGCTTGTGCATGAAAAATATATAATTGGTGAACAACGCCACCTAGTGGAATATTTAAAATGATCCACGTGCTGATCACCTCGTGAAAAAGGCTTTATAAAAATAGGCAGTCTCAGTGCCGTTAGATGGATTGCGTCCGGAAAAGAGTACTGCGCATGCGCACGGCGCCCGCGTTGCTACAGCAACCTCCGGGTTGTATTGCCGGTGTTTTGGCTCTATTGCGCATGCGCGAACACTCCGCGATATCGCGAGAGTGTCTGGGACTCGGTCTTTCCTAATGTCAGTTGGAGCTGGTAATGTACGCGGGTTGCGCATGCGCAAGAACCCGCACTGACACTACACAGAGATCGCGCGTCAGTGTCTAGGTTTTTCTAGTGTTAGTTGGGACTGGTGATTTCTGCGGGTTGCGCATGCGCAAAAACCCGCAGTAACACAAGGTTATGATCACACATGCCCAGAGGCGGCATATATATATATGTGTATATCTAAAACAAGAAAAAGAGAAGAATGTGTACTTATGTATTATCTGGACTCCCATGTTAAATGCACCCCATTTTTTCATACCCCTACTATCCAACTATGCATGGAGTTGATTTTATATAGTGTGGCGAGCGCAGCGAGCCACTGTGCCCGAAGCGTGGTGAGCGGACGCGGTCTCATAAGAAAAACGGGAGTCTAGATATTACATAAGTACCGAAGAATGTTTAAGGCGAGCAGCCATATCCTGTTTTGGAGAGATAAAGACAATATTATACACGGTACAAATATACATAAAATATAAATACAGTAATTCAGCCATGTACACCAAAAAATATATGCATTAAGAAATACAGTATAAACCAAAATACCCCTTAATAAAAGCTAACATGAAGTTTATAAGACAGCATTAAAGGTGGAATTATATTTATTTTATTTTTATTCCTAGAGGATCCCCACTAGGTGGACATATAATAAAGGACTGCGAGACCACTACTGCACCTCATAACGTGCAGGGCATAGCACTATAGGACACACAAACGGAGCACAGCTCAACAGCGCCTGCTAGTCCAATGTCAGACCCGCAGCCGAAATGATTTTAGTGCAGAAAGGGAGTGATATCGCATCCCTCATTCAACCCATTGGGAGATACTGTCCCCAAAGTGTAGATCCAATAAGTCTCCCTTTTGCTTAACCTATTCATTAGATCTCCACCTCGATTATCTAGCGTCACTTGCTCAATACCTTTGAATTTAAAATGAGCTAAATCTGAATTACAGCATTAAAGATTAAAAATAAGATTGCTCTGCACAGTGTCCCACGACATTTTATGCAGTGCTGTAATTCAGCTTTAGCTCATTTTAAATTCAAAGGTATTGAGCAAGTGACGCTAGATAATCGAGGTGGAGATCTAATGAATAAGTTAAGCAAAAGGGAGACTTATTGGATCTACACTTTGGGGACGTTGTGCTCCGTTTGTCCTATAGTGCTATGCCCTGCACGTTATGAGGTGCAGTAGTGGTCTCGCAGTCCTTTATTATACGTCCACCTAGTGTGGATCCTCTAGGAATACAAATAAAATAAATATAATTCCACCTTTAATGCTGTCTTATAAACTTCATGTTAGCTTTTATTAAGGGGTATTTTGGTTTATACTGTATTTCTTAATGCATATATTTTTGATGTACATGTGTGAATTACTGTATTTATAGTTTATATATTTTATGTATATTTGTACCATGTATAATATTGTCTTTATCTCTCCAAAACAGGATATGGCTGCTCGCCTTAAACATTCTTCTCTTTTTCTTGTTTTAGATATACACACACACACATATATATATATATATATATATACTAGGTGATTCATCGCGCCCTACGGGCGCTCTTCACACCGTCGTAAGGGGCTGCGCCCCCTTAATTTGTGAACATTTGTATATGAGAAAGATGGTTAGAATTGTATGAAAGATGGCCTGTATTGCAACTTGAGTTATAGGTGAAATGTGTTAAATAGAGAGCATATGATTTGGAAGGGGGTGTGTATTGTTTTGTTTAATTAAAAAGTGGTTACAGAGTAAGATGTACATTGATAGTGTGGATGGTACAGTGACATTTGTGGGTGTGGGGGCTGTGTGTGCATGTTGTTTAGGTGTGTGTGCAATAATATAGTAGGGTGTTTTTGAGTCAGCGGCTCCCCACTGGCGAAGGTCACGACACAGTAAAACAGGAGGCTGGGTATTGATAGGGGTGTGTGGACATAAGGGGGACTAAAGAGGAGGGTGGGAGATACTGTGCAGCTTCTGCCAGTGGGTGAGGGTCCAGTGTGGCAGTACAGGAGTACAGGATGGTGGCCCTGAGTCAGTGTCTCCTCCTACTGGGTGGGAGTTAGGGTACATGAGAGCAGGAGGCTGGGCTATGAGGCATGATAGGGGCATGTGGGCAAAACAGCGTCAGCGACTCCCCAGTGGTGGAAGTTACGGTTCAGGAGAGCAGGAAGCTGGGTAGTGATAGGGGTGTGTGAGTATACGGGGGACTAAAGAGGGGCTTAGGGGTGCCGTGAATTGTGGGAGGGGCGTGGGGGGTGCCGTGAATCAAGGGAGGGAGGGGGCGCAGGTGTCCGCGGATCGCGGGTGAGGGCGGGGGTCCGCAAAGCGTGGGAGGGGGCGTGAATTGCGGGAGGGAGGGTTGTGAATTGCGGGAGGGGGGTGTGTGTGGGGGGGGTGCGCGGGGGGTCCATGAATTGCGGGAGGGGGGGGCATGGGGCGCGATAAATCACCTAGTTGGTTATATATTCTTGTAGAAGGATGGTAGGATGTTGCTGTCATTCAGAATGCATTTACATAAACAGTAATAGTAGCAGTAAAAGATCTGACTTAAAACACCTACAGTAAAACAGAACAGGTGTTATATATTATACAAAGAATTGGTTGATGATGTGTAGGTTTACGTGCACATAGTTGTCACTGTAAAAAAATTGCTACAAGAAAAAATCAACACAGAAAGGTCAACACATGTAAATGTTGACATAAGTGTGGCACTTCATTGGTGTCCATGTCGACACATGAGAATGAATATGAAAACATTCAAAAAAGAAAAATAAATCTTCAAAAACTCATGTCAACCTTTTTCATTGTCGACCATAGCCGTGTCAGTGTTTTGCATGTGCCATTTAATCCTGGGGTTGCCGTGAATCGCGAGCGGGGTGGGGGGGAGGGAGGAGGTGAGGTGTGTCCGCGAATCACGGGCGGAGGGGTCGTGGGTGGATGCCGTGAATTGCGGGGGGGGGGTGTGGGTGCCGCGAATCGTGGGAGGGGGGGACGCGGGGGGTTGCAGTGAATCATGGGAGGGTGGGTCGCAGGGGCGGGGGGTTGCCGCAATGACAGGGGGGGAATCGCGGTAGGGGGGGTCGCGGGAGGTGGGGGTACCGCGAGGAAGGGGGGGCTGGCACAAATCGTGGGAGGGGGGGGGTCGCGGGGTGCCACGACTCGCAGGAGGGGGGGTGTCACGGGGTGGGGCCGCAAATCGCGGGAGTCACCGCGAATTGGGGGGGGTGTGCTGTGAATCGCGGGAGGGGGTGTCGCCGGGGGGTGCCGCGAATTGCCACAAGAAAAAATCAACACAGAAAGGTCAACACATGTAAATGTTGACATAAGTGTGGCACTTCATTGGTGTCCATGTCGACACATGAGAATGAATATGAAAACATTGAAAAAGTGAAAAATAAATCTTCAAAAACTCATGTCAACCTTTTTCATTGTCGACCATAGCCATGTCAGTGTTTTGCATGTGCCATTTAATCGTGAGGTTGCCGTGAATGGGGGGGAGGGACACATTGTTCTGTTTCTGGACTTTCTTCTTAATTTATGGATTACCATCACCTGTGCTTAAACACCTTTCTTATCAATTACCCTGTTTAAAACAGGTGATGACAATCATAAATTAAGATGGAAGTCCACAAACAGAGCATTCATGTTGGGAGGTATGGAGGTGTGGGGCGCTCACCTGGTGTGTCTGGTGAGTAGCTGTGTCTTTGCTGTGTAACATGTGAGTCAGAGGCTCCACCCAGCGTTACAGCTTTAGACACACTTTGAGTGACAGATGTAGCCAAATATATAAGAGATATATATATATCATTTTTTTTTTTTTTTTTTTAATTCTCTTTTTCTACAGTTTTTTTCCGTTTTGCAACAAAATAAAAACACTTTTTTAATAAACTTAAAAGTTTTTAAAATACTTTTTTATGATATTATAAATATGTAGATGTGTTTTGAGCTATGTGGCCATGCCTATTTTTGGATGATATGTTATCAATGTGATTTGTATCTGTATCTGTGTGAACTACTGATGTCAATTGCGGGCACCTGTGAAGGGCTTGCTAATGTGTATAAAGATCAGTGGTGGATTATGAGAGACACACCCCCTGAAGAAGTCCATCCGGTGACGAAACTAGTTGGGCGTGACAGAATCCTGACAAGTGTGGCTGTCCTGTCGGAGGATTCTCCAGCGTATCCTGCATGTGGTCGGTGTTGGAGGTTGAGATCTACTCGGCGTGGGCGCCGTATCCAGCGGTGTCCTCCTCGCAGTGTTTATCCATTCACAACGCTGATGTGCCGCATTACTTTTATTGCTGGCAAGCTGACAATTCCTTTACTCGATGTATGTGAGCATATATATTTTTCAGTAAAGTGTTACTTTTAAAATACTCACTGGTGCGCTTTTTCTCCTTTCTCTCTTGCATATATATAGAAATATATATATATATATATATATATATATATATATATATATATATATAAACTAATGCACATCAAATAATTGCCTGTTCCTTACTTTTCTTAATTTTCTTTCTTATTACTGCTGCCGCCACCTCCGCCGCCGTTCACATGACAAGCGGCCCGACTATAGCCGCTTGTCAGCGCCAGCACAGACATAACATAAGCTTTGCCTCATGATTACGTTTTTACTGCTGCCGCCGCCAATGCTCATCTGTGCCTGCCGCGCACAGCATTTCTGGAAGCGTGGGAGGGGACACGGTGATGCGGCCACTCCTACCAATGGCGGGAGGCGGCTGCCGGGTCATCGCATCCCCTCCCACACTCCCAGAAATGCTGTGCGTGGCAGGCACAGACGAGCAATGGCGGCGGCAGCAGTAAAAAAGTAATCATGATGCAAAGCTTATGTTATGTCTGTCCTGGCGCTGACAAGCGGCTATAGTCGGGCCGCTTGTCATAGTAATATATGTCAGTGATGCGGGCCAGACTTGTGTCTCGCGGGCCGCATCTGGCCCGCGGGCCGCCTGTTGCCCACCTCTGATCTAGAGGATAGATTGATGAATACAAGCTGACATACCCAGGATATTTCTGTTTTTAGAATGCATAATTAATTATTCTACATTTGCTTTCCTAGGGGTTGCTTTCCTGTGGAGCCTGGGCTTGCTTTGATGAATTTAACAGAATTGATCTGGAAGTACTTTCTGTTGTTGCACAACAAATCCTCACCATTCAAAGAGGTACTTGTCTAACTCATCCTGTGTATTTTTTTTCAACGTGATACACACATTTATTAGTAACATTGTTATGGTGTTTACAGTGTTTTATCATCTGTTTTTAATTGCAGGTATAAACACAGGATCAGATCTATTAGTGTTTGAAGGCACAGAATTAAAATTGAACCCCACATGTGCAGTCTTTATCACCATGAATCCTGGTTATGCAGGACGTTCAGAGCTCCCTGACAATCTTAAGGTATCACGGATATATTCGTTTGGAGTGATTGTTTTTATATTTGCTAGTACAGGTACACCAGCGTTTTTCCGGCATCATCGGTTCCAGCACATAGCCGGATTACCGATTTTGCCGGATTTTCGGTGGTATACCCTGTATGCAGGGAGACCCCCGCAGCGTGACCCGCCGCAGCTTGATTCCCCCCTCCCCAATCCCCCGCAGCTTGTATAATGATTACAAGCCTTCGCAGCACATCTCAGGCTCACCTAATCAGCACGGCGCCGCCCTTCCCCGCAGCGTTACTCTCCCCTTCCGCACTCCAATACACTCCCACTTCCCTTCTAAGCCCTCCTGCTGCTTCTGCTGCCGTCCTAAGCCTTCCCACAAATTATTTTACAGACAAAACACATTAACTCCTACCTTCCCTCTGGCACCCGATGTGTCCGGATTAAAAGAGGTTCCGGACCATCGGTTTCCGGAAAACCGGGGTTGTACCTGTAGCTTTGATTTTAGTAGTAAAATAAATAATTTGGCAGAGAATGAACGCATTCGTACAATACAGGTTTTTTATACACAATATTTAGAGAGAACCAGTTGTCTGCAAATGTGCTACAGTATACTGTATATTAGGACATGCACTATAAAATGATATAATAACATACAAGTCTAAAGTCATATATGTATAGTACATGTCAGAAGTCTACTATGTGTTTCATAAGATTATTTATAACTAGCTGACCTGCCCGGCGTTGCCCGGGAAACCCTTGGGGTTTCTTTATTTCCAAAATTGCTGAAAAATGTCATCTTACAATATGCTGTGCCAAAGACCTAAGATTGTAATTTGTTATAGATTCCACCATAATGTTAGAATGTGTTTGCATTGATACTCAATGACGGCAATGAAATCAGGTGTGGTGTTGTTGTTTGAAACACAACGCTCCTGAGTTGATAACTTGTATGTGTTGATGAATTCCACATCCACTCCTGAGATTTAGCCCCTACTGTATGACATATCCTCCAACATCTGAGGGTCAGAAATCGGTACAAAATCAGAAAGGGACGTGGCCACACCTCCATTTCTATAGTTTCTAGGGTGTGTAATTACAGGCGCTGAGTGCGAAGGGACCGGGGTAGGCGTTACTTACCCCGCCATAATTAATTAATTCACTGCTCCCTGCCACTCCCCTCACCGAACCTGCAGCAGTCTCTGAGGTCTGGGGATCTGTAAAGCACATGCACCGGGCATCTCTACCAGCCCCTGAGTGTGGGAGCAGGTCCACGGGCCTGGCCACATGATGTCATGACGCGACGCACGCTACCCGCACCACTGTAATGCCCCACTGGGGATGGGTGCAATGGGCCAAATTCTTCCCTACACCCGCCGAGCCAATCCACTGATCCAGCCATCACAATCATCAATATGTGCATTGATAAGGTTTGAGTGTAAGAAGTTGAAGAATAAGACTGAGAAAAAGAATTGCCATGTTACAAAGTGTACAATTTACTCAATAAATCGTGAAAAAAATGTAAGTGTACATAGAAGTACAATCAAGAAATGAAAGTAGGATTAAAAAATAAGTTCTGATTTAAACTGATAATTGTTTGGATGGGGTGGGTTGTGAAACAAATCTATAGGTGGGGGTATGGATATTGTGGGCATAATTGGTGTTTGTTACACCTACATGGGGCCCTCAATTGATGGGATTTTCACTACAGTGTCACGGTCACATTGTCACCATAGGGGGATTCCCAATTGGGGTCCAGGTGGTCTTTTAGGGACCCTTTACAATCCTGTAGGTCTCTTCTCCTTGAGCTTACGGTCTCCCTTAATGATAGTCAATCACTGAGGGAGACCATAGGCTCCAGGAGAAGAGACCAACGGAATTGTAAAGGGGTCCCTAAAAGACCACCTGAACCCCAATTGGAAATCCCCCTACGGTGACACTGTAGTGAAAATTTCTCATCATCTGGGTACCCCCTGTAGGTGTACCAAACACCAATTATGCCCACAATATCCATACCCCCTCCACCTATAGATTTGTTTCGCAACCCACCGCCATCCAAACAATTATCAGTTTGAATCATAATTGATTTTTTAATCCTACTTTCATTTCTTGATTGTACTTCTATGTACACATAATTTTTTCACGATTTATTGAGTAAATTGTACACTATAACATGACAAATCTTCATCTCAGTCTTATTCTTCAACTTCTTACACTCATAACATTCAAACAAATGCATGCAGCGCTCATGCCCATCAACCAAACATTATCTATGAACCAAAAGAGTCTGGGAAACCCTTAAGGCAGAGCAGTGCCTGATATCCAACTGACTAACAGGGTGAGTGCAGTGTACCCACTTTGTATTGATCAATGGGTGCATTGGCCAGGACAAAGATTTCTCAGTGCAACTGGAGGACTGGAGAGACGGATATGGGGAACAAAGTAGAAATGGTACATTAGGTACAGCTTTTATTTGCCGGTACAGACTGTTAAATAAACGGCAAATTATTTTTTATGTGTTCTGGGTGTTTGTGTGTGTTGTACTGTTTTTGTGTGTGTGTGGTAATGTATGTGGTTTTGTGTGTTATATTGTATGTATCTGTCCAATGCGTAAGTGTGTGCGGTGTGCTATGTATATACAGTATGTGTGTGTTGTGTCTTTGTGTATCTGTGCAAAGTTTAAATGTGTGTTTTGTGTGTGTTGTACTGTTTTTTGGGTGCGTGTGGTGAATGTGGGTGTGTTGTGCTGTTAGAGGTATGTTATGTGTGTGTATCTGTGCAATGTTTAAGTGTGTGTTCAGTGTATTGTACTGTTTTTGGGTGTGTGTTGTAGTGAATGTTGGTGTGTGTTGTACTGTGAGTTGTGTGTTATGTGTGTGTGTGTTGTGTTGTGTGTATATCTGCCGAATGTGTAAGTTTGTGAGGTGCACTACGTATATATGTGTGTGTAGTGTGCTGTGCATATCCTGGCAATGTTTAAGTGTGTTAATGGGGGGGGCGCCCCCCCCTCCCCGCCGGCCTCCCCACCCCCACCGTTAATGGGGGGGGGCGCCTCCCCCCCTCCCCGGCCGCCGGTGCCACCCCCCCCCCCCCCCCCATCGCCGCAGGCTTACCTGTCTGCGCGTCCCGGCTCCCCTCCTGGCTTCAATTAATAATTCTATGCAGACGGACCACGATAAAATGGACGCCACCATACCGCAAACAGTTTCAGAGAACTGTCTGCTTTATGGGGCGGCCATTTTATCGTGGTCTGTCTCCCTAGAATTGATTGAAGCCAGGAGTTGTGTGTTTGTTGTACTGTTTTTGGGTGTGTGTTGTAGTGTGTATGGATTTGTATTGTACTGCATGCGGTGTGTTTCCAGCGATTTCAGCCCTTATCTCTCCCGTGTGTACACAGCTTAAGTGTGTGAGGTGCTCTACGTATAAATGTGTGTGTTGTGTGCTATGTGTGCGTATGTGGTGTACTGTGTGTGTGTGTACAATGTGTACGTGTGTGTGTGTTATGTGTGGTCTATGTATATCCTCAATTATTTCCTAATTGTTTAAAGCCTTCACCATAATGTTAGAATGTGTCTGTCATACTCAATGACAGCAATGAATTCAGGTGTGGAGTTGTTCCTTCGTCCACAGTTTCCCAGATCGTCAATCTTTTCCCCAGATCATCAATGAAGGAAAATTAAAACTTGGTGTTTTTTAAAATTCTAAGTGAAATTTCCCAAAAACGGCTTCGAGGTGCACACCACCGGGTCCAGAGGTATCTTGTTGCCAAATTTGGTGTCTCTGAGTGCCACGGTGTGTCCGCAATGCGACGGACACGCACACACACACACACACAGACTCTTCAACTTATTATATAGATGTTAAAATCTATAAATTTCCTTTTTTATATGGATCATCACATTTTGGGGAACTATTTAAATTAAAATATTTTTTTTCAAGTATTTTATTAAGAAAATATGCAGCTCCCTTTTTTAAGGACCCTATTCCTTTGACGTTTGCACTGTGAGATTATCACAATGGGAGAAATTTATTAAATTGTTATAAAACTACATTAAATGTACATTTTAAAATGTAATTAACTTATTTACCACTAATACCTTGAAAACTCAATTTTGTAAGATTAAAGTAATAACAGCATCAAGGTTTTAGTTGTAAAACTTTTTTTTAAAATGTAATGTAGTTTTATAACATGCCTTTATTCCAATGCTTATACTGTATGACTATAATGCAATTTTAATTAATTCCAAATTAAAAAAAAAAAAATTTGTAGGCTCTTTTCAGGACAGTGGCTATGATGGTACCTGATTACGCCATGATAGCTGAAATAGTTTTATATTCCTGCGGCTTTGTAACAGCCCGGCCTTTGTCAGTGAAAATTGTGGCAACATATCGTCTGTGCTCTGAACAATTGTCTTCCCAACATCATTATGATTATGGAATGAGAGCCGTGAAATCAGTGCTGACAGCTGCAGGCAACCTGAAGGTACATATAGATAAATATGCATAATATTATGTTTACCTACTGTAGGAACTGATGTAGAGTTGTAGATAACTCCACATACAGTAAATTACATGTACTTTCATTACTCAAAAGAAACGAGACATGCAAAAATTAACTTGCATTTTGGGAGGCGTACTTATTTATTTATTAAGTTTCTTATATAGCGCACACATATTCCGCAGAACAGAGATTATTTGAGCATTCACATCAGTCCCTGCCCCAGTGGAGCTTACAATCTATATTCCCTACCACATGTACATGCACACACAGACATACATACACCTTTACATCAGGAGTTACTTTACAACTAGTCACTATGCACCAGCCCCCGTGGCGTAACTACCTAATTTGCGTCTGCGGTCACGGTCATGTCTCTCCCAGCGCTGGCTCCCGCTGCTATAATGAAAACTGACTCTTAGAAGATGGCTGCCCCCATACTGCAGACAGAAAACTGTATGCAGTATGGGGGCAGCCATTTTCTAAGTCTCAGTTTTTATTATAGCAGCAGGAGCCCACGCTGGGAGAGACTGGACCATGATGGCAGGCCAGACAGCAGCGGGTAACTATAGCCCCACAGACCCCTGGCGCCCACACTTTCTCTGCGCCTCCGCGGGGGCTGCGGAGCTATAGTTACGCCACTGACCAGCCCTGCATCCTAACAGACATATATACTGTACATTTAAGAGCTAGTTTCCATGCACTGCAATTGTGTGATCATGCTTTACCAAACTTGGCCTACGTGAGAGCACCTCTGCACTTACAAAGATTCAATTTTATTTGGTGTGTTCCAAAGTAGAATATACAGAACGCTGATAGAAACAGGAATACTTACAAGTGGTTAAATATATTTAGATCAGTTGTATGGCATTCGTTTTCCTAAACTGACTGATCTAGGAAATACCATTACCATTGTCAAATTAACATTTTTTCTATACGAGGAAAGAAATACAATTATAAATCTGTTATATATTAAATGGTCATACGTAAACAATTGCAAAGCTAACCGACAATATTTTTTTCCCCCAGCTTAAATACCCAACTGAAAATGAAGAGATTTTGCTTCTTAGATCCATTATTGATGTAAATCTGCCCAAATTTTTATCCCATGATCTCCCCCTTTTTGAGGTAAGATTATGATGATATACTTTTCATAATATGATGTGTAAAACAATATGAAAAAAATATATTGCAAACCTTTTTAAAATATGTTCTAATATTGCAAAGCCTATGTAACAGTAAGTTTTCATATTGTTACAGTTGACATATTTTGCAATTTAAGTAGAAACAAAAGTTCAGGGATCTTTGATAATTTTAGTACATGTTTGAGTAATTAATTAAGATTACATACTGTACGAAATGTGGACTAATAGTACAGAATAATCTTTCCTAAATGTCAGTATACTATACACTGTAATGTTGTATTCTGAGGTTGTACAATTACAGATGTGTCCACATAAATCGAGCCTCCTTGCGCGGTAAACAGTTCTTCTAGTTGCACTGTAACAAAACATTTCGTATGCAGACATTCACAGTCAAACACAGAATAGGCATAAGCTCCTTTGTGCCTCCTATTTGCACAGTTTGTGAATATGACACATTATAATGGAAACAAATAAGCTCTGCACTACAGTCACAGGGATCTTACCCGTTATGTTTAAAATGACTTGAAGAGCATAGGGAATTGATGTACTGTATGTGAACACATACATACAACAGTTTTGAGTTATTACTATGAGCCAGAATTTTCCTGTGAGCCAATATCTTCAACTATAATGCATAGGTGTGAACCATTATTTGGTACTAGATATGCATTGGGAGATTATACTTATTGGAAGGTATCACCATAAACTGTACTGTAAAAAAAGAAATTTTAAATCTGTAATAAACGGTGAATCACATAGTAGTAGTTACTTTATGTTTCTCAATGTTCTTAAAATGCCTGTAGGCGTAGGACCACCCATAATATTTATGCACCCTGATTATTTATTTTCTTTTATTCCTGTTTAGATAGATGTTTGTGTGTTGCAAAGGACTTGATTAATTTCCATGTAGTTAGTGTTGTCATACCACACACATTTGGCCTCCCTTACTTCTGTGGTTATATAATTCTTCATCCCCCTTTTGCAACACATTTCTCCCTCACCTGTGTTTTGCACTACAAAGCAAGTAATGGGTATACTGCACAAAAAGACTAGGAGTCGGCGCTGCTGTATTTTGTAAAATGAGGATAACGCCTTTCCCCAAAAACAATAGGTAAATAGAGTAATACACAAAAGGCACATATTGCCTTGTGAGATATTTAAACAACCTTTTTTATATGAAAGTCAAAAAACACTCGGCAAACCGCAGAGGGCTTATACCAGACCATTGAGACTCAGGCCAGGGAGGGCCCAACTCCAGCCCTAGGCCCCACTGACTCCCCCAGGCCTCAGTGACTCTTTCTTCCCCCCCCCCCATGTTGGCTCTCCACGCTGGTTCTCCTACAGGAAGCTGGCGCCGCAAATGGCTGCCTAGGATCTGTGCACTCAGCCATATGTAACCCCTTATGTCCCCTGTGTGATAACTGTACTGTCTCTGCAATAACTGCGGTGTCTTTGCTCATACTGTTACCACCCGGCTGCTGCAGCGACCAGTGGCGCCGCTGATGGCTGCCTAGGCGCTGTGCAGCTTGGCAGGTATATGTTCTCTGTGTGATACTGTACTGTCCCTGCTTATATTGTCACCTACTTGGCTGCTGCAGTGACCAGTGGCGCCGCTGATGGCTGCCTAGGCGCTGTGCAGCTTGGCGGGTATATGTTCTCTGAGTGATAATGTACTGTCCCTGCTTATACAGCTGTGCTGCTCGGCGGGCATGTGTTGCCAGCATGAAATGTGTCAATGTAACGTATGTAATGCCTCCCCCTTTCATCCCTGCTTGATGCTGCACTGTATATCCACAACAAATTCCGAGTGTGCGCAAGCACACATGGCCAATAAAGTTGATTTTAATAAGATGGAGTATTGGGATGCTGTTTCTTGAAAAGTGCCTGGTGCAGTCCATAGGGGCTGAATAAAGTGATGTAACAGAAAGTATCAAGCACTGAATCCAACAGATCTCAAATCCATCAGTCAATGCTTCTCTGAGTCTAGATACTCATACTTCAGGATTGTATATAACAAGTAAAAGGATCCTGGTATTTGTACCCCTCCATATTGTTTGAAAATGGCGGGAAAAGTGCACATTTGGAGATTTTCGCCGACGGGAAGTGACTCGTGTGTTCTACCCTCCACTTCCTGTTTGTATTCCATTTGGCAGCCATCTTATCCCAGGAATTAGTTGAATCTCTTTCAATATGAAACTGTGTTCCTTTGTAATTCCTTTGAAATTCTCCATCCCAGTGCTCATCTCTAGTGTGGTCTTTTGGAACATTCTCAGGGTATAATACGGACATCACCAGTACTCCCAAACCATTAACACCTATACCATACTTAGGATTGCAGCAGAGTCCATCCCTATACCAGGAAGAACCGGATGTCCGTTAACCCATTCCATTCACAAGGATATTCAGCTAGTGTTCCCGCTAGGCTGTTTTAGCGGGGCGCTGCGCCCTGCCCGATTTTTACAGGGCAAAATGCGCCCTGCCCTGCTAGCAGCACCCCGCTAAAACAGCGTGGTGCCTGCCCTGGCTGTGTGCACGGGGAAACGCAGTGCCGCCTTAGACGGCGATTCCCAGCGCTTCCCCGGCAGCACGGTAACTTCGTCGGTGCCGGGCCCGCCTCCTTTAGTGATGGCGCCGGGCCGCCCCTTTTCGCGACGTCGCGGCCCGGGCACGCCCCTTTTCATGACGTCGCGGCCCGGGACCGCCCACAATTGTGACGTCGGCGGGCCCGGTCCGCCCCCCTTGCGCTGCCCCCATGCAGCGGCGCCCTGCCCGCCCTCATTTCTAGAGGGAACACTATTCACTATATAAATAAAAGAAAAGTAAAAAAAGATCAGAATAAAATCAATGAAAAGATAAAATCACTTATTTAAAAACCATTTAATTCGAAGTCTACATTGTGACAGTTCGGCTTGAGAGTATAGATCCATTTTATTTGAAATTTGCACCTTTTTGTGTATTACTCTTTGTCCCTCACCTGTGTTGTAACATGTTTACCCTTTTATGATTTTCCGATCGTTACAGTTCACATATTTACAATTTAAGATTGTAAAAAGGCACTGCTTGAACTCAGCACATTTGTTCAAAGTTTATATAGGATAGTCTTCTAGCAATTGTCATTGGGAAGATAAGTGTTGTGGACCTGGTAAGAGCGAGTTCCACTAAATAGAGAAAGTGTTATGTAAAGTTATTTTATAAGTGGAGCTATTCTGTATTTGTCTGGTTCCTGTGCATTGGATTTTACTTTGGGAAAGAGGGGGGAGAGTTACTTGCAGTCCTTGTTTGCTTGACAAGTTTTCAAAAATTTGTACTTTTCATTAAAAAAAAATACATGGAACACCGCTTTCCTGGTGTTTGGTCTTAAATGGAATAATCAGGGTTGGCTAATTAATGAAGGTAGATACCTTCTAATTAAGGTAGATACCAAGTCTGGTATCACAAAATGAAGGGTGCCTATAAGGAAGACATGTTTGACCAGGTTGCAGCTGTGGAACATCTAAGGTGCAACCTCCACACTTTCACTCTGTGTGACGCTGTAGTGTTGGAAATCTTTTTTGCTATTTTTTCCATTAAATTGCATCTTATTTGCAAAACAGAGTGAACAGGATGCACAGTCTGTTCTGCAAATTGAAATGATAAGTGCGTAAACCTATATTCAGGGTGCGAATGTATCTGCATATGAAATGGAATTTTTTTTCCTGGAAAAGACGCCTGGCACTACAGAGTTGCAGCATGGCATGGCGTGACTAGATGGGCTGTTTAGCGCTAAAGGAGGCTAGATGTATGTGGACACTTCTGTACATCTACTTTAATAACAAAATACAACTATAATCAATATTTTGTTATTAAGACATTTAATGGTCTTAATGGTGGAGCAATATTTAAACAGGTGCAGGGTGTACTGGCCCCTTGCTCCACCAGTGGGAGGGGGGCACACCTCACTCTACTCCCATACATTAAACTTACCTCTCCAATAATTGGGTGTTGCTGGTGGGTGGTTGGGACCTGCACGAAAATTGCACACTTTGCCCCTCCTCTGTTTAAATTGTCAGTGAGGAACACATTATTTTCTTCCACCATTGATTTCTAGTGTAGATAGGGAAATTTACTGAGATCGGATGGGTACAAACGCCAAGTCGATCCGATTTGCGGCTGTGACCCACTTGGCAAGTTTACAAGGGGACGAATTGGCCAAATTTGGCAGTACAAACTAATAGACCATCAATAGATCTCGGTTGCATATGACCATAGTGTTCAGATCATCTAATTTACTATAATTTGTTTGAGTGAATTTGGCCGCGAATTCAGCTCAGAATACGAATGAAAAATGTGACAAATGTGAACAATACTAAAATAAATCCACACAGACATCTTAGAAAGTAAAACTTTAATAACATACATTCATACACTCAACATAAATACATAATCCCCTATCTTCCCAAATAGATTGGTCCATTTGTGCAATAGTAATCAATGTGGTACCTGTGGAAAAAAAAATCCAATACTCACCTACTCTACTGTAGATCATTTCCTCTTCAGTCCCTGTAGAATCCAAAGGGTTAAAAAAAATAAACCAATTATCCGTACCAGCGAAAGGAGGATCCACATATATATTTCTACATGCAGCTCCTCTCCAAAACTGAGGGAAATCCCACAGAGATTAGTCCGTGGGACCCCCCTCAGCCTATTCTAGCTTTGCACCTGATAGGCTGTTCACTGCACATAGGAGTCCATGTTATGAAAATAAAATAAGCTCCTATGGTGGTTATTTATTTTATTAACTGGGCTCCAACATAGGAGCCCAGGAGTGCTGAGGATAGCCCCAACTTCAGGGGTCTCCTCTCCCCCAGATACCCTGGCCAGGGCTAAAAAGTCACTTTACAATGGCATAACCACGAGACCTTGTATAAAAAGCATCCGTCAGCTGTGGCATTACCCTACTGGCTGTTGGAACCAGGACCGGTCCAAGAGCGTGGTGCTGGATTTTGAAATACGGAGAACTATACTCACTTTTTCCCTGTATTTTCCCCCTGGAACCACAACCAGGCATTTTTAAAAACGTTTTCTAATTTTTTACACAGTGAAGCATTGCACAAATCTGAATGATACATGTGGTGCTTCTGGGTTGCCCTTGTTAATATGGTCAACTCTGAAAATACGAGCCCTGAAAACTCGACAGCTATGTAAATTTCTCAGGCCGAAAATATAGGCAATCCTGTTCATACCCATCTGTATAGCGTCTCACCCGTTTAGTAATTATCTTAAGTTCTGTTTAGTAAATTGGTTGAGACCCTCATATATTTCACATAGGCCTTGAGATAGCTGAAGCAAAAACATTGCATTCAGGTATGCATGGACTAAAAATGGCAGATAAAATAAGAGGTCAACTTTGTATTTTGGCCTAATGATGAACAGTATTATTTATTTAAATAGTAAATCTGTGTTTCTCTGCATGATACATGTGAAGGCAAATATACTTTTTTTGCACTGTAAATATCACTTTTAACTGCCTTGAGTGTATGATTTTGCTTGCTCTTCCTACAGGGTATTACGTCGGATCTGTTTCCTGGAGTGACACTTCCCAAAGCAGATTATAACATCTTCATGGAAGCTATAAAGGAAAACTGTGAGCATATGAACTTACAGATGACCAACTTCTTTGCAGAAAAGATTTTGCAAATATATGAAATGATGATTGTGCGCCATGGCTTTATGATTGTTGGAGAGCCCTTTGGAGGCAAGACATCTGCTTATCGTGTCTTGGCTGCAGCTTTGAACGATATATGTGAAAAGGTATACAATTATGTAAATTGAGTACTAAATTCTGTATGGTCAAGGGCGTAACTACCATAGGTGCAAGGGGTGCAGTTGGTATGGGGCCCAGAGCTGAAGGGGGCCCATCCTTACTGTCTAAGTAATATGTCTTACATACATTTATCACCATCAGTTACTTAATTGGGGGCCCTTACAAACTTTTGTTATGCGGTCTATGAATATCAAGTTACACCGCTGTGTATGGTAATACATTAAGACCCTTATTCTGGTTAAATCGGTAAACCACTCCCCCCCCCCCCCCCCCCACCGCATCGCAACCATGTGAGGGGATATTTTATGAAAACACATCCCCTCGCATGTCCCGCAGCAGGAGAAATCAATCGATGGCTGCCGACCATCAAATGATTTCTCCTGGACTCACAAATATGTCAAATATAAGACTGACTTATAGTTGCGTGTGCCAGGATGAAGAGACGGCGGGCGGCTGATGTCATGTGAAGTCAGCCGCCTGCACACTCTGTCACGGCCGCATTCACCTGGGAATGCCCAGCATTTGCATGGGGACTTTAGGGGACTAAAGATTATATTTCCTATACAAGTTAAGCATTACAGATCATTATGATAAATAACAATGTTTGCTTGGCAAGTTTCACACTAATTTTGTCAAAATCACTTAGCACTCAAAGGGTTAATGTCCTTTTAAGACAAAATTGGAAGCTGCCAGTAAATAATCCCGTCCCATACTGATGATAAAATTCTATTTCTTCCATTCATATTTGATGATGTATTCTCCACTTAATTTGAAACGTCTTCTATCAATATCTTTGAATTAACCTTAACTTTAGTGATTCACTATTGGGGTCTAACTAGTGACTCCCTTCTTTATTTTGTAGAATGATATTAATCTTTGCTGCTGCTACTTTTTCATCATGTTTCACCAGCACGATTCTGTTTTATGTGTAAAAATCAGTTATTGACATAGCCAGCAGCGCATGCAGGGGGGGGTTTCTGAGTACCCAGAACCACCACCCCCCCCCCCCCCCAAGAGTTTAAGCTGAGGGTCCCCTCTTTCCATGGGTACAAGAATTTTAAAAATCGGCCCTTGAGAACCAGAGATATCTGACTTCAAAGCAGTGGTCCCCATGCAAGCCTGTTAATTGCTCTTCCCAGTCAGATATTTCAGTTTCTGTCTGACTTAAGCTGTGTACACACAGGGGAGATATATTGCTAGCAATATATTGCTTAGCAATATATTGCTCAGTGTACTTGCAATATATCTCAGCAATATATTGCTCAGTGTACAGGTTTTCTGAGAGATCAGAGATTTTTCCTTCAAATTGCTAGCAATTCTGTATAGATTTGTTTTACCCTCTATTCAATTTTTTTTTTTATTGACATGCTATTGGTGTTGGGCAGCATGGTAATGCTCATGCTGCCCACCGATGGTGCAAATCACCATCGATGGGCAGCATGAACATTATCATGCTGCCCAACACCAATGTCCCCTTATTTTATGCAGCCTTGACATGCTATTGGTGTCAGGCAGCATGGTAATGCTCATGCTTCCCACCAATGGTGCAAACCACCATCGATGGGCAGCATGAACATAATCATGCTGCCCAACACCAATGTCCCCTTATTTTATGCAGCCTTGACATGCTATTGGTGTCGGGCAGCATGGTAATGCTCATGCTGCCCACCGATGGTGCAAATCACCATCGATGGGCAGCAGGAACATAATCATGCTGCCCAACACCAATGCCCTCTAAAGACAGCCTATGCACTTACTGGCTAGTGCGGCTGTGGGGCGCGCAGGAGGTGTGGGTACTGGCACAGTGGGGGGAGATTTGCGCAGCAGCTTCTGTGCTGTATGTGCGGGCAGGGACGGAGGAGGAAGCAGGGGGGGCCGTGTGACACACTATGACGCGGCGGGTGGGCGGGTCCTGTCCGGCGCTGGAGGCTAGATATCTCTGGTAGCTGGTGCACAGTGCTTTGTGCACCAGCGACCAGGGATTTTTAGCAAGAATCGGAGGTGCAAGCTCCTGCGACCAGCGACCATGAAGGGCTGGCCGCGGGAGTGCGCAACCAGCCATTTATCGCCGGCTGAACATGAAATCACTGGCAATATGGTCGCTGAGCGACCATTTTGCCAGCGATTTCATACATAATTGCCCCCGTGTGTACACAGCATTAGAGTTTTTCTGAGGGTATATTCCAAAAGCTGGGACTCTCCCTCTTTGATGGACACTAGTAGCTTTTCTCTACTATTCACAAAACCAGAGCTATCAGCCTTCCAGCAGCTGGTTACTGCTCCAGCTCCACACACCTGGAATGTAGTTTAGTTTTATATTCTCATTGGCGGATTGCTCTGCCTCCTGAACTGTGGTCCCCTAGTCCAGTGATTTTCAACATTTTTTGCCTTGTGGCACACTAAATAAGATTTAAAAATTGCCAAGGCACACCATGAGATCCCCACAGGGCAAAAAACATTGGCCCCCACAGGAAAAAAAAAAAAACCTATTGGCCTCCATATAAAAACAATCACACTGGTCCACACAGGAAACAAATGTAAAATACATTGGCCCTTTACATGAAAAGAAGAGACCAGTAAATAACAGTTGAACTGGTGTTGGCTGTAAACTGGTTTGGGCATCTCTAGATCTGGGGGCACACTTGAGAACAGCTCAAGGCACACTAGTGTGCCATGGCACAGTGGTTGAAAAACACTACCCTAGTCCATAATACCATTTGGTAGGTGGGATTAACTAGTTTTTAATACCAATTAAAATCTAAGAAATCTTTTTCCGGTAACTGGAGATATCTGCAATCAAGCAAGCTGTCCTCCCACCAGAAAATTATGAATAATAAGCCCACTCCACTATACACCCCTCCTCTGCGTATTAAACATCCTCTACCACCCTGGAAGTTATGTATCAGGGCCCCTTCATTCAGTCCAATGCCCCCTTCTCCCACCCCATCTCCCACCATCTGTGCAGTAAAGGGGTAATTAGTGGAAATTACTGATCCAGGCCCTACATGCTGAGCGATTGATATAATACCCCTACCACCCGTGGGACATCAAAGCTTCCCCCACCCCTACCGCTGGAGGATCGGTAGGGGCCCCAACACATTGCTATGCCCAGGGGTCTACACTGCTGTTGCTGCCCATGTATGTATGCATATATATATATATATATATATACATTTGGTCTATCTATAATACTTTAACTGACCCGGCATATACTGGGTCACCTAAGTGTCCATCTCCGGAAACCCCCTTCTGAAAATCCTGCGTTTGCCAATGATAGCCCATGCACATACTGTAACAACTTATTTCTTATAAATGAAACCTTATATAACAGGGCCAAGTTTTCCATGCTATGTAAAGGGAATATGCAATTACAGAAGAAACATTGGGAGCAGAGATTTATTCCAATGTTTCTCTAATATACATTTTCGGCTATTCCATTAGGTCGTGCCCCTCCCCTTTCCCATTTAAAAAAAAAAAAAGCTGTTTTCAGGATTTCTTTTGCCAGGTGCTGTAGGCACAAGAAACACATGCCCTTATTCTGGTAGTCCACCAAACCCCACCCGGCGAATGCCCGGCCGCCTGCCCCCCCATCACAGTGTGGGTTCGCCCGCACTGACTGCGAATGGATGTTTAACATAAACCATCGAAAGATGTGGAAGGTGCACACATATAAAAGTGACTTTAAATTATCTTACATATGCATGCACGCATCCGGTGATGTCAGCTGCCTGCCCCCCGCACCCGCATCACGGCCTCATTACCATGAGATCCAGGATCACACTGTCTGTATTTTGACTAGTGTCATCCTAGCTTTCAGTATTCCGTACCGAACTTCTTTTAATATCTCTGCCATTTTTTAATGACTTTTTTCCTTCTTTTAACATAGGGTCTTTTAGAGGAAAATAAGGTTCAGATTACAGTGCTAAATCCCAAATCCATAACCATGGGACAACTTTATGGACAATTTGACCCTGTTTCTCATGAATGGTCAGATGGGATACTAGCTGTCAGTTTCAGAGCATTTGCTTCTTCAACAGTAAGTATTAACAACTTCTTTACTTTTAGTTTTACAAATATATCCAAAATGCTTAGTGAAGTGCAGAACTTTACTTAAGAATATTCCACCTTAATCAGCCAACTCCCATGTTAAAAACTGCTGTGATTTCACATTTTTATAGTTTGGAGCAAGAAGTAAACTTGGTACCCACCAAGCCATAGAGACAAATTTGGTGTTCAGCCTTGTGGAACAAATTTATTCCCTCTGGCACTTCAGCTCCAATGATAACCTAAGTTATTATGGAATGGGATCATTCGTCAGACTGCATTTAGGTCTACACCATTAGGTCGACTTGCATTGAGGTCGACCTGACTGAAGGTCGACATGGGTTAGGTCGACAGGGTCATTAGGTCGACATGTGTTAGGTCGACAGGTTTTAGGTTGACAGGGTCATTAGGTCGACAGGTATAAGGTCGACAGGGTCATTAGGTCGACAGTGAAAAAGTTTTTTTTTTTTTCTTCATTTTTTCAAGCGTCGACATGCTTCGGGCACAGTGTTTAGCTATGCTCAGCACACTATTTTATTCTCCCACCATGCCCTAGTGGATGGTAGGGCATGAAATACCCAATGTCGACTTTTTGCCTGTCGACCTTCTCCATATCGACCTAATGACCCTGTCGACCTTATAAAAGTCGACCTAATGACCCTGTCGACCTAATGACCCAGTCGACCTAAGTCATGTCGACCTTCAGTCATGTCGACCTAAATGCAGGTCGACCTAGTGGTGTAAACCTAATGCTTGTAGACCTACATGCTGTAGACAATATGACCGTATCCCGTTATTATGGTATACATAATTAACAATTTAATCTTCTACATAACAATGTACAGAATGAGAAGCATGAACTGGATTCTGGAGGTTTTTGGTTCATGGATTTGCAAAGTTTAACTGCCAATGTGGAGCAGTGATGGAAAAACATCAGTTTACCCTACTTAAAATAGATGGAGGCAGGAATAGATGTTTAGGTGCAAGATAATGAGAGAATGGAATTTAATTCAACTTACTGTAGTAAGACGCAATTGCAACACACGTTGGCCCTCATTGTAATTCATAGGCTGCCCTGCGCAATAGCACAGGGGAGCGATGTTTAGCTAGTGCTCATGCGCATAAACATTTATATACATGTGCAACCTCTTTGTGCAAGCGGGCGTGGCAAATTGATTATTCGCAGGCCTGTTCGCATGCAACAGTGTGGAGGGGGGGCATTGTGCAGCATTATGGGTTGTGCTTATGGGAACGCCCAGCATTTCATGGGCGTTCCCATGAAAATGCTGGGCATTCCCATGGGAATTTACCGGTGACGTGGGTGCGGGCAGCTGATGCCACCGGATGTCAGCTGCTTGCCCTCTTCCCATACAAGGGCACTGCAGATCTAAGCCAGCAGAGACTGACTTAGATTTGAGAGCACTTGAGAAATAATTCGATAGTCGGTGACCATCGAATGATTTCTGCCCACACGCAAGCTGCAAATGGATGTTTATGCAAAACATCCACTTGCAAGCGTGCAGGGGAATTCGGCATGCGGGTGGTTGATGGCGTTTAATTGACACGCAAAGCTGCGTAATCCACAGCTTTGCAAGGCAACCAGAATGAGGGCCTTTGTGTGGGTGATAGCAAGGAAGATATGAGGGTAGGTGGGTGACTCTAGGAGGAAGGGAACAGATGAGCCTTGTTTTTGACATGTTGAGCTTCTGTGTACATCCATGTAAAGGTATCCGTGAGACAGATGAAATGAAACGGAGATGGCAGGGAGCACATGTAGAAATGCAAAAACTATAGGATTACAGGCTTTCTCCAGCTATTGATTCTCCTTTGATTGTTACAAAACTCCACAATGGATAGCTCCCATATAGGACGTGCATCTGAAATGTGTCCCAGCCCTGTCAAAGTATCATATGTATACAGAATACATGTTTTAGCATTGGGGCCTATAAAAACTTTTGCTTGCAATATATCTAGGTATATTTCCATGGGAAAGACCAGTGTTTCCATGGGGACACCAAAGAAATGCTGGGCGTTCCCGTGGGAACATCACCCTCACTGCCGCCCAATGCCCCCCACCCGCACTGGTGGGTGCAAATGGGATGGCAAGCTAGCAGTTCCCTGTGCCCACTCGCACCCAGCACATGCACAGAATTGTGCATGCGCATTAGCAAAACGTTGCTCCCCCATGCGAATGAACCAGAATCAGGCCCGTAGTGCATATCTCACCGTGTGTACCCACTATTACACACATTCTGTAATACTCACATTAGGAGCACCACTTACACACATAATGCCCACAGTAGGAGCACCATTTACACACACAATGACCACAGTAGGAGCACCGCTTACACATAGTGCCCACAGGAGTAGCTGCGCTTACCCACATAGGGCCTGATTCAGACCCACTCACTAAGCAGCATACCTTCGCTGCCAAGCAAGTGGGAAAGTGCCACCTGCCACCTCACTAAAATCCCTAAAATCAGAATCACCCCATAATGCCCACAGTGGCAGGGCCGCTTACATTTGTAAAGTTTACCCACCCAGCTGGCAGCTAAAGGGAATATCAGCAGGATGCAATGCAGAGAAGGCTTCCTGCACTGCAAGCAGAGTAGGGAGGAGAGGGGGCCAATGGAGCGCCCTATCTCCTTCTTGGCTCCTGGAGCTCACGCTTCACCGGAGCCACCCTCCCTACGCCCCTGGTTGCATAGGAAGAGGAGACAGCATCAGATAAATAGAAGTAATAATGACACTTTATACTGTAGGTCATTGGTACAACCTCATCTGAAAAGAATACTGTGTCCAGTTCTGGAGGCCATATTTTCAAATGGAAATAAATACATTAGAGACTGTACAAAGAAGGGCAAATGGTACATGGCCTACATCATAAAACTAACCCTGAAAGGCTAAAAAATCTCAATATGTATAGTTTGCAGCAGAGAAGAGAAAGGGGGGACATGATAGAAACCTTCAAATCAATATCAAGGGTTTTAACAAGGTCCAGTAGGGAAATATTCTTTAAATAAAGAGAAGTATTATTAAACAAGGACATGCACTGGGAGGCTCAAGTTAGATCTGAGGAAAAAATTACTTCACAGAAAGTATAGTGGAAAAGTGGAATAGCCTCCCATCAAAGGTGGTAGACACTAAGACAGTAGATCAATTTATGCATGCATGGTATAGACATATAAGGATATCCTTACAAAGTAATAAGGTTGAAATAGAGTTTGAGATAACACTATGGTTAAAAAAAGAAGCAGACTAGATGGGCCAAGTGGTTCTTATCTGCTGCCAAATTGCATGTTTAACATCAAATTTAGTAAAGGCAGGGGTTAAAGTGAGGGGGAACGGGGTGGAACTGAGTTTTACCACCTCTAATGGTGAGGTGGAACATTTTAACCTCCACATTGGCCCTGCATGGCAATTCTTACAGGAAAGCATTCTAGTTTGCAGGGGGATGCCAAAAACCCTACCACTGGCCCTGTCTCTGCCTAATGTGGGAGGCGATGGGGTGTAATTAGGTGGCATAAAGAAATGAATTCCCCCACCTCTGTATGACCACTTTATGCCCTGAGTAAAGGTATTAAATTCTGTTATTTAAAGTCAAATGAGCTTACAAACAGCAAAATGATATAACTTTTGCCATAACTGGCAGTTCATATGGTATATTATTTTTAAATTAAAAAGTATTGTTTTTATTATTATAGACTCCAGATAGGAAATGGCTGATTTTTGATGGACCTGTTGATGCTGTTTGGATTGAAAATATGAACACAGTACTAGATGACAACAAAAAGTTATGTCTGATGAGTGGGGAGATTATCCAGATGTCTCCTCAGATGAGTCTCATCTTTGAGCCCATGGATTTAGAAGTGGCGTCTCCTGCAACAGTAAATATACTTTTAACAGTCAATTAACAGTCTTGAAAAAAGTTCACTTACTTGTTTGGTTACAAAGTAATATATACATGTGTCCTGTTACATCAGATGTGTCCTTTTCTGATAATTTCTGCTGTTCTGTCAAATAGTCCATCAGCACACCAGTAGTAGTAGTTTGTTTGTTTATATGGCGCCACAAAGTGTCCGCAGCGCCGTACATAGCAAACATAAAAACAAACTACAAGGTAATGTACAGGGTGCGTTGATAAAATACAGTATAAATAGGGGTATAGCTGGTAGAACTAAAATCAGCATCAATTCTGAAGTAGGTGTCGAAATTGTCGAGGAGACTGAAAATGAAGAAGAGGAAGGGAAAAACAGGGCAGGAGTGCTGGTGAGTTAAAGAGGTAGGGTGAGTACCTGAGGAAGGAGGACCCTACTCATAAGAGTTAACAAACTAAAAGGAGGTGGGTAGCCGATCCAAAAACAATAGGATAAGTAGGAACGGATGGAGGGGTAGGGTAGGCAGGATAGGAGGAGCGAAAGAGGTCAGGAGGAGGAGGGATAGGCTAGTCGGAAGAAGTGGGTTTTGAGGGAGCGCTTAAAGGAGGTAAGGCAATCCGAAAGCCTGATGGGTCGCGGGAGGTTGTTCCAGTGCAGGGGGGGCAGCGTGAGAGAAGTCTTGGATACAGGAGTGGGAGTAGGTGATTAGGTGAGAGGTCAGGCGGCGGTCGTTGGTGGAGTGAAGAGGACGGGAGGAGTGTGCATAGAGATCCTGGAGGAGGAGAGAGCCTGTAGGTGGTGGTGAGGAGTTTAAAGAGAACTCAGAAAGGAATAGGGAGCCAGTGAAGAGATAGACAGAGGGGGGAGGCAGAGTGGCGAGAGAGGAAGATGAGCCTAGCAGCGGCGTTAAAAATGGATTGGAGAGGGGCGAGGCGGGCAAGAGGTAGCCCGGAGAGAAGGATGCTGCAATAGTCAAGGCAGGAGATGACAAGAGAGTGAATGAGAATTTTGGTCGCGTCAGTGGAGAGGAATGGTCTAATGCACAAGATGTTGCGGAGGTGAAAGCGGCAAGACTGTGAGAGAGCACGAATGTGGGGGGTGAAAGAGAGGGAGGAGTCAATGATGACACCGAGGCAGCGCATTTGGTCAGTGGAGGTGATCTCACATTCGCCAATGCTGAGGGAGATAGTGGGAGAAGAGGTGATGTTTGGGGGATGGAAGATTAGAAGGAAAAATTCTACTAGCACCAGGCTTTTTTTTTTATTTGGGGGGGGGGGGGGGAGGGTGCATTTTAATCACATAGCATAGTGATGTACTAATGCGACTAAGACAGTTCACTGATTTATTTGCAAAACTTGTTTATCTGTGTCTCTGAATCTTTATATGAAATGCTACAATGCAGCAGTCTTGCTTTTTCCTCATTATATGATCAGGAGATACTGCTAGCTGATGCTGGGTTAAGTGGGCAGGGCCACAGGAGTAGGCAATGTAATGTTAGATTCATTTGGCAACCCCCCCCCCCTCCCCACACCCACCATATAACCCCTGTGGAATTAGGTACTATGTTTCTTTGTTCATTAGTCTTATTTAACTTGTTTGAACTTTTGTCAATGGTAAGAATTGTGATACTTTACCTTGCTTTTACTTTTCACCACTGACCTGTATGCCTCCTATAATTTTTTTAAGCAGATATGGTGGTATTACAAACAACGCCATAATTTTTGCCTAAGGAAGTGTCAAGTTTCTCATGATTCAAGTCATTGGGAACTTATGTATTATCTGGGCTCCCATGTTAAATGCACCCCATGTTTTCATACCCCTACTATCCAACTACGCATGGAGTTGATTTTATATAGTGTGGCGAACGCAGTGAGCCACCGTGCCCGAAGCGTGGCGAGCGGACGCGTCTCATAAGAAAAACGGGAGCCCAGATATTACATAAGTACCAGTCATTGTTTTGCATGTCCTTCTTCTGAATCCTCTCCTATCGCTTAGATCAGCGGTTCTCAAACTGTGGGTCCTGACCCCAAAGTGGGTCCCGACCTCAGCATGTGGTCACGACTCCATGTTGCTGACCATCAGGCTGATGACTTTTCTAATCTCAGTCAGTCTGAAAAATCTGTTGGATTGTCTGTTATTTTAGACTCCTCGCATATATTTTGTGCCCCCACAATGCTGCCATGTATGTGCTGTCTGCTGACTACACATGTGATGACCTTCTGCAGTCACTTGTTGGGGTCCTGTAATAATTTTTATTGTCTGATGGCTTAGATGTTTTGGAGGGCATTATAAGCCTAAGCATGGTTGGCAAGCCTCCAAGCATTCTGTTGCTAGATGGCTAAAGGCATCTATTCATCCGGCTTATCTGCCCTTGGATGTGCTGGTTTATACTTCACTCAAAAGCCCATTCAACACAGGAAGTCAGGGCCTGTTGGGCAGTTCCCTGTGGTGCTTTATTTCAGTTTGACAACTTAGCTATTTATGTATACGTTCACCAAGTTTTTATAGTTTTGGTTTTGCCGTGGCTAGTTTTGGCCAACATGTTTTGCATGCAGCCTTGCCATTTGCCGTCACCTCCTGTTAGCTCATATTCCCCAAATGTATGACACAGTTAAAAATTTAACATAGGCATCTATGGTGGGAACCGGCTATTCAAACTGATATCAATTGAGTTGGGTATTGGTTCTGTAGTAGGGTAGGACTACAGGGGGAATTGGGGGACCTGGCCAGGGCTGAGCAGCCATGGTTGTAAGCTTTGGTCAAGGGGAACTTGTGTAAAAAGTTCCCCCTGGCTGTGGAATGACACCGCTGACTGTTGGAGCCCAATGATGGTTGGGACGTAGATGGTGGGATACAGGGACAGTAGAAAGAACTTAAGATTTATAGGTATCCAAACAGTATCATAGGTCAGATGTTAGTAAGTTTTATAACAGAGAAAATGATTGGGGCACTACACCGCGAAAATGAGATAATTGACCCTAACATAGAACATGCACATAGATTGGGCCCGATGAGGAACAACATAAAAGACAGACCATGACCCATAAAAGCAACATTTTGAAGGCATATTACAGGCTGTGTTTGAAAAAAGTCAGTAAGGAGCTGATAGGCTGGACGTTTATCTCTCCTTATCACCCTTTCATTTATCTCTTGTTAAGGCTTAATACATCTGCCCCAATGGTCTTATTGATATATAGAGGGCTAATCCGGTCTATGTCCTGTTTTTTCTTGCGCTCTTCACACATACTGTATGCTTAAGTACACCTCTTAATGATTTTAGCTTGACTTCTTTTTAGCTTGACTTGTATACTTTTGCTAGCCTGTAATCCACTAGTCCAGTTTCTCCGAGTGGGGCTAGTTTGTAGGGACAACACTCAGCACTTTCATATTCTGCTCCTCCAATCTCTTGCTATCTCTATGTCCCAGCTAACGCATGCCGGCTTTTCTCCCCTCTCTCACCCAAGGTACGGACACCGGCTCTGCATAGCCTTCTTGGAGTGGCATATACCTGCCACTCCAAGAAGGCTATGCCATTGTCGTTTCAGGAAGGCCAGAGCTTTATTTTGAGCCAAGGAACCACATGTACTTTCTCTAATGCACTTCTGCCTTAGCTTAGCTATACATTTTTACATTAATCAATGATTTAAACTTTATTCATCATACCAAAACATGAAATCTAAATATACAATTTTACATACCATACCCTCATGCTAATTCAATCATGTGGCAAATCTTTCACACTGACGTGCGTGTCAAAGTATCACAGACTGGAAGTTCTGCACATCGGGTGTTATCCCATAGGCCGGAAGTCAAAGACCGACGCCTTCGTATAAAATGTGTATCAGAAGTGCAGTGACTCAAACATCACAGATCGCCGGATGTTATACACGGGCACATTAATCCAGTGCACTGTACTTAGTATATTAATCAAAGATAAACCCAACCATCCTTGTGTATGTCCTAATAAGCATGATCTTTCCTTAGTTGATACTATTACACACTTAAGATCTCCACATCATATTTATGACACACACACACACCGGAAATGGTATTTCCAGAGGTGCAATCAAACTATGTTTGCGTTCCATCTGGCTGTTATTCCTGCGTGTCACACATATTAAAGTTACATAGTACTCAATTTAATCAATTCATCCAGCTATGGAAATATAAATCAATAGAAATAAATGTAAGGCCTGTCTTATGTATATTAGGAAACAATCAGATGTATACATAGTTATTATAGATATCCCACCAATAATCCATAGCATTATTAACAAGTTTTAGGTAACCATCCTGTAGACCATCCTACAGAACAAACAATTCTATCCTTACAAAAATACAGATAATGGGTTACTCTCGTTAAGGCCTCTAGGGGCTAACGTATCAAAAATTTGGATCCATTTAGCCTCTTTTTCTCAACATGCTAACCCCCTATCTACACCTCTCTCAAATTCTTCCTGTATGCGGGTGGTGGAAGAAGGGACCCGTTATCAAGGCCCTACAAGTGATACAATTGAGGCATTCATAACTTCCAGATTTATTGGACAACCATTGCTTAGTAGTGGTTGTAGGACTCTGTTACATTAGACCTGAGGAGAATATCTTTCAGATTTTGTCCTCTCTGAACAGCAATCAAAGGTGGCGTTCTGGTGATTTTCTTAAGAGCAGGGTCTGTCCCAATATAGACCAGTTCTTTCTTATGGCCGAAAACTCCACAGAATGATACTGAGCGCTGATTAGCTATTCAGTGCTGCTGCTGTGCCAATAGGGGGATTACCATAAACCCCTTATTAGAGTCAAGAACAAGAAAAAAGAGAGAAGGTACAGCGCTGCACTGAATGTATAAGAAATATTTAATAAAAATTATTCATAATAAAATACATTAATACATTTCATATTACATACAAGACACACAAACATTGAACATACAGTCTCCTTTTAGAGTTAGAACTGGTTAGTAGTTGTTAGGTCAGCAATTGCATATATTCTTTGCTCTAACTATGAGCCAGTTAGTAGATATTAGAGAGTTCAGGTCCCCACAAAATGTGCACATGTAATGTGGTTATACTTAATTGTATTCCAGGGGTATTGTGGCTTGCAATTTCAGCGATGGCTTTCTCCGACCGTTTGCGCTGCGGTCATATCCGAGAGAGTTACAATCTGCTGGGTACAATAGCAGCCTGGTGGTCCCCTCAACGCGTTTCTCCACCTACAACGATCAGCGGCTTCTTCAGGAGTAGTGTAGTGTACCTGTCAACCAGCACCGGGCTCTTGGGGTCAGCTCTGGCTCTAAAAATAGAGAGGAGCTGACCTTGGTTCACAACATATGGGGGGACAAAATGAGTGGGGATCCCCCGTATTTTAAAACCCAGCACTGGGTTCTTTGAGCTGGAACTAGTTCCAAAAATATGGGGAAGTAAATGAACCAGCACCAGGCCCCACTAGTTAGTGAGGTAATGCCACAGTAATGCCCATCAGTTGTGTCCCCTACACAACTGATGGGGAAAAATTGTTGTACGACAACCTGAGGCGCTAAAACCAATGGGGAAGAATAATTTACTATTTCCCTAGTTTGACGTGTTGATTTCTCTGCTCCTCATCTTTTTTTGAATTCTGGAAAAGCTCCACATGCACTGGATAAAGTGAAATGAAATAATTCCAAATAACATAAATGACATAAACAAACGTGAATGGAAGGTGTCCACATCTGTCGAAAAGATATGGGTTGTCAGATGGTAAGACACAAAAGACGGGGCACATCAAACATCCCTCTCTCCCATCAGACCAGCACTGGGTCCTTGGGACCAGCCCTGGTTCCCAAAATACAGGGAACAAATTGAGTGGGAGTCCCCCGTATTTTGGAAACCAGCACTGGGCTCTTAGCTGTGGGTCTGGGTCCTAAAATACAGGGGACAAATTGAGTGGGAGTCCAATGTATTTTTGGAAACTAGGACCGGGTTCCACTAGCCAGAAAGGTAATGCTACAGCCTGGGGACACACCTGACGTGTCCCTTGGTTGAAGTTTTAAGCCCCCCCCCCCCCAGCTAGTCAGCCCATGCTTTATATTGCTGTGAAAGTGGTGATATAGAGTGGTCCCCCTCTGTCCAGTGTACCACAGACCTTGGCTGAAACCTGGGCGGTGAGTTCATAGTTGATAGCTGAAATAATATTGTCCTTTACAGTGGGACCACTCCCCAGCAAGCCTGTCCCACATGCTGGTACTTGGAAGAAATACAAGTATCTTCATGTGGGGCATTTAATGGTCCACTGGTACCAAGAGTCCCGCTGTAAAAAAATAATTAAAATAATAAAAAAAAATAATCCGCCCACTTTTTCCTGATGCCTTCATCCAGAGGTACAGTGCGCACCACCACTCTGGTGCTTCCTCAAAGTCTTCAACCACCGTGTCCCCTTGCATCCAATGCAAGGAGGCGATGGCGCGGCTCACTGCAATTGGATCGCACCTCCAGGTGAAGACTTCCAGGAAGCCCCAGATGGGTGGGGGCACCACCCTCTTGGCAAAGACGGTGCTGAAGTATAGAAAGTGAAAAATAGAAAGTGTACCTGTCTGAATAAAATAATTATACCCCAAAAGGCTCTACACTGGCACATCTAATAAAACAAACAAAATGCCTCATCTCAGGAATTCCCTATGGGAGAATTCCATTTATTGAATTCAGCTTTAGTATATAATGGTGGGGTATTATCTGAGACTAATTCAGTCCCCATCGTATTTGCTCAGTGCGGCTCTGAACATACATGTAAGCGAATATACCCATGTGCAGGGATGCTGTGCGAACACCTTCTGCAACTATCACAGTCGCCGAGGCATTTGCACAGAGGGGGTCAGGCAGGGGGCTGGTTTATGGAAATGCCCAGTGTTTCTTGTGTGTACACAGAAACAGTTGGTGCAGCTAGAAAAATGCTGGCCTTCCCCATGTGAACTCAGGCGGGTCTAGGCCTGCACAGTTTGGGCTGACTTATTTGCAATTGGGGGACAAAGTCATTAATTAAATAATCCCCCCCCCGTAAACCCCCCCTGATGCGCCCCCTGCTAATCAGGCCCTGTTTACAGCAGCCCTGATTTGTTCCGATAGAGGAGCAATAGTCGAGGCCATTCAGAGTGTGGGAGCAGGATTTTACTAGTCTGCCCACTGCTCCTATGCTCCCCAAGTTTTGGTGCCTCCCTCATAGTTGGGGGGGGGGGGAGCGAGATTGTGCCCCCCCCCCCCCATTCCAATGCTCCTGGGCACAACATCATGACAGCATGATTATGACCATCTGCCCAGCAGGCACACAGTCATAAAGATTAAAATTATATATTCGTTTTTCATACAATATTGTGCAAAAACTTCTACATTACATATTTATGTAGGCACTGCGGCTTATGTTGAAAGGGGTTTGCACACCCACTTCAGGGGCGTAACTATAGCACCGCAGGCCCCACGGTCGCGGGGGGGCGCTGTGCAAGTGGGGGCGCCGGGGGCTGCGGTGCTATAGTAATGCCCCGCCCCCCATCCCCCGCAGGCTTACCTGTCTGCGCATACCGGCTCCCCTCTTGGCTTCAATCAATTCTATGGAGACGGACCTCGATAAAATGGCCGCCCCATAAAGCAGACAGTTCTCTGAAACTGTCTGCGGTATGGGGGCGGCCATTTTATCGTGGTCCGTCTGCATAGAATTATTAATTGAAGCCAGGAGGGGAGCCGGGACGCGCAGACAGGTAAGCCTGCCGCGATGGGGGGGGGGGGGGGGGGGGCGCAGGCGCACCGACGGCGGGAGGAGGCGCCCCCCCCAAACCAAGCTACGCCACTGACCCACTTTACACTGGTCCCATCCATACAGCACTGGTCACATCTCCTCCCCTTCTCACAGTAGACCCTTGATAATTTTCAGCCTCATCTCATATTAATCTGGCATTGCATGTATACCCACTATATTGTATTCCACATTTATGTACTTAAGTTGTTGTTGTTGTTGTTGTGAGAGGATATACACTCTTTATTTTGTCTTTTAGGTGTCTAGATGTGGTATGATTTACATGGAACCAACCATGCTTGGGTGGAGACCAGTAATGGTTTCTTGGACAAATCTTCTACCTCCTGGGCTCAGCAAAATGCATAAAAGTTTTATTGAAGGGTTATTTGACCGAATGGTTCCCCCATGTCTTGAAATGATTCGCAAATGTGCAAAGGTAAAAGGAAATTTAGAGAAACAAGATACAGTACTGATAATGTTTTTTCTTCTTTTTTGTTTGCAATTTACAAACTTTTCTTTATGAAAAGTTATTAAATGGCTGTTTAAAAACCCATTATTAATATAATATGCACACAGTTATACTGTTTCTGGAGAGAAAAAAAATCTATTCTAAAGATGCAATTAAGGATTGAATTGGAGCTTTCTAAAAAATATTATTTTAAAAGAATGTCATTTTTAAGTTACAATTTTATGTCACATACTTTACTGCAGTGCTCCCATATAATAATGCACTTTAAAGCATGGAAATACAACGACTTCATTTCAGATGTAAAGATCGGGAATTTGAATAAACTTGTCACAAAAAACGTTAGTTAATTATGCCAGTTGTTGTCATGCTACTTTAAGTACATTTCTAAACTGACTTTTGAGTTGGTAGTGCATTCAGTATTTGTTTGTGACTTCTAAATGATGTTTTAAAACAAGTAAAAGCTTTTTTAAAGTTCCACTTTCTGTTTTGTACTACTGAAAATAAGATCTAGATGGTTACTTCTTTTAGAGTTGCATCAGGCCTGATCTATAAAAGAGGTCAAGAAGGTTTCTCACTACTCTTTTGACTTTAACAATTGCGCTGAATTTTTGCATTCAATAGAATGCATAACATTACCCATGGTAAATAACCAGGGGTAATTGGATAGCCCCCATAATATAGTTGTAATTCTCTTTTCTCATAAATTAATGGTTTCCTATGAAGCGTACATATCTTCCTTCGTAGGGATGTTTTCAGATGTACATGTGGAATAAACACATACATATAGGGCCTTATTCTAGTTCACTCTTTCTGACAAAGTCCTTCTTAGATGGACAAAACCATGTGCACTGCAGGGGGGCAGATGTAAAATTTGCAGAGAGAATTAGATTTGGGTGAGTTATTTTGTTTCTGTGCAGGGTACATACTGGCTGCTTTATTTTTACACTGCAATATAGATCTCACTTTGAAGTAAAACCCCACCTAAATCTAATTCTCTCTGCACAAGTAACATCTGCCCCACCTGCAGTGCACATGTTTTGTCCATCTAAGAAGGATTTTGTCAGAAATAGTGAACTAGAATAAGGCCCATAGTGTAACGAGTCGAAAATTTGAGAAGTCTATTCTATATGATCCAAAGGTGATTTTCACATTCTTTCTTAATCTTCAAGAATGCTGTGTACCATATTCACACCAAATTGCAAAGTCATATGATCATAAAGGTATCTTTAATATTGAACAAATGTAATATAGATCATCTATCTCTGTATCACCATACAGCCACTAATGAAAAGGATGTAACAATCACATTAAGGTTTCTTTGTTGTAGTTTTGTTTTGGTTTCTTATATTACTCCTCACTTATAGGTGAATGAGACAAGAAAATAGGTGATGTTCCATATCAGGGGTATTTTAGCAACTGCTTATTAATAAATTAATCCACATACAAATTGCAATGTAAAAGTATCAATTGAAATAGTAGGCAAGGTTCTATGCCTCGGGTGTGGTATGGCGGTGCGACAATCGGTATCTTGTCGTCCAGTATCACGACTTCAGAATCACAACTGCCGGTGCAGGGGTCGAACGTAAAGAAACCCCTTGCCGGCTCAGCTTCTATTTTCCCTCTATGTGGGTCGTGGACCCCCACAAGGGAGAATGTCCCCTATCAGTCGGGATCCCGACTGTTGGGCAGTCAGGATTCCTATGTTTTGATACTGGCCGTCGGGATCCCGATTGTCGCACCACCATACCACCACCCTCCCTATCACTTCCATGTCTTTTGAGTGAATTGGTATGGATCTGATAAGGTCAGTGGAAAAATCTGCAGGCACCATGCTAGTGGTACTGGATTATGCCACCAGATACCCAGAGGCTATACCCTTGTGTAATATGAAATCTGGCACTATTACCAGAGAGCTACTCACCCTGTATACCTGCCTGAAAAAACAAAGGAGGTTTTAACGGACCAAGTTACCCCTTTTGTTTCTAAACTTATGAAGAATTTGTGCCAGTTGTTGAAGGTACAGTAGACAGGATTACCACCTCAGTGTACCACCCTCAAGCAGATGGCCTGGTAGAAAGAGAACAGTGTCCGATGAACAACGAGACTGGGATTTGCTCTAACCTTATTTGATGTTCACGGTCAGAGAGGTACCCCATTCCTCTACATGGTTTAGTCCCTATAAACACCTCTATGAAAGACAGCCCAGAGGGATTCTGGATCTATTAAAAGAAGAGTGGGAAGAACAACCCTATCAGGACCCTAACATTGTTCAGTTTGTTTCATAAGTTTACGGCTGTCTAAGGGAGATTGTGCCATGCCTGAAAGAACACATGGAAAGTGCTCAACAATGTCAGAAACAAAGTTATGATGTCACCACAGTCAACCGGTCCCTTAAACCGGGAGCTAGTGCTTTTGACCACTACAGAAAATAAGTTGTATGCTCAATGGTGAGGCCCTTATGAGATCATAGAGGTGGTGGGACCGGTCAATTACAAGGTTCGACAGGAGGGAGGTACAATATAAACCTTTTAAAACCTTGATAGTGCTACAATTTGTGTTACAGACGGACGCCTCTGGGACAGGATTAGAGGCAGTCCTTTCCCAAGAGGTAGATGGAGAGGAGAAACCTATCCTCTACCTTAGCCATAAATTACTGCCCAGTGAGCACAAGTACTCAACTGTAGAGCAGGAGTGCTTAGCAATTAAGTGGGCAGTCGAATCCTTAAAGTATTATTTGTTGGGACAAGAATTTTTGGCCTTACAGCCATTTAAGTTTGAGGTGCAGCATCGTCTAGGGAAACAGCACCTCAATATGGATGCCCTTTCCAGGATGTTTGTAGGTCATGATCCTCCAAGCAATTCTATGTGGAATATAGGATGGAGGAATAAGGTGAGGTGGGTGACCTCTGGAAAGTGGTGGAGGGCTGTGTACCCAGGCGGATGACCCAACTGGGCGGTGGGCGAGGTAGAGAGCTCGCCTAAAAATTTAGTAGCTTCACCAGGGTGGTTGAAGCTAAGGAGGAAGGAATGTGGCAGATACAGCATATTTTTACATGAGGATAATGTGGAAAATACAGACCAGGTTTTTACAGCAGCAGAAAAATTAGATCCAGTCCAGGTTTCCTAACTGATGTGATCAGGGTTGGGCTGATTAGAAGCACCTGTGGCTTTCTGATATAGGTGTTTCCAGGGCAGGAGGTCATTGTTTCTGATGGTGGAATAGCCACCCAGGTGATAGGCCAGGGGTGTAGGCTACGGTAGTGACCACTGGAACATTGTGAGAAGTTTGAATTATGCTGTGACATCTGTATGCTGCAATGCTGAAACGGTGCTTGCCTATGCTATTTACCCAGTATTATTTTTACCAAGACTTCATCTTATCCAGTGTTTGTGATTCCTTGTCACAATAGGTATACATACTGTGACAGAGATCACATGGGTCCAAAGATGTTTCCTTTATTTGTAGCAGGTTGACAGCATACAGGTCTGACAGCTTGGCAAATCACAGGCTACAGCATACCCTCCAACATGACTCATTCCATTAGGTACAAAATGCTCTGTTCCTGGACTTCCCTGCCAGGGGCAGTTACAGAGGTTGGACTCCAGCACAGTCCAATATTCAAAGAGGGGGGTCACATCAACTGCCAGTGAGTCCAGGACAGTGATGTTTGGGGTGGAAGTAGGTGGGGCTCCCCTTTTTGAATATTTGACTGTGCTGCAGCCCCACCTCTGCCACTGGTAAGGAAGTCCAGGAACAGAGCATTTTGTACCTAATGGAATTGGTCATGTTGGGTATGTTACAGCATGGCAGGTTTTTCAGCAAGCAATATATAGACTTCACAATGTGGGTACAACACACTGGGTACAACGCACCTAGTGTAGTCCCACACCCCCAAGCCTATTGCCCAGCAACTAACTGGCATTGGGAACCCTGACCCTGTGCTCTGAACAGACTTTTAACAGGAAACCACAGGTGATTGTAATTAGCTAAACCAGGATTCCAGCAGATCATTTAGGGAAGCCTGGACTCAACCTAATCAGTCCTGCTGCTGCTCTAAGTTCTGATCCTGTTGTTCCACCTTCACTTCATGTGGAACTACAGTATGCTGTCCCTGCCATACTAGGTTTTTAAAACTGCTTCTAGTACAAACATACACAAAATATATTATTTACACACAATCATTAGATCTTAATAGAAATACGTCCCTAAATAATGACCTTTCCTTAAAAAAGGAAATGTTAGACTTTTTTCATACCTAGTTTTGGTGTCATTATCCCAGATAAGTAATGTCTCCTCTTCATGATGCCATGCTGGCATTTCAGACCATCTGAGTTTACTGCTAGAAAAAATGGCATTTAGAAACTGTCGCACCTTTTATTTACACATGACGAATAAGGTAAAACATCATTACCTTGTCATATTTTTTTTTATCTCTCTTGCCGCTGAAGTGCATATGTGTAACACAGAGACAGCATATCTCATTGTGTCAGTAGTAAGGTTGTGACAGCTCTAAATGCCACAATTTTGTTCATGCTGGAAAAAGCAGCATTGAGAAACACTCGTGTGACATTGCCCTTATATATGTTATTACCATAGGCGTGTACAGCACATTTTATTAGGGGGTGCACCGTCAAAGGGGTGTCACTAGCAGCACCTATTGAGCATATCTAACACCGCCCATTGGGTCTGTCTAACACCACCAATCAGGCGTGTCTACAATCATCTATTGGCACTCGCTACAATATAAAACATTTCTCAGCCACACCATAATCCCCTGCCTATTTCAGTTTTAATCTTCTAATTATTCCATGCAAATAAAGTAAAAGACATATATTGATGACACAGGTGTGTAGTGATATGACAATGGTCTAGTACAATTAACAATGCAAAGAGATATTGCTGGTATTGCTAGCGGCAGAGGTGTTCATAATGGAGGTCACAGCATTAGGGGGTGCATGTGCACCCCTAACACTCAATGTGCACACGCCTATGGTTATTACAAAATGTGGACGCCTAAAAGTTAGAGCTTTAAAACACAGAGGCCTGATCTCAGCACAGCATCTTCTCTAAATCTGGCCTGCAGCAGAGTCGATAAGATATTAAAAGATAGAAACACATCATAAAGATGATACAGATTTTTTTTCTTTCCTCGTCTCTTCCCACTGAGTTAAATCATGAGCTTTTCTGAAATCTTAGTTCTTAAGGTATTGCAGTGGCGTAAGTTTGCCCCAGTTGCCCGGAGGCAAGATAAATATTGGTGCCCCCCCCCCCCCCCCCCCCACACACACACACACACACACACACACACACACACACACAGCACCTTATATAAATATATGTATGCATGTGTGTAATTATGTATGTATGTTTAAAATAAAAAGAGTGTGATGTCTATGGTCCTACTAGGAGGGATAGTCAGCCACAGAAATGATAATTAAGGCTTTCAATTAACTGATTTAAATCACCGGGGAGGAGAGGTGTCCCCTTGGGAGCAGGAGCCCGGCGGCAGATGACTCCATTGCCTCCCAAAGTTACGCCTCTGAGGTATTGCTTTAATGCCCTTCTATTTTATGCCACAGTTTACTGTACCACAGATGAGAAAGAAATATGGTGATTCTTGTATGTATATATTTTTTATATAAAACGAAGAGAGAAATAACACTAAATCTGAGTAAAAAGACTAAATTCTTATCTTTTAGTTCTCCAATTCATAAAAAACTTACATCATAACAGTAATATCTATCGTTGTTTTTAACTGAATTGTGGGTATTGACTAAAGTTCAGGTTTTTTCTTTTTAGGAATTGTCACCAACTTCAGATACAAACTTAGTCCGCTCTTTAATGAATCTCATGGACTGTATGCTGGATGAGTTTACTGATGAATCTTTCATTCATAGCATGAATGAGAGAGATATCTGCTCATGGTTAGAGGTAGGTTAAATCGGTTCACCAAAAAAACACAACTGGAAATGCACACAGACAATATTCATAAAAATGCATTGGCAGTCTAACACAGATAGACCTAATATTATAAAGAGCTGTATAACATGCAGCTTGCTAATTACATACTTAAGAAATTATATCAGATTTTTTTCCTCAATTTATGAAAATTTCTTCTTCAAGGGTGCCTTCTTGTTTTCTCTGATATGGTCCATTGGAGGAAGTTGTAAGGAGGATGATCGGATAAAGTTTGACAAACTCCTGCGAGAAATCATGGAAGGACCACTCAGTGAGGAAACCAGGACCCGATTTAAAATTCTTCATCCAGTGGATCCACCTGAAAAACCTTTCACAGTTCCAATACCAAAAGAAAACACTGTATACGACTACCGATTTGTGAAGGAGGTAGTTTTGCTTTTTTTCTCTAACAGTACTGTATATCTATATTATTGTATGCTTTCATGAACCTTAGTTAGATATAAATTAAATTTCACACAGGTAAAAAAGTTGACTGCACCAAATTGAATTGTGGATATTTCCCAAGCAGTGGCAGGGCATGTAATATCACCAAAGACTTAAGTGATTCTTGTAAAGTCTGTCAAGCTATCATTCACTCTTGGTCTCTCATGTCAGAGAAACTCCTCATTCATAGTATACGGTAGCCAGCAGCTACAAATGAGTGAAAAATAGATATTTTATTTGGCATCTACTGTACATTCTGCTAATTTAATGTGAATCTTTTGGTTATGGCATATTAGATCTACAGTGTCTAGGTCTACAATCATATGGTCGACCACTAATGGTCGACAGGGTCAGAAGGTCGACTGGTCCAAAGGTCCACAGGGTTCAAAGGTCAACATGGTCAAAAAGGTCGACAGCCAAAAAGGTCAACATGGTCAAAAGGTCAGCATGGAAAAGGTCAACATAAGTTTTTCATGTTTGATTTTGTGTCGACATGGATACTGTCTAGATGTACCGCGTCCCCTCGCATGGCTCGCTACGTTTGCCATGCTTCGGCCTAGGTGCCTCAGTGTGCTCGGCACACTATTATATTCTCCCTCAACACCGTAGTGGATTGTAGGGTATGAAATACCACATGTCGGCTCGTAATTGTATTAAAAAATGCATGTCGACCATTTCCATTTCTACCATTTCCATGTGGACCGTTTGACCACGTCGACCTTTTAGTTCTCTACCTTTTGACCTGTCGACCTTTGGACTGTCGACCAATAGTGGTCGACCTTATGACTGTCGACCTAGAGTCAATCTATTATGAGTCCGAATACCGTATCTTTCAAATCATTCACTCAATATTATATAATCTATTTTCCTTTTATTTTGATAATATTAGTAGTTTTTTATCTCACATAATCAGCATTTCCAGATCCAGGTTTTGTTAGTTGGCTGTTTAGTTTATCACTGCTAACCGTTTCACCATGGCATAATTGACAAAAGCTGACCCTTGAAGCAGCAATAACTGATGGAATCGGGAGCATATTGTATCCCATCTGTTATCGCAGAAGTGCAGGCTCTTTTTCAATTGAGAGATACAGTGATAATGACCATCAGTCATAAAGGCCGCAAAGGAGACTAATGGGGAGAGAGTTCCCACCGTTTAAAAAAAAAAAAGAGGTTTAGGGTATTAGGTTTAGTGTACTGTATAAGTGATAGGATATTAGGGTTAGTACAGTGGATCGATTTAGAGTATTAGGGTTAGGGTAAGGCATTAGTGATATTTAGGGTAGTGTAGGGCTTGGCAGTTTGGGTAAGGGTATTATGATTAGGGGTCATAGGGTTGAATAAGGGTGAGAAATATGGTAGGGATGCTATGCATCCTTGATTTATGAATCTAACTATCTTTGTGTAGATTCAGGTCCAGGCCCAGAGTGTGCAGTTTAGGATTTCTTTGCAAGGTGGAATTGCAGTCTTCTTTATTCACTCATCTGTACACCTAGATTATGTCCAGTCCAAAAAATGCAAAGTCCTGATCCAATAACCCTAAGAATGCAGCCTGTTGATTTACTGGAGACTAGATACAAGTGTTCTGTCAGATCTTGAGTAGTAAGTGTCTCTGTACCAGCGTCTGAGCAAAGGAGCGCTTGGTGTAAGGTGTGCTGGAAACATGAAGGTTTAAAATAATTTCTCCACATAAATGGAGAACCACATACAGCTAGAATTTTGGAGCGGCTAGAAGTAGATGCAAAGGTTCCAGAAGATCATTTGTATACAATGAAAACTAACTTCAAGTGGTTGGCAGATGTCCAGAGCAGGAGCATGAAGTCGAACTCATAACGGGTCTTCATCAAGGAACAATGCAAGAAAATGTGGACTTTGCGGCTCCCTTGAGGCAGGTCACAGCCCCCTGCCTGGGTCACTTGGGTTTAACATTGAAAGGACTAGTAGAGATGCCTAACTATATGAGTCCTGAAAATAGTACTGGTGATGGTTAGAAGTGGATCAATGATATAAACTGGAACCGATGTTAGGCATGCTTGGTTAGAATAATTTGTATATAGGAGAAGTGTCTGGGACCAATGGCACACCAGGATCGATTTGGACCAATTGTATAACAGTATCGGCTTGGCGCAATGGTACAGCAGGATTGGCTGAGACTGATGTTACAACAGTATCGGCAGGGACTGCAGACAAAGTACTTGGAGGTTCAGAGCTAGATACTGAAATCACAAATACTGGCTAAACTCCAAGGAGTGCAGGGACAAGGCTGACACACTAAGCAGTGTTACTTGAGGCACTGGTAACCTGAGCCTTGTGAGATTGAAATATGTATTCCTGTGTGTGGAACCAGATTGGCTGTGTCTGTCAACTGATCACTTAAGCTGACCAGGATTGGAGAAATCCTCAGATGGCGCCAACCATGCTGCTGAATCAGCATGAAGTAGACCATGAGACATGCTAGGATTACAAGCAGAGTCCTGCGCCTTATTCGTCTGTAGCGTATCAAACTCTTGTCTTGGAGATTAGCCTTGGAACATGTGTCACGCATCCCCAGATATTCGGAATCCTCACCAGGTAAGAAACAGTTCCTGATTCTGGGAAATTTCCTATAAGCCAAGACTTTGATAGGATGATAAGGGCACACAAAATGGTTTCATCCACTGAATGTGGACAGTCAGTATACTTTAAATGTGACCGGTTTTAATAGGCCAAAATGCCTATTCATATTTGTACGCAATGCTGATATTCACACAACTGAGCATTTATTGATAGACTGCACACGCACCAAGGTTCTCTAATAATGCCTACTGCAATCAGGAACAAACATATAGTTCTATGGAGTGTTTTAGAAAGGGAGACTCCATACTGGTATCTTGCCTATGGCCCCATGAGGTTTAATCCAGATCATTAGGAGTCTATTTGGTATATCTAGCAATTTCTAACGAATATTGTCAAATAAATCTGAAAATGTTCAGTATGGAAGCAATGTACTGTACTATGGCCCTTATTCTGGTTCACTCGCAAAGGCAAATTCCTTCTCAAAAGGACAAAACCATGTGCACTGCAGGGGGGGGGGGGGTCAGATATGCAGATAGATTTATATTTGGGTGGGTTATTTTGTTTCTGTGCAGGGAAAATACTTACTGCTTTATTTTTACACTGCAATATACTGTAGATCTCACTTTGAAGTAAAACCCCACCCAAATCTAATTCTTTCTGCACAAGTTATATCTGCCCCACCTGCAATGCACATGGTTTTGTCCATTTGCGAAGGAATCTGCCATTGCCAGTGAACCAGAATAACGGCCTACAGTATGTGTTATGTGCACACTTATACATGTACCAAGTATTTGTTGCCTTTTAATCAATCAATTAATTTGTCATTTTTAGGATTTTGGAAGATGGGAATTATGGACAGAAGATCTTAGCTCAGCACCACCTATACCACGTGATATAATGTTTAACAGAATAATTGTGCCCACTTTAGACACCATTAGATACACAGCATTGATGAAGTTGCTGACAACACATCAAAAGCCTTCTCTGTTTGTTGGGCCAACCGGTACTGGGAAAAGTACATATATTATTGTAAGTAATTATCCAGTTACTTTCTTCTTTTTTTTAATTGAACATTTATTCCAAGAGAGGAAGAGAAAGAAAGAAGTACTCTGGGTTTTTTTTAATGGCAGATTTCATTCTTATGCTGTGTACACACAGTGAGATTTGACATTAGATTTTGACTATATAGTCAAAATCGTATGCAGATCGCACAGGTTTTTTACCTTGCGATCCCGATGCGCGCTCCCGTGACAGCACAAATCGAAACCCAGATAGACAGGGCAACAATGACTATATAGTGCAAATCTAATGCAGATTGTATGAATTGTATGTAATCTTTGAGTAAGCAAAGATTGCATAGCACTCGAATCTTAAGTTGAATACCAACCGTGTGTACACACCATTAGTTATCAACAACAATTGTAAGTTTGTTCTTGCTAGGTCATTTCCAGTGGCGGATTTTACCTATGGACTGCAGGACTTTTGCTATCTATCACATACTTGCCTACTTTTGAAAAACATTTTCAGGGAGATTGTAGGTGTCAGTAGAATGCGGCATGCATTTGATCAAGGGTGTCAAGCTCCGCCCATAGGGTGTGTCTAGAACCATCTTTTTTTATTGCCATTCAGGGGTGTGTCCTGTAGCTATAGTACTAAAAGCACTAAAGCAGCAAAAAAGAAGAAAAGAACATTATAGGTGCACTATATACTAATGTACCGTATACATTTGTGAGAAGACGAATAAATGAAAAATCTATGTACACTGGTGTATGATTGAGTGTTTGTATGTGTGTGTGTATATTATATATAGTATGGTATAGTATAGTATACATGACTAGTGGACGGGATGCTAGAGGTTAGAAGGCTGGCACCCCACCCCTTACAACCAGTACACTTAGCACCAGGGCCCTTATTCTGGTTGGTGCGGTCAGAGCCGCACACGGGGCTCCGACCGCACAAACCAAGGGCCGCCCACCAGACGGATCGCCACGGCCGTCCGTACACGGACGGCTGGCGATCCGCATTAAAATGGTGGAGGCTACGCCTCCACCATGGTGGGAGCTGCCCCCTGCATTCGATGGTCGTCGACCATCGAAGGCAGGCCCGCACGCCGCGGCAGCTCCCGCAAGCTAAGACCACACGGACAATCGTCCGTGTGGTAGCTTGTATGGGGGCTGAAAGCTGACATCCGGCGACGTCAGCTTTCCGCCCCCATGTCATGGTAATGAGGGCGTCATGCCCTCATTACCATGCATACGCCCCGCGTTTGCATGGGAACGCCCATGAAACGCGGGGCGTACACATAGGGAAATGAGGGCATGAAGCCTCTCACGCCCCTATACGCCCCCTTTGCGGCGGACGAAATACGTCTGCGGCGAAGGGGGCTGCACATGCGCAGATTGACCTCTGCGCATGTGCAGAGTCCAAACATCGGCGGTACGGCCGCACGCGGGCCGTACCGACCGAATCAGAATAAGGGCCCATATTACTTTATACACAGCCCTCCTGGATGAAATCCCAACAGTCAGGATTCCAATGTCGGTGTAATGACTGCCAGAATCCCGATTGTTGGGAACCCAGACAGATGGGGTCCCGACTTACAGGGACTGTTCTCCCTCATGGGGGTCCACAACCCCCATAGAGGGAGAATAGAATAGGTGGCAAGCGCAGCGAGCCACGGAACCCACACGCGGCTTCGTTGTGCTCGCCCCGCTGTCAGGATGACAACGTCAATGTCGAACTAATGACTGTCGGAATCCTGACTGTAAGCCCGCTATAGCCCACTTTATTACACCCAGTACTCACAACACCATATTGCATTATACACAGACCCCCAAATTGCACCCAGTACACATAACACCATATTACATTATACACATCCTCCCCATATTACACCCAGTACCATAATACATTATACATAGCCCCCATATAACACCTAGCACACACATCACCATAGTCCATTGTACCTGCAAACAGACTCCCTCATATTATACAGTATACATAGAACCATATAAAATTACACACAGCACTCACCCATCTTTGTTGAAACTTACAAGGAAGTTCAGGGAGCAGGCTCTGGACAGTGTGGTGGTGGGGGGGGGGGGGAGGGTGGCAGCACTCAGCAGGCAGAGGAGCAGGGCAGAGCTGAGCTGGGATGATGCATGGAACTCACTGTCAGTGTGGTGGGCAGGCCAGCCTCACTGACAGCAAACATAACAGGACAGCCACCACTACCAACAACTCTGCGGTGGCCATCTGTAATCTCTCCACTGCAGGCCCTGCCCCCACCTTTCAGGATGCGCACATGCCCCTGAAAATCAGGAGGACCTGGAAGCTTTGCAGGGCAGTGGGAGGCTGATGTTAAAATTGGGAGCCTCCCACTAAATGTGGGCGAGTAGGCAAGCCTGGTCTATCATCAAGAGACCCCAATTTTCCCTAAACTATCATATATGCCCAGCACATAATTACAGTGCAGTTACATTTTACTGACCTTCCAGATACAGGGGTGTATTCACTGTTGGTCGTTAGGTCCATTCTGTCTAAAACAGCATATTTTACGCCGGAAAAAAAAGTCTAGATGAATTGTAGTATTCAGTATCATTTTTTCTAGACAGTCTAAAGCATTTCACCTGTCAACTCTTTTCGTTTGCCTCGCCTGTCTAAATGAGTCATTTAGACTTTTTGTTTCACTTTGTCTGAACTCTGTCATGTTAATCTGATTTAGCCTATTCAGTGTCTGATTGTCTAAATGGATTCTACAGTTTTCAGGCAGGTTTTAGACAAAGTGAACTAGACAATTTCTTCTGTCGGGACTGCTCTACAAAACCTTAAATATTATTTTATTTATGTAGTTTTTTACATGAATCGATGTAATTTAATTTCATTTTGTTTGTAAATATATTTAGTATGTTTATTATTGCCCATATGAATATATTTTGATTTTTATAATTATTATTTTTTTACTCTACCCATGTTGCATTGTCTTTCCCAGCATTCAGTGTTATGCCCCTCTAGGACACGGTAAGCTGCGAGCTTTGCAACTTACAGAGTCAACCAGAATGAGGGCCAAAGTATGTAAATCATGGATAGGATAATTGTATATTAAATCGACAATGTATGCGTCAATCCCAAAAGATCGACGTGATTAAAGTTGACACAGGAACAAAGTTTCAGGGGGATGCAGTCCATAGGCCAACAGTAAATAGGTTGACCACTATTGGTCGACAGTCAAAATGTCAATGCATGAAGATGGTTGACATGCATTAGGTTGACACAAACAATATGTCGACACACGGAATATAACGACATGAAAAAGGTATTGTGGCCGAAGCATGTCAAGCAGACATGGTACACTTATATGGTGTCCATGTTGACTTTTGCCAACATAAACATGATAAAAATGCATGTTGACCTGTTTCCATGTCGACAATTTTTACAAGTCGACCTAATGCATGTAAACCTTTTGACTCTAAACTAATCACGGTCGACCTACAGTATTATGGGACATTTAATTAGGCAAATACCCCTAGCAAAATTGTATTTGTATTAGAAAATAAGAATTTTTTAGACGTACTCGTATTTTTTCACTACAGACGGTAATTATCTGCAATTAGCGGTATCCAGCCACTAATTGATGGTTAAATACGTGTGGAAAATACACTTCATTTTCCAGGCATTTCGCAGAAGCCTGCACGGATTAGTCAGATCCGCGCAGGCTTCATTGTAAAAAATATAGAAAAATAAATAATAAAAATGGCGTGGGGTCCCCCCCCACGGACGTAACCAACCCCAGGCTCACAGAGCCCGTCCTGGTTCCCAAAATACGGGGGGGAAAATGAATAGGGGTCCCCCGTATTTGAAGAACCAGCACCAGGCCCAACCAGCCAGCAGGGTAATGTCACAGCCGGGCGACACTTCTTATATAAGGTCCCACAGCCAAAACATTATCCCCATGACCGGTCAGCCTGTGCAGGGGTCCTGGGGACCACATCAAGGAAGGGGTCCCCCCCCTCCAGAATTTACCTGCCCAGGCTGAAGCCTGGGACTGTCCCCTGTACCCCTGGGCGGTGGGTACCGGGCTGATAAATGGTGTAAAAATTGAAGAAACTATTGTATATTGCTGTGGAACTATGAGTCCCAGCAAGCCTCCCCTGCATGCAGGGACTTGGAGAACCACAAGTCCCAGCACGCGGGGCATTAAAGGGCCCACTGGAACTTGTAGTTCCACAGCAATACAAATAGTAAAATAAACACACACTGACACCAGAATAATAAACCTTTAATACACACGGAGCCCACACATACTGATACTTACCTATGTTGACAGGGGGGGTGAAGGAGGCCAGCGGGGGTGAAGGTGGGCATCATGGGGGGTGAAGGAGGCCAGCAAGGGGGGGTGTGAAGGTGGGCATCAGGGGGGTGAAGGAGCCCAGCAGGGGATGGAGCGCAGGAGGGGGCGATGGAGCCCAGCAAAGGGGGGGAGGGGGAGAAGGATCCCAGCAAAGGGGGGGAGGGGGAGAAGGATCCCAGCAAAGAAGGGGGGGGGGGGAGAAGGAGCCCAGCAAAGGGGGTGAGGGGGAGAAGGAGCCCAGCAAAGGGGGGGGGAGGGGGCGATGGAGCCCAGCAAAGGGGGGGAGGGGGCGATGGAGCCCAGCAAAGGGGGGAGGGGGTGAAGGAGCCCAGCAAAGGGGGGGGGGAGGGGATGAAGGAGCCCAGCAAAAGGGGCGGGAGGGGGTGAAGGAGACCAGCAAAGGGGGGGGAGGGGGTGAAGGAGACCAGCAAAGGGGGGGGGGGGGGGAAGCTGGTGAAGGAGCCCAGCAAAGGGGGTGAGGGGGAGAAGGAGCCCAGCAAAGGGGGGGGGGGGGGGGGAGGGGGCGATGGAGCCCAGCAAAGGGGGGGGGAGGGGGCAATGGAGCCCAGCAAAGGGGGGAGGGGGTGAAGGAGCCCAGCAAAGGGGGGGGGGAGGGGATGAAGGAGCCCAGCAAAAGGGGCGGGAGGGGGTGAAGGAGACCAGCAAAGGGGGGGGAGGGGGTGAAGGAGACCAGCAAAGGGGGGGGGGGGAAGCTGGTGAAGGAGCCCAGCAAAGGGGGGGGGGGAGAGGGTGAAAGAGGTCAGCGGGGGGTGAGCCAGAATACAGTAATACTCAGTGTTGGCAGCAGCCGGACAGCGGGCGGGGGGCTGATGGACAGCAGGCAGGGAGCTGACAATCAGTGGAGATCCGGACAGCCGGAGCCCCTGTGCCTGCGCGCAGTGACCGGGGTGCCGTGCCGGGCTGGGCTCACAGATAGTGTGCAGCTCGGTGCTGCGGGGACCCCCCCCCCCCCTACAGACAAGGCACCGCTTGTACCTGGTGAGCTTTGTGACACCGGCTCCCGGAGCTCCCTGCAGAGCGCAGCAGAAGCCGGCTGAGGGGGGAGACGGATCCTGGCCTGGCTGCAAGGGGCAATGTCTCTGTCCCCCTGCCTGCCTGCCGCTGTCCGCCAGTGAGGAGGGGAGATGGCGGCGGGGGTTTCAGCCGGATCCCCTGTGCGCAGTGAACGGGGTGCCGGGCTCACAAATAGTGTGCAGTTCGGTGCTGCGGGGACACCCCCCCCCTACAGACAAGGCACCGCTTGTACCTGGGGAAGCTTTCTGACACCGGCTCCCTCTCCCGCGAGTCTGCTGTGCTGCAGGAGCGTCAGTATCCGTCAATTCGGCTGGGAGCTTGTATCAGTCCCTGCAAATACTGATACAAGCTCCCAGCCGCATTGCCGGATACTGCCGCTCCTACAGCACAGCAGACTCGCGGGAGAGGGAGCCGGTGTCAGAAAGCTTCCCCAGGTACAAGCGGTGCCTTGTCTGTAGGGGGGGGGGGTGTCCCCGCAGCACCGAACTGCACACTATTTGTGAGCCCGGCACCCCGTTCACTGCGCACAGGGGATCCGGCTGAAACCCCCGCCGCCATCTCCCCTCCTCACTGGCGGACAGCGGCAGGCAGGCAGGGGGACAGAGACATTGCCCCTTGCAGCCAGGCCAGGCACCACTTGTACCTGGTGAGCTTTCTGACACCGGCTCCCAGAGCTCCCTCCCCCGCGAGTCTGCTGTGCTGCAGGAGCGTCAGTATCCGTCAATTCGGCTGGGAGCTTGTATCAGTCCCTGCAAATACTGATACAAGCTCCCAGCCGCATTGCCGGATACTGCCGCTCCTACAGCACAGCAGACTCGCGGGGGAGGGAGCTCTGGGAGCCGGTGTCAGAAAGCTCACCAGGTACAAGTGGTGCCTTGTCTGTAGGGGGGGGGGGGTCCCCGCAGCACCGAGCTGCACACTATTTGTGAGCCCGGCACCCCGGTCACTGCGCGCAGGCACAGGGGCTCCGGCTGTAGCCCCCGCCGCCATATCTCCCCTCCTCACTGGCGGACAGTGGCAGGCAGGCAGGGGGACACAAGGGACAGAGACATTGCCCCTTGCAGCCAGGCCAGGATCCGTCTCCCCCTCAGCCGGCTTCTGCTGCGCTCTGCAGGCAGCCCAGTTCCTGGCTCAACCCAGTCCCGGAGCTCACATCACAGTCAGTCAGTGGTCCCCCTTTGCTCCGGGCTATGTCATAGCGCTCCATTAAAGGGAAGCACGCAGGCTGAATAGTCATGCAGGGCAGACAGCAGGAGGGGGGCTGGCGGCAGGCAGGCGTGGGGACAGGGGGCACTCCATTACAGGCCAGCTCAAAGTTCATAATTCATGCAGGGGGACAGTACCACAACACATCTCCATACAGCTAATGGTGGAGGAGTGTGTGTCTGACACTGGCCTGCCCTGCAGGCGAATTGGACATGCCCCCTTTCGCCTCATAGGTGTTTTAACGCCAGGAGGCGTTCCGCCCTGTATTCACTCTGAATACACTAATTGGTGGAAAGGTGAAAGCTAATCCGCCTGTCTAGCTGATGTAAAAGCTAGAACAGGCGGAACTACATGAGTTAACGATGGACCCTGAATACAGCCCACAGAGGAAAACACTATACAAAGCTGTCTAGGCCTTTTAAATTACAGATAATCATTTTGCCCACACACAGTTTTACTAGTATTAATACTGCTGAGCACTGGCCTATTTCTTTCCTGTCTGGTTTAAAAAATGTTTGCCTATGCAGTGGTTCCCAAACTTATTTGAATCACGGTGCCTTAGATCAGGGGTGTATAAACTTTTTGCGACGAGGGCCAGATTTGGTGAAGTGTAAATGTGTGAGGGCCGACCATTCAGCCTGATATTCTTTGAATCATTAATCACATCAGAATGGTCCCCCACTCCCCCCATTCACTTTATGTCCCCCAGCCTGCCCCTTCACTGTATTTCACACAGCCTGCCCCCATTAACTGTATGTCCCCCAGCCTGCCCCTCCTTCACTGTATGTCCCCCAGCCTGCCCCTCCTTCACTGTATGTCCCCCATTCACTCTATGTCCCCCAACCTGCCCCTTCACTGTATTTCACACAGCCTGCCCCCATTAACTGTATGTCCCCCAGCCTGCCCCTCCTTCACTGTATGTCCCCCATTCACTCTATGTCCCCAAGCCTGCCCTTTCACTGTATTTCCCCCAGCCTGCACAATAAATGCAATACACTTCTATAGTCACTTCAACGGTTCAATATCTACCTCAGCAGACGTATATATCTGAGGCTTAACTGTTTCAAATTAGCATAAATCAGAACATACATCACATGCACATATTCACAATTCACAGTGCAACATACTGTAAGTATTTATCAACAGTCTCCTTTATAACTGTACTGTTCAGTGTAACTTAAATGCTCAAATTCCAGTTGAATAGTCACGTGGTACTGACGTTTGGGATATACATGCATGTATATAAAACCCTTTGCGTAATGAAGGAGGGGAAAGTTTAGAGTAGTGACTTTGGATGTAGTGCAGTAATGTCATTAATATTTAGCACACTTGTTAAATAGATGACTCATGAGTGTCCAGAATGTTCACAAGTATGATATGGCAAGAGCTCACCACTGCCACTGGATCCTGTCACTGCTAGACTGACAGTGACTGTAAATACTTTATTGGGAAACTTGACTGTATGCTGGATATACACTGATGAAACACATGGTTGCTTGTTGTAGCAATGTTTAGCATATGGAAGGCTTATGCACCCGGTCACTAATAATGCAGAATAGTGGTAGAGTCAGGTGCTGACATTGCATATGCAGAAGAGTTCAAATGCAAGATACTTCAGATGCAGAATACTTCTAATGCAAGATACTTCAGATGTAGGATACTTTAAATGCACGATACTTCAGATGCAGAATACTTCATATGCAAGATAATTCAGATGCAGAATACTTCTAATGCAAGATACTTCAGATGCAGACTACTTTAAATGCAAGATACTTCAGTTGCAGAGTACTTTAAATGCAAAACACTTTAGTTGTAGGATACTTGCCAGGACCTCTGCTAGCCTTCTGCTGCTGCCGGTATTCCCACTGGGTTCTCTCTCTGCACAGGGCCACTCCTGATGCCTCAGCTCCAGGGAGGCAGGCCCACTCTCTCTCTCTCTGACCCTTGCAGCTGCACACTTGCTGGTGGGGCTGACAGGCTGTCCTCACTGACCAGCGCTCTCTGCATGCTGCCAGTCTGTGCCCCCCCATACACTTCAGGGCACGCTGCTTCATCTTCACCCAAGTCAGGCTGCTCTCCCTAGCCTTCAGGGCTCTGCAGGCTCCAGCATTCACCAGTTAACTCCATACTTCTCACTCTGCTGTCTCAGACTCCCAGGGAGAGATTCCATCCAGGATTTCCCACCTTTTTCTGCAAACTTGTGTGATCTGTACAATGTTTCTTTTTTGCAAACTGATCTCCCTTGCTGTGAGCTGGGCTGTTAACCCTTGTTGTGCTGCAAGCTATATAATCTCAGTTCTGTGCAACTCCAGTAGTACTTTTTAATACACAGTCATGCTGGAGCCTGTAGTGCCACAGCTACTTTATTCCTGCAGGCCTTTACAGTGTTTCCATTACGTTATGCTGCTGGCACTTGTAGTGCCCCAGCTTGTGGGGTGCCACAACAGCATGGGCCGCAATTAGCGCCCGGGCCTGACTTTGGACATGCCTGCCTTAGATCATCAACATTTTTTCACAGTACCCCTAGGACAAACATTTCTTATTGCAAAATTCACAAACAAATAAGTAAATTGTGTTTATACATCATCCTTAGGGTGATTTTGTGGTGAGGGACAGGATTTGCTTCTGTTCGTCCACATATGTAATGAATGGCAGCCATCAGCATTGGTTTTGCTTTTATATTGGCCATAAATAATCGGAATTGGTCCTCGACCACCAACCTGTGGCACCCCTGCAAGTGTCCTGAAGCAAGAAGAAGACAGTTCCTTAAGCATTACCGCACCACTTTAGAAGGCAGCTGAGACTTCACACAGGGTCCCAAATCCCCAAAACACAATCCACCACAACAAAAGTGTGATTACTCTGGCGCTGTCTCTAGTTGTTGATGACCAATATCAGGTATTCACTCCTGGATGCAATAATGGAGTAAGACTTACCTTGATATTGGTCCCTATGAGTATATAAAGGTATCTTTTATCTTTGCCCTCTTTTTTCTTCAAGCAACTTGTATCAGGCTCAAAAGAAATCCTAGTGGTACACTGACCTTGGTAGCAAGCCCTATGTTCCCATAGCATATCTTTAAAACCTTTATGGCTCTTCTCACAATCCCATAGCACTTGACCCAATGGAAAAGAACCTACCTGGATAACAAACCCTATATGCGCATCAACTCCAAAACGGACGACTTCCAAAGTTTCCTTGTAAAAGGCTTTTATTCATAAAAATAGCCCATAAAAGTAAAAAAAAAAAAAAAGTAAAAAGAAAGTATATACAGCCAAACAACAGTCCTCCACAGTGGAACCAATACCATGCCAAACTTCATGTCACCGGAGGTATGCGTTACTTCCAGGTGGTTGAAACACACATGCATTCCACCTTCATTCACCAGAAGTGGATTTCCAGATCTATGGAACGCATATGAACTCCAAATGCCGATCCCCACTTCCTATCTATACCTCCAACATAATAATAGAAGATATGCAATTCTTAAAGGCTCCATATCGAATGCCAATTTCCACTGCTCATTGGGCCTTATTCTGGTCGGTGCGGTTATATCCGCGTGCGTTCGGCCCGCCGATGTTTTGTGTCTGCGCATGTGCAGAGGCGTCTCTGCGCATGTGTGAGTGGGGCGTACGGCAAAATCCCGCATGATATGTGAACACTCCGAACAGGGGGTGGAGAGGGGCGTGAAGGGCTATTTGGGCTCATTACCATATGCATACGCCCCGCGTTTCATGGGCATTCCCATGCAAACGCTGGGCGTACGTATGGTAATGCGGCCGTGACGCACGTGTAGGGGGCGGACATATGACATCGCCGGATGTCAGCTGCCCGCCCAGATCCCTGCTTTTGCACGGAAAAATGTCCGTGTGGTCTGAGGATGCGGGAGCTGGTGGAGCACTCAGTCCTGCATTCGATGGTCTGCGACCATCGAATGATGGGGGAGGTTCCCTGAGATGGAGGAGGCGTATTCCGTGAAAAATACACGTGCGGTCCGTTCGGCCAGCTTCTTACCGCGTACGGACGGAGTTGGCGATCCGTATGGAAGGCGGGGTTTCGCACGCACGGTCCTGGCCGCATAATCGGATCCGGCCGCACCGATCAGAATAAGGGCCATTGAGCAGATAGGTTTCAGCCCATTATAGTGTTCAATTGGTCTATTACTGGTCTGAAAACTTCGAGTACTATCAGCTGTCATATCTCATGCGGTGACTGTAATTTCTGCGCAGAATGTTTTAACAACAGCCGCCTTTATTTCTCATATGGTGAGTGGGATTTTTGTATGAGATCACGTCGTAATAAGAGAATTATCAATTTCTAGAAATATCCATCCAAAGTCGAGATAAAATAGAAAATAAGGTACTTATGTAGTATCTGGGCTGCCGATTTTTTGATTGTATGCCTTAAGTTAAGGCATACAATCAGATGCGATGCGATGCGATATCGCATCGCATCGCATACGATGCGATGCGATGCGATGCGATGACCCGATTTTTCCATAGGATTCAATGTTAAAATGGACTGAGTCCATTTTAACATGGAATTCAATGGGAAAAAGGGGTCCTTTTCATACCCCTACTATCCAAGTGGGCATGGAGTTGGATATAAACCTGTGGCGAGCGTAGCGAGCCACCGAGCCCGAAGCGTGGCGAGCGAAGCGAGCCCCGCGAGGGGACGGTATTCTGTGTCCCCTCGCGGGGCTCGCTACGCTCGCCACGCTTCGGGCTCGGTGGCTCGCTACGCTCGCCACAGGTTTATATCCAACTCCATGCCCACTTGGATAGTAGGGGTATGAAAAGGACCCCTTTTCCCATTGAATTCCATGTTAAAATGGACTCAGTCCATTTTAACATTGAATCCTATGGAAAAATCGGGTCCATCGCATCGCATCGCATGCGATTTGGTCGGGTGCGATGCGATGCGATGGACCCGATTTCAAAATCGGCAGCCCAGTTACTACATAAGTACCGAAAATAAAAGCAATAATATCTACAAAAGGCAATCCATCATTTATAAGAACCACCACATCATTTATAAGAACCATTTCACTTCAAAGTTGGCATTTAGCCCTTTTGGAGATAATGTTTTAAGTTCATACATGGTACGCATTTCTGTACTTGCCAAGCACTGATCACACTCATTTGTTCTCCAAGGTGGTAGGACCACCTTGATCCCCGCAAAGGAGACTATGTGTTTGGTATCCATATTGTGTTTTATATTAAAGTGTTCCGAGACATTATGCGTTTTGAGGCCCTTTTTAATATTAAGCACATTCTCGGATAAACGAGTTTTCAGCATATGGGAGGTCTTCACAACATATTGCTGTCCACACCTATGTTCCATCAGCTAAATGCAATACCTAGTACCACAAGTTCTAATCGACTCAATTTCATATAATTTCCTGGTTTGTACTGATGAATATTGTGTTATTTTTGATTCACTACTTTCACATATTTTGCACATCCCGCACCTATAGAAGCCTCGGGATTTAATATGGTTCAATGGTACTGGTACGTTAATTGCACTCGATACTATTTGATCTTTAAGGTTCCTTGCTTTATATATATATATATATATATATATGCTAGGTGATTCATCGCGCCCTACGGGCGCTCTTCACACCGTCGTAAGGGGCTGAGCCACCTTAATTTTTGAACATTTGTATAAATGTATGAGAAAGATGGTTAGAATTGTATGAAAGATGGCCTGTATTGCAACTTGAGTTATAGGTGAAATGTGTTAAATAGAGAGCATATGATTTGGAAGGGGGTGTGTATTGTTTTGTTTAATTAAAAAGCGGTTACAGAGTAAGATGTACATTGATAGTGTGGATGGTACAGTGACATTTGTGGGTGTGGGGGCTGTGTGTGCATGTTGTTTAGGTGTGTGTGCAATAATATAGTAGGGTGTTTTTGAGTCAGCGGCTCCCCACTGGCGGAGGTCACGACACAGGAAAACAGGAGGCTGGGTATTGATAGGGGTGTGTGGACATAAGGGGGACTAAAGAGGAGGGTGGGAGATACTGTGCAGCTTCTGCCAGTGGGTGAGGGTCCAGTGTGGCAGTACAGGAGTACAGGATGGTGGCCCTGAGTCAGTGTCTCCTCCTACTGGGTGGGAGTTAGGGTACATGAGAGCAGGAGGCTGGGCTATGAGGCATGATAGGGGCATGTGGGCAAACAGCGTCAGCGACTCCCCAGTGGTGGAAGTTACGGTTCAGGAGAGCAGGAAGCTGGGTAGTGATAGGGGTGTGTGAGTATACGGGGGACTAAAGAGGGGCTTAGGGGTGCCGTGAATTGTGGGAGGGGCGTGGGGGGTGCCGTGAATCAAGGGGGGGAGGGGGCGCAGGTGTCCGCGGATCGCGGGTGAGGGCGGGGGTCCGCAAAGCGTGGGAGGGGGCGTGAATTGCGGGAGGGAGGGTTGTGAATTGCGGGAGGGGGGGTGTGTGTGTGTGGGGGGGTGCGCGGGGGGTCCATGAATTGCGGGAGGGGGGGGCACGGGGCGCGATAAATCACCTAGTTGGTTATATATTCTTGTAGAAGGATGGTAGGATGTTGCTGTCATTCAGAATGCATTTACATAAACAGTAATAGTAGCAGTAAAAGATCTGACTTAAAACACCTACAGTAAAACAGAACAGGTGTTATATATTATACAAAGAATTGGTTGATGATGTGTAGGTTTACGTGCACATAGTTGTCACTGTAAAAAAATTGCTACAAGAAAAAATCAACACAGAAAGGTCAACACATGTAAATGTTGACATAAGTGTGGCACTTCATTGGTGTCCATGTCGACACATGAGAATGAATATGAAAACATTCAAAAAAGAAAAATAAATCTTCAAAAACTCATGTCAACCTTTTTAATTGTCGACCATAGTCGTGTCAGTGTTTTGCATGTGCCATTTAATCCTGGGGTTGCCGTGAATCGCGAGTGGGGTGGGGGGGAGGGAGGAGGTGAGGTGTGTCCGCGAATCACGGGCGGAGGGGTCGTGGGTGGATGCCGTGAATTGCGGGGGGGGGGGTGTGGGTGCCGCGAATCGTGGGAGGGGGGGACGCGGGGGGTTGCAGTGAATCGCGGGAGGGTGGGTCGCAGGGGCGGGGGGTTGCCGCAATGACAGGGGGGGTCGCGGGGGTGGGGGTACCGCGAGGAAGGGGGGGCTGGCACAAATCGTGGGAGGGGGGGGGGTCGCGGGGTGCCACGACTCGCAGGAGGGGGGGTGTCACGGGGTGGGGCCGCAAATCGCGGGAGTCGCCGCGAATTGGGGGGGGTGTGCTGGGAATCGCGGGAGGGGGGGTCGCCGGGGGGTGCCGCGAATCGCCACAAGAAAAAATCAACACAGAAAGGTCAACACATGTAAATGTTGACATAAGTGTGGCACTTCATTGGTGTCCATGTCGACACATGAGAATGAATATGAAAACATTGAAAAAGTGAAAAATAAATCTTCAAAAACTCATGTCAACCTTTTTCATTGTCGACCATAGCCATGTCAGTGTTTTGCATGTGCCATTTAATCGTGAGGTTGCCGTGAATGAGGGGGAGGGACACATTGTTCTGTTTCTGGACTTTCTTCTTAATTTATGGATTACCATCACCTGTGCTTAAACACCTTTCTTATCAATTACCCTGTTTAAAACAGGTGATGACAATCATAAATTAAGATGGAAGTTCACAAACAGAGCATTCATGTTGGGAGGTATGGAGGTGTGGGGCGCTCACCTGGTGTGTCTGGTGAGTAGCTATGTCTTTGCTGTGTAACATGTGAGTCAGAGGCTCCACCCAGCGTTACAGCTTCAGACACACTTTGAGTGACAGATGTAGCCAAATATATAAGAGATATATATATAGAAAAAATGGGGGTAACCCTTTCACTGCGCTGAGATAGTAGGCCGCACCTCTATAAGTCCCCCCTGTTAGTGGGGGAAGAAAGACAACAGATACAGCGAATATATAGAGTGTGCCTTAGTTTGTGTCACCACCACCACCAAAAGACAGGTGTATAATAGACACTTTTTTGTAATTTCATACAATTTATTAAAATGAACAACAGACGTTTTCAGCAAAAGTTCATTCGTATGTAGTCATATTTTCCATCGTTCCAATAACCCAACGCGTTTCGTCAATTATGACTTCATCAGGGGTATAACAAAAAATGACTCTAGGTGGTAAAAAACAGAAAGTTGGCTTGAATATTTAGTATTTCCAACACATTTATGGAGTATTAATTGTATGTGTAATAATATACATACCGGTAGAAATAAGCTTCAACTTAAAAAAGACTGGTTCTTCTTTAATTCTTGAACCGACTAAAAAATTTTTTAAAATTCTGTAATAGCAACATAATTCGAAGATGAGCTTTTGATAATTTTTTCATAATATCATGAATAGAAATAAGGAGGTACAGGTACATACCAATCACGATGTTAAAATGGGGCAAAAGTAGGATGACGAGTAGAGAGGAGAATTCGTCTGTCCTCTCTAAAATACAATGGGGGTTCATGTAACCAGTGTACTCAAACCGAGAAAAACAACACATTTCTTGGGGCACGGCCATTATATTATAAAAATGGCCCAAAGGTACCTATATTGGAGTAATGTCTAGTTCGGGACCTGTTATACAGCCTGATAAATTCATATGATACAATCCCCTATTGAGGGGGGAAAACGTCCATACATAGATGAACTTACAGTCAATTCGACTATAGTGTATAGCATATGCAATGGTAAATTAATATTAATAATTAATAATATTAAAAAATAATAAATAAAAAAAAATAACAATTCATATGTGGGGCTGCGGATTCCACATCTACAATCCATTTTACAAACAGTAACATTTCTGTCATAAGCGGTAACATTGTGGTAATAGGGAGCCACAATTTCTAACACAAACAATGCTGATTCTATGAGGGTACTTTGTTGCAAATTGACAACAGTGTAATCAGGGTCCAAACATGCAATTGCCATACGAATTTTTAAGGGATTAACATATCTCCCATATTTACATTCCATATATCTATATAGAGACATCCTAGTAAAAGTAAACGTTAAAGGGGCTTACCACAGCAGTATCTCTCTCCTATCCAGCCACTCCAATGTCTGCATGAATTTAATGAGCACTGGGCTGATATATATAGTGGTGACGTTAAAACGTCACTTCCGGTTTGGCGGTTTCTACCTAAGTGGTATACCAGGCTTCCTGATGGCCTTAAATTGGTCGGATGGGGACGGTTAATGTGAGGGGGAGATGGGGATCATACTGGTATATTTTGTTTTGCTGTAGTGCAGTGGCGCACCGCCGTATAGCGGGCGTGCGTTCCATATGCGTGTCATAGTATACTTCCGCCCGGAAGTATCGCCGTATGCCGGGCGTGCGTTCCACTGGCGTGTCACAGTAAACTTCCGCCCGGAAGTTACTGTTTAAATCGCGTTGTCTCGTGTACTAGTGCTCCGCTTTTGACTAGGAAGCAGAGATAGTGACATAGGTTCCTATTAACTATTCTAGTGTGATATTCAGTGATTCCCTATACCATTGGTGCAATATCTAAGTGTATGGGAAATATACGGCAAATGATGGTGACCATTACTTTATCCAGAATGCCTCTATATTTACAATAGCATACAATTCAATTGAATATTAAGTGAAAATAGATAAATATGAAAAGGTTGATAAATAAGAAAAAGTTGGACTACTGGAACTAATGTTCCTTATGCACCATAGTGGACATATATATGAGATGAAAATTAAAGAAAAGTTTGACTCCTGGAACTGATGTTCCTTAAGTACCATAGTGAATAATAGGTGTGATAATTACAATAATGTGCAATATTAGTAGATAGAGTAATATATATGGGAAAAATGAAAGAGATATATAAGGAAAAATGAAAAAATTGAAAAAAAAAAAAACCCGGTACTTGTTTCCTAGCACGGCCACACCGATTTACATCGGGGTGGTCGTGTCGGAAAAATCGTGTCGATCGCATCGCATGCGATGCGATCGACGCGACCGACCGATTTTCGCCCCGATTTTTTTATTGAATGAAATGTAAATCTGGTCCCTGGGACCCGATTTTACATTCGATTCAATGTAAAATATTCCCAACCCCCCCAAATTTAACGGCGTACACCCCACCCCACGATAGACGCCAACCCGAAGCGTGGCGAGCGGCGGCGGTACGCGTCCTCCGACCTTTTCATTCCCCTACTATCCACGTCGGCGTGGAGTTGAGAATAGAATAGTGTGGCGAGCGCAGCGAGCCACCGCGCCCGAAGCGTGGCGAGCGCAGCGAGCCCCGCGAGGGGACGCGTTTACCTGTGAAGTTATACGCGTCCCCTCACGGGGCTCGCTGCGCTCGCCACGCTTCGGGCTCGGTGGCTCGCTGCGCTCGCCACACTATTCTATTCTCAACTCCACGCCGACGTGGATAGTAGGGGAATGAAAAGGTCGGAGGACGCGCACCGCCGCCCCTCGCGGGCTCGCTGCGCTCGCCACGCTTCGGGTTGGCGTCTATCGTGGGGTGACGACGGGGACATCTATAATGTGAAATGGCTCATATTGGCCCATTTCACATTTTTCACATTTTCTCACGATTTCAATGTTAAAAAATATTTTAACATTGAAGCCTATGGAAAAATCGGGGGCATCGCGTCGGGACCAATGTTAATGGTCCCGACCGACGCGATGCCCCCGATATTTTACCTTTCCCGACACGATTTCAATGTTAAAATATTTTTTAACATTGAAGCCTATGGAAATATCGGGGGCATCGCGTCGGTCGCGTCGGGACCAATGTTAATGGTCCCGACCGACGCGATGCCCCCGATATTGTGTCCTAGCCGGCAAAATGGACCTGATTTCAAAGGAAATCGGGTCCATCGTATGGATCGTGTACCTTAACTTAAAGGTACATGATCCATAAGATTGTGGCCGTGCTAGGAAACAAGTACCAAAAAAACTAATCGGTGTGGAAATGATTTTTGTTTTTGTAGTTATTGTCCCAGAAAGGAAACTATGTCCACATTCTCATTCAGTCCTTTTGGGACCATTGTGCCCAGTGAGTATATCCAAAAGGTCTCCCTTTTGGACAACTTTAGGTCTTTGTCACCTCCCCTCGGGTCCGTGAGAATTTGTTCCAGAATAGTGAACTTGAGATTGTTACTATCCACTTGTGAGTTGGGTTTTTCTAAGAAATGTCTTGGTAGGCTGTGTGTTGTGATTTTGTTTTTTATGTTCCGCAAATGCTCTTGTATCCGCAGCTTAACCTGTCGCTTCGTTTTTCCAATGTATACTAAGCCGCATTTGCACGTGATCCGGTAGATTACATATGTGGAGGTGCAAGTAATTGGTGCATTCAATGTGACAACAGCAGATGCACTTGCCACATGGTGTGCATCGGTTAGTTTTTTGTAAGAAGGTTGTTTTGGTTTTCTTCACTGTATTGTTTCTCAAGTCGCTAGGGGCAAGTACACTTTTCAAATTTGTGGCTCTTCTGTAAATTACCGTTGGTTGTAATGGTAAATGAGGGCCTAGGATCGAGTCCTTTAGTAGGATTCCCCAATGTTTTGTAAGGATTTTTTTGATTTTCATATTATCCCTATTATACTGAGTGATGAACGGTCGATTGTCTGATGTTTTTTTCCTCTTTTTGTTTTCTGGTCCTTGCATTAGTATTTTTTCCCTTGAAGGGAAGAAATACTAATGCAAGGACCAGAAAACAAAAAGAGGAAAAAAACATCAGACAATCGACCGTTCATCACTCAGTATAATAGGGATAATATGAAAATCAAAAAAATCCTTACAAAACATTGGGGAATCCTACTAAAGGACTCGATCCTAGGCCCTCATTTACCATTACAACTAGTGTGGCCAATCCCGGGATCGGGATCGGCGGGATCCCGGGATTTGGCCTAAAAAAGTCCAGGATTTCAATCCTGGGATTGGAGAATCCAATCCCGGGATTTCGGGATTAGACTGCGCATGCGCAGTCTAATGCCGGGCAGCGTCTGAGCACTCGCTCAGACGCTGCCCGGCTGTTCCCGTAACCTGACCCGGCGTGCGGCCTGCGTAGCGTGACAGTAGAGGTCACGCTGCACAGGCCACACATCACCAGTGACCGCCTGCCCACCTGCCCGCCTACCCGCCTCTTCTCTGCCGCCCGCCAGCATGCCGGCCTGACTCCACCCGCCTGCCCGCCTCCGCCTGCCCGCCTCTTCTCCGCCACCCGCCTGCCTGCCTCCGCCCGTCTGCTGTCTTCTATGGAGGTGCACTTGCCGGGAGGCACCGTGCACCTCCAAACCCACTCCCGGCCGCCCCCCACACCCTAATGTAAGTAGATGTGCGGGTCGGCCGGGGTGGGTCCTATGCTAAAAATGTTTTTTTTTGGTGGGGATGCCAATCCCGTGATCCCGGGAATCCCGGGATTGAGCATTTTTCAATCCCGGATCCCGGGATTGAAAAAATGCCCCGGGATTGGCATCCCTAATTACAACCAACGGTAATTTACAGAAGAGCCACAAATTTGAAAAGTGTACTTGCCCCTAGCGACTTGAGAAACAATACAGTGAAGAAAACCAAAACAACCTTCTTACAAAAAACTAACCGATGCACACCATGTGGCAAGTGCATCTGCTGTCGTCACATGGAGAAGACCACATTTTCGTGCACAATTGACAATAATAAACATATATTGAATGCACCAATTACTTGCACCTCCACATATGTAATCTACCGGATCACTTGCAAATGCGGCTTAGTATACATTGGAAAAACGAAGCGACAGGTTAAGCTGCGGATACAAGAGCATTTGCGGAACATAAAAAACAAAATCACAACACACAGCCTACCAAGACATTTCTTAGAAAAACACAACTCACAAGTGGATAGTAACAATCTCAAGTTCACTATTCTGGAACAAATTCTCACGGACCCGAGGGGAGGTGACAAAGACCTCAAGTTGTCTAAAAGGGAGACCTTTTGGATATACTCACTGGACACAATGGTCCCAAAAGGACTGAATGAGAATGTGGACATAGTTTCCTTTCTGGGACAATAACTACAAAAACAAAAATCATTTCCACACCGATTAGTTTTTTTTTTTTTTTTCATTTTTCCTTATATATCTTTTTAATTTTTCCCATATATATTACTCTATCTACTAATATTGCACATTATTGTAATTATCACACCTATTATTCACTATGGTACTTAAGGAACATCAGTTCCAGGAGTCAAACTTTTCTTTCATTTTCATCTCATACATATGTCCACTATGGTGCATAAGGAACATTAGTTCCAGTAGTCCAACTTTTTCTTATTTATCAACCTTTTTCATATTTATCTATTTTCACTTAATATTCAATTGAATTGTATGCTATTGTAAATATAGAGGCATTCTTGATAAAGTAATGGTCACCATCATTTGCCGTATATTTCCCATACACTTAGATATTGCACCAATGGTACAGGGAATCACTAGAATAGTTAATAGGAACCTATGTCACTATCTCTGCTTCCCAGTCAAATGCGGAGCACTAGTACACGAGACAACGCGATTTAAACAGTAACTTCCGGGCGGAAGTTTACTGTGACACGCCAGTGGAACGCACGCCCGGCATACGGCGATACTTCCGGGCGGAAGTATACTATGACACGCATATGGAACGCAAGCCCGCTATACGGCGGTGCGCCACTGCACTACAGCAAAACAAAATATACCAGTATGATCCCCATCTCCCCCTCACATTAACCGTCCCCATCCGACCAATTTAAGGCCATCAGGAAGCCTGGTATACCACTTAGGTAGAAAACGCCAAACCGGAAGTGACGTTTTAACGTCACCACTATATATATCAGCCCAGTGCTCATTAAATTCATGCAGACATTGGAGTGGCTGGATAGGAGAGAGATACTGCTGTGGTAAGCCCCTTTAACGTTTACTTTTACTAGGATGTCTCTATATAGATATATGGAATGTAAATATGGGAGATATGTTAATCCCTTAAAAATTCGTATGGCAATTGCATGTTTGGACCCTGATTACACTGTTGTCAATTTGCAACAAAGTACCCTCATAGAATCAGCATTGTTTGTGTTAGAAATTGTGGCTCCCTATTACCACAATGTTACAGCTTATGACAGAAATGTTACTGTTTGTAAAATGGATTGTAGATGTGGAATCCGCAGCCCCACATATGAATTGTTATTTTTTTTTATTTATTATTTTTTAATATTACCGTTGGTATTTACCATTGCATATGCTATACACTATAGTCGAATTGACTGTAAGTTCATCTATGTATGGACGTTTTCCCCCCTCAATAGGGGATTGTATCATATGAATTTATCAGGCTGTACAACAGGTCCCGAACTAGACATTACTCCAATATAGGTACCTTTGGGCCATTTTTATAATATAATGGCCGTGCCCCAAGAAATGTGTTGTTTTTCTCGGTTTGAGTACACTGGTTACATGAACCCTCATTGTATTTTAGAGAGGACAGACGAATTCTCCTCTCTACTCGTCATCCTACTTTTGCCCCATTTCAACATCGTGATTGGTATGTACCTGTACCTCCTTATTTCTATTCATGATATTATGATATTATGAAATAATTATCAAAAGCTCATCTTCGAATTATGTTGCTATTACAGAATTTTAAAAATTTTTTTAGTCGGTTCAAGAATTAAAGAAGAACCAGTCTTTTTTAAGTTGAAGCTTATTTCTACCGGTATGTATATTATTACACATACAATTAATACTCCATAAATGTGTTGGAAATACTAAATATTCAAGCCAACTTTCTGTTTTTTACCACCTAGAGTAATTTTTTGTTATACCCCTGATGAAGTCATAATTGACGAAACGCGTTGGGTTATTGGAACGATGGAAAATATGACTACATACGAATGAAATTTTGCTGAAAACGTCAGTTGTTCATTTTAATAAATTGTATGAAATTACAAAAAAGTGTCTATTATACACCTGTCTTTTGGTGGTGGTGGTGACACAAACTAAGGCGCACTCTATATATTCGCTATATATATATATAGAGGGTAGTGATCAAATAAAACAGGATTTTTCCAGAAAAACTGAAGCTAAAAGCATCTTTCATTTTTATATAATTTTATTTGTTGAATGGACATTACTTATTACACATAGGGCGCTGAAGACACTATTGTGGCTAATATATATATATATATATATACTAGGTGATTCATCGCGCCCTACGGGCGCTCTTCACACCGTCGTAAGGGGCTGCGCCCCCTTAATTTGTGAACATTTGTATATGAGAAAGATGGTTAGAATTGTATGAAAGATGGCCTGTATTGCAACTTGAGTTATAGGTGAAATGTGTTAAATAGAGAGCATATGATTTGGAAGGGGGTGTGTATTGTTTTGTTTAATTAAAAAGCGGTTACAGAGTAAGATGTACATTGATAGTGTGGATGGTACAGTGACATTTGTGGGTGTGGGGGCTGTGTGTGCATGTTGTTTAGGTGTGTGTGCAATAATATAGTAGGGTGTTTTTGAGTCAGCGGCTCCCCACTGGCGGAGGTCACGACACAGGAAAACAGGAGGCTGGGTATTGATAGGGGTGTGTGGACATAAGGGGGACTAAAGAGGAGGGTGGGAGATACTGTGCAGCTTCTGCCAGTGGGTGAGGGTCCAGTGTGGCAGTACAGGAGTACAGGATGGTGGCCCTGAGTCAGTGTCTCCTCCTACTGGGTGGGAGTTAGGGTACATGAGAGCAGGAGGCTGGGCTATGAGGCATGATAGGGGCATGTGGGCAAACAGCGTCAGCGACTCCCCAGTGGTGGAAGTTACGGTTCAGGAGAGCAGGAAGCTGGGTAGTGATAGGGGTGTGTGAGTATACGGGGGACTAAAGAGGGGCTTAGGGGTGCCGTGAATTGTGGGAGGGGCGTGGGGGGTGCCGTGAATCAAGGGAGGGAGGGGGCGCAGGTGTCCGCGGATCGCGGGTGAGGGCGGGGGTCCGCAAAGCGTGGGAGGGGGCGTGAATTGCGGGAGGGTTGTGAATTGCGGGAGGGGGGTGTGTGTGTGTGTGTGGGGGGTGCACGGGGGGTCCATGAATTGCGGGAGGGGGGGGCACGGGGCGCGATAAATCACCTAGTTGGTTATATATTCTTGTAGAAGGATGGTAGGATGTTGCTGTCATTCAGAATGCATTTACATAAACAGTAATAGTAGCAGTAAAAGATCTGACTTAAAACACCTACAGTAAAACAGAACAGGTGTTATATATTATACAAAGAATTGGTTGATGATGTGTAGGTTTACGTGCACATAGTTGTCACTGTAAAAAAATTGCTACACGAAAAAATCAACACAGAAAGGTCAACACATGTAAATGTTGACATAAGTGTGGCACTTCATTGGTGTCCATGTCGACACATGAGAATGAATATGAAAACATTCAAAAAAGAAAAATAAATCTTCAAAAACTCATGTCAACCTTTTTCATTGTCGACCATAGCCGTGTCAGTGTTTTGCATGTGCCATTTAATCCTGGGGTTGCCGTGAATCGCGAGCGGGGTGGGGGGGAGGGAGGAGGTGAGGTGTGTCCGCGAATCACGGGCGGAGGGGTCGTGGGTGGATGCCGTGAATTGCGGGGGGGGGGGGGTGGGTGCCGCGAATCGTGGGAGGGGGGGACGCGGGGGGTTGCAGTGAATCGTGGGAGGGTGGGTCGCAGGGGCGGGGGGTTGCCGCAATGACAGGGGGGGAATCGCGGTAGGGGGGGTCGCGGGGGATGGGGGTACCGCGAGGAATGGGGGGCTGGCACAAATCGTGGGAGGGGGGGGTCGCGGGGTGCCACGACTCGCAGGAGGGGGGGTGTCACGGGGTGGGGCCGCAAATCGCGGGAGTCGCTGCGAATTGGGGGGGTGTGCTGTGAATCGCGGGAGGGGGGGTCGCCGGGGGGTGCCGCGAATCGCCACAAGAAAAAATCAACACAGAAAGGTCAACACATGTAAATGTTGACATAAGTGTGGCACTTCATTGGTGTCCATGTCGACACATGAGAATGAATATGAAAACATTGAAAAAGTGAAAAATAAATCTTCAAAAACTCATGTCAACCTTTTTCATTGTCGACCATAGCCATGTCAGTGTTTTGCATGTGCCATTTAATCGTGAGGTTGCCGTGAATGGGGGGGAGGGGGAGGGACACATTGTTCTGTTTCTGGACTTCTTAATTTATGGATTACCATCACCTGTGCTTAAACACCTTTCTTATCAATTACCCTGTTTAAAACAGGTGATGACAATCATAAATTAAGATGGAAGTCCACAAACAGAGCATTCATGTTGGGAGGTATGGAGGTGTGGGGCGCTCACCTGGTGTGTCTGGTGAGTAGCTGTGTCTTTGCTGTGTAACATGTGAGTCAGAGGCTCCACCCAGCGTTACAGCTTCAGACACACTTTGAGTGACAGATGTAGCCAAATATATAAGAGATATCCGATCAGGGATCAGATCCCTGAGGACGGGCGGATTGTGCCCGAAACATGTCGGAGGACTGGTACAGCAAATAAATTGCTTTTTTCACTCATTGAAATCCTGAAGTGCCACCTTCTTGCCTACAAACCCGTATCTAAGGACTAGTTCCTAATAGGAAGGCACCGGGTAAGATACAATTGGATGGATGCATAGGGAGTGCCGGTCATTGTGGACTGTATATATATATATATATATATATATATATATATATATATATATATATAGCATAGCAAGGAAGTGCGGCACTCGCAGTATAATAAAGTACACAGAAACGGAAGGTAAGTTCAGCAACGTTTCAACGTCCTTTTATTAGGACATTTTCATCAGGCTCGAAAAATGAACAAACATTACATACCTTTATACACCTCTGTGACAGCTGACTTCTGTCCACGCTGGCCCGCTTCCGGGTCCCACACGTATGACATCATCAGTAATCGACCAGTGCACCCATCACCAAGACAACAGAACAAAACACATAACATATACATGAACACTGAGCGCGCAGTAATCGAGGAGCACAAAACATGGCATTCCAGGTAAATTGAAACAATAGCAATACTGTGCATTAGTAGCAATGATAAGGGAGAATCCATAAGAACACACATCGCTGTCCAACTTTATTTTAACCGCTAAGCGTGAGATACGCTAATGTAATAGCAAACGCTTTTACTACATTACAACATCACAACTGGGAGCAGTATGTGCTGGTAATAGTCATAAGAATGGTGACAAAAAGATGAGAACAGGGCACTAGAACCAACGTATCCTGACTAACGATACTTATATAAACATTATTTCCTGGACATACAAGTGATACCGAGGTGTTCGTTGAGGCCATTAGGCGCAATGGTCCCCAACCGGTGGATCCACCTGGTTTCACATTTTAGGAGTTTTAAACCCCTATTGCCTCCACGGAGGCTCTGCGGGATGTGGTCTATCATACGATATTTCAGTTGAGGAAGGGTATGTTTCATGGTGACAAAATGTTTCGGTACAGGAAGGTCACACTTGCCACCCGATAATGCCGCTCTGATAGTGGAGCGGTGCGTAGTAATGCGTTCCTTAAAGGTCCGCTCCGTCTTGCCAATATATGATAAGCCGCAAGGGCAGATTAATTGGTATACGACGAATCGAGTTTGACAATTGAGGGTGTGTCTAATCATGAACTTAGTGCCTTGCTGAGGGTGGTAGAAGGCATTACCAGGAATCATATTGGCACACACGGTACATGTACAACGGATGCAGCCGCGGGATTGGGGCTGGCAAGGTTTATTAAAGTCTGTGATATCGGTTTTGACCAACATGTCACGTAGATTAGGGCCTCGTTGGTAGCATGACATGAGTCTGGAGGTCGGGATGTTGATATCCTTGTCACTAGTAATAATTGGCCACAATTTTTTAGAGACGGTATTGACCGTAGTGCTCTCAAGGGTATATTTAGTGACCCAAGGAATGGTGATGGCTGTTTCAGACTCTGGTTTGGGGGCCAGAAGTTCTGTACGAGTGACCATAGATGCCCGATGCTTAGCATCCAGCAGATCACGGTGTCTATATCCCCTAACAAGAAATCGCTGGATAAGGGACTCAATTTGTGCGTCAGTTTCTGCAGGATCTGATACGATGCGTTTGATACGCACCATTTGGGAGAAAGGGAGGCCTTTAACTAGACTACGTGGGTGGCAGCTTGTACCATGAAGTAAATTGTTACGGTCAGTTTCCTTTTGGAATAAGTTAGTAGAGATTTTACCATCGGTGACCGTGATAGTTACATCAAGAAAGTTGATGCTGGTTTGGTCGCTGGTCATGGTCAATTTAACAGGACTCGGGGACTCATTATGTGCATTCACAAGTGCAGTGAGTTCAGTGATGGGGCCGGACCAGATCAACAACAAGTCATCAATAAACCTACGATAACATACAATTTTAGCAGATATATGAGGATTGCTGAAAAACAATGACTGCTCGATGGTAAACATATAGATGTTAGCATAAGCCGGGGCGGCGTTGGATCCCATCGAGCAGCCATTGTTCTGCAACCAGAATTTACCATCATGCACAAAAAAGTTTCTGGTAAGTACAAAGTCCAAGATAGACAGGATAAACTGTGGGTCTGGGCCACAATAGTCAGGTTGTTGATTAATAAAATGTTCCACTGCACTCATGCCAGCACTGTGGGGAATGATGGTATAAAGACTTTTTACGACCAGGGTTACCAGCCAAGTTTCACCTGTAAGGGTTGGTAGAGACTCCAAAGCATGCAGTAATGATGTAGTGTCCAGTAAGTAAAACGGTTGTCTCACAATGTAGGGTTGCAGGATGGCATCAATGAAAACAGATATGCGCTGCGATAATGAGTGCCTAGCCGCAATGATGGGGCGGCCAGGTGGCTGGGTAGGATGTTTATGGATTTTAGGGATGCTATAAATAACTGGCACCACTGGGAAGTCCGGAATTAATGCATCCATCAAATCTTGAGTAATTAACCCATTATCCACTGATCTTTTCAAAAGGGCGGCCGATAGAATCACACTTAGGAATCTGTCAAACAATAAAGATCTCATCTTTCGCCCGGCCGACAAGGGTGGTGCCTTGGTGGTTATGAACTTCACCGATTACAAGACCGAATTAGACTCACAACTCTCTGATAAAAAAACGTACAAATTATTGCATTGCGATCCGTCGCACGAATACTGTAAATTGTTGTGCGCCCTTTTGAAAAGATCAGTGGATAATGGGTTAATTACTCAAGATTTGATGGATGCATTAATTCCGTACATCCCAGTGGTGCCAGTTATTTATAGCATCCCTAAAATCCATAAACATCCTACCCAGCCACCTGGCCGCCCCATCATTTTGGCTAGGCACTCATTATCGCAGCGCATATCTGTTTTCATTGATGCCATCCTGCAACCCTACATTGTGAGACAACCGTTTTACTTACTGGACACTACATCATTACTGCATGCTTTGGAGTCTCTACCAACCCTTACAGGTGAAACTTGGCTGGTAACCCTGGACGTAAAAAGTCTTTATACCATCATTCCCCACAGTGCTGGCATGAGTGCAGTGGAACATTTTATTAATCAACAACCTGACTATTGTGGCCCAGACCCACAGTTTATCGTGTCTATCTTGGACTTTGTACTTACCAGAAACTTTTTTGTGCATGATGGTAAATTCTGGTTGCAGACCAATGGCTGCTCGATGGGATCCAACGCCGCCCCGGCTTATGCTAACATCTATATGTTTACCATCGAGCAGTCATTGTTTTTCAGTAATCCTCATATATCTGCTAAAATTGTATGTTATCGTAGGTTTATTGATGACTTGTTGTTGATCTGGTCCGGCCCCATCACTGAACTCACTGCACTTGTGAATGCACATAATAAGTCCCTGAGTCCTGTTAAATTGACCATGACCAGCGACCAAACCAGCATCAACTTTCTTGATGTAACTATCACGGTCACCGATGGTAAAATCTCTACTAACTTATTCCAAAAGGAAACTGACCGTAACAATTTACTTCATGGTACAAGCTGCCACCCACGTAGTCTAGTTAAAGGCCTCCCTTTCTCCCAAATGGTGCGTATCAAACGCATCGTATCAGATCCTGCAGAATCTGACGCACAAATTGAGTCCCTTATCCAGCGATTTCTTGTTAGGGGATATAGACACCGTGATCTGCTGGATGCTAAGCATCGGGCATCTATGGTCACTCATACAGAACTTCTGGCCCCCAAACCAGAGTCTGAAACAGCCATCACCATTCCTTGGGTCACTAAATATACCCTTGAGAGCACTACGGTCAATACCGTCTCTAAAAAATTGTGGCCAATTATTACTAGTGACAAAGATATCAACATCCCGACCTCCAGACTCATGTCATGCTACCAACGAGGCCCTAATCTACGTGACATGCTGGTCAAAACCGATATCACAGACTTTAATAAACCTTGCCAGCCCCAATCCCACGGCTGCATCCGTTGTACATGTACCGTGTGTGCCAATATGATTCCTGGTAATGCCTTCTACCACCCTCAGCAAGGCACTAAGTTCATGATTAGACACACCCTCAATTGTCAAACTCGATTCGTCGTATACCAATTAATCTGCCCTTGCGGCTTATCATATATTGGCAAGACGGAGCGGACCTTTAAGGAACGCATTACTACGCACCGCTCCACTATCAGAGCGGCATTATCGGGTGGCAAGTGTGACCTTCCTGTACCGAAACATTTTGTCACCATGAAACATACCCTTCCTCAACTGAAATATCGTATGATAGACCACATCCCGCAGAGCCTCCGTGGAGGCAATAGGGGTTTAAAACTCCTAAAATGTGAAACCAGGTGGATCCACCGGTTGGGGACCATTGCGCCTAATGGCCTCAACGAACACCTCGGTATCAGTTGTATGTCCAGGAAATAATGTTTATATAAGTATCGTTAGTCAGGATACGTTGGTTCTAGTGCCCTGTTCTCATCTTTTTGTCACCATTCTTATGACTATTACCAGCACATACTGCTCCCAGTTGTGAGGTTGTAATGTAGTAAAAGCGTTTACTATTACATTAGCGTATCTCACACTTAGCTTATAGAAAACAAACAAGTGTGCCAACAGATAGTGCGCAATTAAAACACAGTGCAGCAGATGTGAATTACACCTTTAAGTAGGACATCCAGAACCTACTTGGAAAGACATCTAATACCAACAACAAGGGGGTGTCTCACATACAGCGCTCAGTGTATAACCTTGAATAATAGAGATACCACCATTTGTTTGTTTCCCTTTAAATGGAGATCTCAGATCTGCAGGCTTTTGGTGAACCTGAAATGATACACACCCAATCTCACAGATTATGTGAGAGGGTGAAATAGGAGGAAATATAGTGCAGATTATCCTTGGTTTAAAAAGGGTTTAATATACAATCCGCACTTACAACATAAAAGCTTTTTGACAGCATATAGTACAATCCACCAGGCAAAAACAGCTCACAGTCAGATGGAAGAAGGGTCTTACAACCAGGGGTCCAACGTCCAGTCCGGAACCAGAAAGAGGGATCCACCGATCAGCACCTTGAGACGACTTGTGTTCAGCCTTGGATGGGGATATGCACCTTCAAACACTCAACGCGTTTCGAAGTAATCTTCTTCAGGAGTGTAATTCTCTGTATGTCTGGCAGGCATATTTATACCTCCAGACTAAATGGTGCCAGCTGAAACGAATGCGCACCTTCCGTCACCACCGGATGTCTGGGAAGGAGCAGCCGGAAGTGACGAATTTTGCGTGTCAAATGCAATGAAGAAAGATGGCCGTGCGTTCCAAATGTCCGTTTTGTCGGACGATTGTAGTTCGGAACAATACTTTATAAGTATAGGATAACCTCTCTAAGCGCACTATAATAGTAAAGTCAAAGCCTCATAATAGCCCAAATCAATGGGGTAAAGGAATCAATGAAGCGATAACAGTGCGTAATGGCCGTGCGTTCCAAGTGAATGAACCTTGGAACGCATTACGGAAATGATCGCGTAATTATGTCATTCAATCATTAAAGGCCATCTTCCTAAGGTGCAGAGTACATTTCATGAACATACAATCACTTTATATTACATTATAACATTATATCACAGATTTGGCTAGTATAAATCAGATAAATGCAAAATGAATCAACATAAAAATACATCATATATATATAAAAATATTTTATTGTAAAAAAAAAATTTAATTTTATTTAAAAAATCTGATTCAGTGACTAACCTTCCTCCTGATATGTACATTCAAATATAAAAAAACAATTTAATACATAAGTAAAAATGTATATTTAATTAGCACATAGATCGAAAATAGGTCAACTTTTTCCAGGATGATCTATAATAGATAAAAGATGGTAAATATTTTAAACATTGATTAAAAATAATAAATCACCCAACCAGGGATAGAAGAGAAGTGGATGTGCAGGAGGAAATTAAGTAAGAAAAGGTTTTAACTCGAATTCACCATTGAGCCCTTGTGGAACCAAGGTTCTCAATCGGTGAATCCACCTCATTTCTGTCTGCGAAAGCTTCAACTCCACTCCTCCAGAACGCCAGTTATTTGTAACCTGTTCTATTCCCCAAATTTTTTTTATTTTACATGGGTTCGATTCATGATATTCTTTAAAATGGGCAGATACAGTATGTACAAGTAGGCCTTTTTTAATATTGTATGTATGTTCCGCGAGGCGAACCTTCAATTGTCTCGTGGTTTTCCCGACATAAGATAGGCCGCACTCGCATTGTAGAACATAGATAACATTTTTAGAGTGGCAGGTAATGAATTGCTTAATTTGGTAGTTCTTTCCATTATTCTCAAATTCTGTAAACTTCCTAACAGATGATTTTACAGTTTTGCACATAGTGCACATACCACATCGGTGAAAGCCAATTGTTCTTACACTCTTCCGAGTTGACAATTCGGAGGAGCTTCTCACCAGATGATTACGCAATGATGGTGCACGTCTATAAATGAACCTAGGCTCTGTAGGTAATAAATTGCCTAGAATTGGATCTTGTGTTAGGAGTTTCCAATTAAGCCTAAAAACATTCTCTATATCTTTGTGTTTTGAATTGTATTGACTAATAAACGCCCATTTTAAGCCATCATCTGCTGTCTTTTCGTCTTTATTGGTTTTTAACAGATCAGCTCTTTTCACCTCATTGATTCTCTTCCTTGATTTTTCTAAAGAGTCCTTGGAATAACCTTTAACCTCCAAGCGATCAGCTAGCTCATCAAGTTGGGTATTACATACTTCCACATCTGTGCAATTTCGCTTTATCCGCGAAAATTGACCAAATGGGATGGCACTAAGCCAATTACGGTGATGTTCGCTAGACACATCAATGAAGCTATTAGAATCTGTTTTTTTACGATATGTTTTGGTCTTTAACACATCATTGTGAACATATATTATAAGATCCAAAAACGAAATGGACGTTTGACTTAAACAAAAAGTGAGTTTTATGGAATAACAATTGATGTTCAAATCATTAGTAAAAAAACTTAAATCCAACTCAGTCCCATCCCAAATAAAGAAAATGTCGTCAATGAATTTATGCCAGGACACCAGGACCGCCACCAGCCGCCCCTCATTCCAGATCTTGTGTTCCTCCCAATACGCCATGAAGAGGTTGGCATAGCTGGGGGCGAACCTGGTGCCCATTGCAGTTCCGACACACTGTAAATAATAATCCCCCTCGTGAAAAAAGAAATTATTAGTAAGGATAAATGATATACTAGTGAGAATAAACTGTTTTACCTGTTCACTTAAATCACTCTTATTTAAAAAGTAAGACACAGCTTGAAGGCCATTTTCTTTAGTGATCACTGTGTACAAAGTACTGACATCTGCAGTACATAAAAAGCTATTTTTCTGCCATGTAATTTCAGAAAGTTTCCTTAGAATATCTCCCGTGTCTTTTAAATAAGCCCTAGTTTGACGAACTAATGGCTGCAAAAAATAGTCCACCATTGCTGATAAATTACTCGTAATACTATTGCAGCCCGAAATAATCGGGCGTCCCGGGGGGTTAATTGGATCCTAATATATGTTCACAATGATGTGTTAAAGACCAAAACATATCGTAAAAAAACAGATTCTAATAGCTTCATTGATGTGTCTAGCGAACATCACCGTAATTGGCTTAGTGCCATCCCATTTGGTCAATTTTCGCGGATAAAGCGAAATTGCACAGATGTGGAAGTATGTAATACCCAACTTGATGAGCTAGCTGATCGCTTGGAGGTTAAAGGTTATTCCAAGGACTCTTTAGAAAAATCAAGGAAGAGAATCAATGAGGTGAAAAGAGCTGATCTGTTAAAAACCAATAAAGACGAAAAGACAGCAGATGATGGCTTAAAATGGGCGTTTATTAGTCAATACAATTCAAAACACAAAGATATAGAGAATGTTTTTAGGCTTAATTGGAAACTCCTAACACAAGATCCAATTCTAGGTAATTTATTACCTACAGAGCCTAGGTTCATTTATAGACGGGCACCATCATTGCGTAATCATCTGGTGAGAAGCTCCTCCGAATTGTCAACTCGGAAGAGTGTAAGAACAATTGGCTTTCACCGATGTGGTATGTGCACTATGTGCAAAACTGTAAAATCATCTGTTAGGAAGTTTACAGAATTTGAGAATAATGGAAAGAACTACCAAATTAAGCAATTCATTACCTGCCACTCTAAGAATGTTATCTATGTTCTACAATGCGAGTGCGGCCTATCTTATGTCGGGAAAACCTCGAGACAATTGAAGGTTCGCCTCGCGGAACATACATACAATATTAAAAAAGGCCTACTTGTACATACTGTATCTGCCCATTTTAAAGAATATCATGAATCGAACCCATGTAAAATAAAAAAATTTTGGGGAATAGAACAGGTTACAAATAACTGGCGTTCTGGAGGAGTGGAGTTGAAGCTTTCGCAGACAGAAATGAGGTGGATTCACCGATTGAGAACCTTGGTTCCACAAGGGCTCAATGGTGAATTCGAGTTAAAACCTTTTCTTACTTAATTTCCTCCTGCACATCCACTTCTCTTCTATCCCTGGTTGGGTGATTTATTATTTTTAATCAATGTTTAAAATATTTACCATCTTTTATCTATTATAGATCATCCTGGAAAAAGTTGACCTATTTTCGATCTATGTGCTAATTAAATATACATTTTTACTTATGTATTAAATTGTTTTTTTATATTTGAATGTACATATCAGGAGGAAGGTTAGTCACTGAATCAGATTTTTTAAATAAAATTAAATTTTTTTTTACAATAAAATATTTTTATATATATATGATGTATTTTTATGTTGATTCATTTTGCATTTATCTGATTTATACTAGCCAAATCTGTGATATAATGTTATAATGTAATATAAAGTGATTGTATGTTCATGAAATGTACTCTGCACCTTAGGAAGATGGCCTTTAATGATTGAATGACATAATTACGCGATCATTTCCGTAATGCGTTCCAAGGTTCATTCACTTGGAACGCACGGCCATTACGCACTGTTATCGCTTCATTGATTCCTTTACCCCATTGATTTGGGCTATTATGAGGCTTTGACTTTACTATTATAGTGCGCTTAGAGAGGTTATCCTATACTTATAAAGTATTGTTCCGAACTACAATCGTCCGACAAAACAGACATTTGGAACGCACGGCCATCTTTCTTCATTGCATTTGACACGCAAAATTCGTTACTTCCGGCTGCTCCTTCCCGGACATCCGGTGGTGACGGAAGGTGCGCATTCGTTTCAGCTGGCACCATTTAGTCTGGAGGTATAAATATGCCTGCCAGACATACAGAGAATTACACTCCTGAAGAAGATTACTTCGAAACGCGTTGAGTGTTTGAAGGTGCATATCCCCATCCAAGGCTGAACACAAGTCGTCTCAAGGTGCTGATCGGTGGATCCCTCTTTCTGGTTCCGGACTGGACGTTGGACCCCTGGTTGTAAGACCCTTCTTCCATCTGACTGTGAGCTGTTTTTGCCTGGTGGATTGTACTATATGCTGTCAAAAAGCTTTTATGTTGTAAGTGCGGATTGTATATTAAACCCTTTTTAAACCAAGGATAATCTGCACTATATTTCCTCCTATTTCACCCTCTCACATAATCTGTGAGATTGGGTGTGTATCATTTCAGGTTCACCAAAAGCCTGCAGATCTGAGATCTCCATTTAAAGGGAAACAAACAAATGGTGGTATCTTTATTATTCAAGGTTATACACTGAGCGCTGTATGTGAGACACCCCCTTGTTGTTGGTATCTCACGCTTAGCGGTTAAACTAAAGTTGGACAGCGATGTGTGTTCTTATGGATTCTCCCTTATCATTGCTACTAATGCACAGTATTGCTATTGTTTCAATTTACCTGGAATGCCATGTTTTGTGCTCCTCGATTACTGCGCGCTCAGTGTTCATGTATATGTTATGTGTTTTGTTCTGTTGTCTTGGTGATGGGTGCACTGGTCGATTACTGATGATGTCATACGTGTGGGACCCGGAAGCGGGCCAGCGTGGACAGAAGTCAGCTGTCACAGAGGTGTATAAAGGTATGTAATGTTTGTTCATTTTTCGAGCCTAATGAAAATGTCCTAATAAAAGGACGTTGAAATGTTGCTGAACTTACCTTCCGTTTCTGTGTACTTTATTATACTGCGAGTGTCGCACTTCCTTGCTATGCTACATTATTCATGGTGAAGGCACCCAGTGCATTACCTTAAGCCTTGGAGCCGTGGATGTGCCGGCCGCCTGTCTGGATATATATATATATATTTCCAAATTGACCGGCACTCGCAGATACTCCTTGATAATTGGCCCCGGTGCCCGAATAGTAATGATAATGCAAGAGTTCAAAAGAACAGCACTCAGGAAACACATTGAAGCACTGGTTTACCTCAGCCAACTATTAACGATCAGTACTGAAGATTCTACTTTTTAATAACCCAATTCCGAACACCCGGGCCGTAGGGGAGCTATATAATGCAAAAATGGAAGTTAATATGCGGTCTTTAAAGCTGGAGTGTGTACCTCACGCATATAGTTCATATAGTTGAATGCCTTCTCTGCATTGAGATACAAGTGGATTAGATCTTGAACTTTAGAGAGAGAATTGATCATGTTGATAACTCACTCATTATGGCAAACAATTTATTTTCGCAGTTCAATAGCGTTATGGCATGGTAATTCTGACAGATAGCAGGATCTTTCCCAGGCTTAGGGATAGTCACAATACATGATTCTAACAGTTCAGCAGGGAGAATGCCAAGAGAGGAGAGCACATTGAACTCATTCTAAAATGCAATATAGAAATCTGTAGTGAACCCTTCAGGGCCAGGTGCTCTGTTATGAGGTAGGGATTTGATAGCGGACAGATCTTCCATAGAGTACCATCGGGCGTTAAGGGTTACTATCTGATCGGTGGTGAGAGTGGGAAGATGGATCGAAAAGGGGAAAAAAGTTTAGAACACAGGTTCAATGGCAGCGCTTTTGAAGATCGTATATGATGTTACTTTAAAAAAACAGATTGAAAGATTGGATGATCTTTACAAACAATATTTAATATGCTGGTATTAAAATGCACTGTCTATACAGTATTCATGTGAATGAAAATTGGGGGATGAGAAATACATAAAAGTACACATGAAATATTAAAATGATAATAAAAACTCTGCATGGTGGATTTGTTCATGTGTCCTGATTGGAGCAATTTGTGGTTATTGAACAGTTAATAGTTTGGTTTAATTACCACTCCATGGGGAATATTGTGGGGGCACTGATGATAATGAATCCTTTTGCCAATTAGCTGATTGGATTCCGGCATGTGCCCATTTTTTCCAAATGATTCTCCTGGTTGTCAGCAAGACAGGGGGTGAGCCCCAGTGGGCTATGGAGGTTATGGAGCTCCCGGCAGGTGTATATATGTATAGATGGATCCTCTCTAGTGGGTGGCCTGGAAATGGATGGAATAGATTCTGTGGCCACTGGAGGTTTTCCAGAAGTGCTTCCCACGATTTGCTGGGTGGTGGTAAAGTTGTAGTCTGTCCAATGGACAGGAACAGTGTCCAACAGAGGCAGAGATAGGAGTAAGTGTGGTTCCCAATGCGTTTCGCTGCTTTCCCAAACGTCAGCTTTATCAAGGAAACTGGATCGAGTCCAAGTAGCAAGTAGTCAAGTAGCAAATTGCGGAAGGATAGGGAGGGGCCAAATGCAGGGGAGGATCGAGGGGCGGAATGCTGGGATTTGTCTAGTCTGGTATCTAAAACTAGGTTAAAGTCCCCCAGTAAAACCAAAGAACCCTTTGATGTATTGCGTAAAAGAAGTAATAATTTATGGAGGAAGGACTATTGGTTAGAGTTGGGGGAATATAGGCATATCAGGGTTGTCAGTTTATTCTCTAAGAGACCTGTTAAAATCAAATATCTACCACACTTATCGGCAATTTGGGAGCAGTGGTGTAGCAAGGTGTTATGGTGCCCGGAGCAAGGGCATGTTTTGTGCCCCCCCCCCCCCCCCCCGTAATGAATTGGGGGCATGGCTAACATGTGTTGTCACTGTCACTATCAGGCTGCAGCACCCCACATTGCTTCACATTTTATACATATTTGAACAAATGGTTCAGTATTTTTTACATGAAAAAGTAAAATCCACCTTGATGATGAGTCAGTTCTCTGGCCCAGCAGCAGTCAGCCTCCTCCTCCAGCGCTTGGGACATGATGATGATGCTGCTGCAGCCAGGGAGGAGGCTGTGTAGCACTTTAGCAGGGGCAGGGGAGGAGTCAGTATCTTCCTGAGCGCTGCCCGGCTGGCTCGTCATCACACTGATCCGGCCCGAGCAGCAGCAGCAGCTTAGGCAAGGGAGGACTCGCTGCGGCTGGAGTCACTCTCTGGACATGGGGGTAGACCAAGACTGTGGTGGCAGGGTCAGGTGCAGGGGCGTAACTTGTGGGGCAACTTACAGTTAAGCTGTGGGGGGAAGGTCAGGGTTAGGCTGTGGGACTAGTTTAGACAATTCAAAGAGGGGGTTAGGTTTAGGAAGCGGGGTGTATGGGTTAGGTTTATGCACTAGTGGGGAGGGGAAGGGTTAGGCTGATGCAAGGGAAGGTTAGGAGGGTAGGGGAAGAGGGTAAGGGTGCTACGGAACCCCTGTCATGATTCTCAGGTTTGGGATGCTGGGGTCAGTTTTTTGACCGCCAGCATTCCAATAGAATAGATATCATAGGGATCCAATCCATACACTGCCTTCCTCATACATACATACATACATGCAGATGCCACCCACATACATACACTTCCTACTTCATACATCCATAGAGGGCCTCCCACATACATACTGTACATAAAAACAGTACATACCCCCCCCCCCCCCCCCCCCCCACACACACACACACAAACACACACCCCTGCGTGCCAGGGAATACTGGTAACGACAATATCACATTCTATGGGGACTTACTTCAGGGAACCACTGCTCACTGCACCATAACACACAAAGGTCAGCTTACCGCTGGCTGTCTTACTGCTGGCTGGTGCTGCTGGCTGTTGCCAGCTCCAGATTCACAATGCTGCTAGCCGGGTGGTTGGCTCTGGTGCCAGGTGGCGGCCCAGGCTGTCACTGCCGCCGGCACTAAGGTGCTCCTAGCAGGCAGTACGCTGCTGCTGGGCAGGGGGCGTTGTTTGGTTGTGTGTCACTGTCTCCTGTCACATCCTGCGGGTGGGGACCCTGTCACTGCCGCCGGCGCCATAGTCTGCCACTGGCAGGCAGTACGCTGCTGAGATGGAGGCGGCTTGATGATCCGTGATATGTGTGGGATATATTGGGAGAAATGAACATGTTGTTCATTAAAATAGTCGGGTTCTGCATAGGGAAAGGGAAGGGAAATAGAGGATACACAGAAAGAGTAACAGAAAGAACAAATTGGAAGGGAAGAAAAGGTCTGGTGTTTCGGACTCACATGATTACTGCAGGGGAAAGAAAAAGCATGCAGTAGTGTAAAAGAGGTAGAGGTGGCTCAGCGTAGAGAGCGAATAGTAAATATACATAGCCTAGATATTAAAAACAGTGAAAACAATATCATCATAATAGACAATATTCAAGAACAGAGTGAACCAGGTGTAAGAGACCTCGAGGTATGTATTAAACAAACATAAAGCATACTTATCAAGGGAGTCCCATCCTGGTGGAGGGGAAACAAGGTTCAAGGAACTTGTAGGTAAATTGAGGGATTATTCTGGAAAAATATCACAGTTTACATCCCAGAAAAAGCTCTGTCACTGTTGCCAGCACTAAGGTGCTCCTAGCAGGCAGCGGTCTGCTGCTGGGCAGGTGCGGAGGCAGGGCGAGTTGTTTGGGTGTGTCACAGGAGCTTAAACACCTGCGTCGAGGGAGGAGATATATAATAAATACGTATTGCTGAAGTAAATGTGAACCCTTTGGAATTACCTGGATTTCTGCAAATACTTGCCTACTTTTGAAAACGAGTTTCAGGGAGATTATAGTTCGTAATAGAATTTGGCAACCTCCCCCCATTGAGGGGGCGTGTCATGCTCCACCCAAAAGGTGTGTCTAGTTCCAAATATGGAGAGATTGTGAAAAGATATTGTCAAAGAGGCATCTAGAATCATGGGAGTGTACTGCTATATATGAGAGGAATCTTTTAAAATGACATTTACAAATGTAGATGATCCCCAAATCAGTTAGTAAGAGATACTATACTTGGTAAAGTGCTGAGAAATGGTGCTGATGATTCAATGTACTGTAAATGTATCTATATCTCATTCTTTTCCCCCAAAAAATGTAACAGTTTAATGTGTGCTAGGTGAAATGAGGGAGATCACAAACAAAAACACAGGAAAATAGTGGCGCCAAGGATTGCAGCTATATGTATATCTGTGGAGCACCAGCTCTCCACCACTAGACAGATTGCACAAACAAATTGATATACACTTCAGCGCTATACCAGATACAAACAGTGGTGAGAGCTGCTCAATCAAAGTAGTAATGCCCCCCAGGTGCTGCAAGTGAGGGGGATTTAACCCCCAGGACACTAAAGGGCATTAGTAATAAGATTTGAAAAACCAACATAATAGAGGGTCATTCAGAGATCTTAGTTACATATATTTTACAAAAGATATGATAAACTTCCGAGCCTCGTCAAGGCTTCTCTGATACCGGAAGTCCTACACTGCATGATAACAGCACCCATTCTGGGCCATATAATTGTCTATTGTAAGGCTACATGATAACATCACTTACCAATATATCTAAGTTGAGAGCCAGCCTATCAGGAGTTACCCCTAAATCCTCCTTGTGGCACTACAGGAACCAGCATGCCCTCCAAATGCAGGTCCCAACAAATGCCTCTTGCATATACAAACAGTTTGTGTTAATCTCTATTACCAGATAGAGAGTTGATGTATCTGGGATAGTGCTGAAGTGTATATTAATTTGTTTGTGAAATGAGGGAGATTGCTATACTAATGGGGGAGAGAGGGAGATTGCTGTTATTTCAGGAAGTCTCCTGCAGAATGCAGGAGGGGAGGTTACTATGATGTAACAGTGTATTTTGGGCTCGGTGAAATGAACGAGATTGCTAGACTAATGAGGGAGATTGCTGCTATTTCAGGGAGTCTCCTGCAGAATGCAGGAAGGGAGGTAACTATGATGTAACAGCATAATGTGGGCTAGGTGAAATGAGGGAGATTGCTAGACTAATGAGGGAGAGAGAAAGATTGCTGCTATTTCAGGGAGTCTCCTGCAGAATGCAGGAGGGTAGGCAACTATGTTTCTGCATTATTCAGAAAATGTGTTCTGATCTATATCTAAGTCACAACAATAGATAGTTTGCTTAAACTAATACCACCCACACAATTGAGGGCAGTATTCAGTGATTTGTGTGAGCTGTGACAGAGAGCAGTACTGCCTGCTCGCTGTCATAGCTTGCAGGGTCAGTATTCAACTGACCCCCTGCACATTCTGTTTCATCCACGCTAGGTTTTTGGAGCGAGGGGGAAACGGCGTATGTGGCTACTAAAACAGCGAGGCTCGAAGCTAAATGCAACGGGCTCCCTGCATTAGCTGCGAACCTCGCTGTTTGGGGAAATTCTCACTGTCCTCTGACAGCGAGAATTCCCCCGGAACTTTGAATACGCTGAGCGGCCAGCGCAGGGGCGTTAAACGGCGAGGATCCCCGCTGTTTAACCCCCTCACTGGCTGCATTGAATACACCCCTATATGTTGTCATCAGTGGCGTAACTAGGAATTTTGCTCCCTCCCCCAGCCAAAAAATATTTTTTTTTGCCAATTCGGCACTCCCAGTGCGAACAGTAAAAATATGCCCCCAGCCAAATTAAAGAAAAACAATAGAATTTATGAAGAACCTATAGCGTGGCCATTCCAAAAAGGGTTCGTGGCAATGCTTATTAGACAATATGCCACATACTGTAATGTCCATAACCCATTATGCCACACACAGTTATGCCAAATACACATTATGCAATAACTTAATGCCAATTACACATTATGACACACAGTGTAGACGGATCCAGAACAAGGTGACAGGGGTGGGGGGCACCATGACAGTGGGAGAGGTTATTTGTGTGAGCTCCTGGAACAGCGGCCATGGCCTCACAATGGTGTAGTCTCAAAGGGAATGATAAAAAAAGAGAGAGGTTGGTGTATTTGCGCTGCTAAATATACAATTTGCAAGGTTATACTCCGAACAACCAGTCAGTGTGCAGAAATGAGTGAAACGGACTCACTGCCTTAAACAGTATAGATTTTATGGTTAAAAAGGCATCAATTTCTACACAAATACATTCTGTATAAAAGCAACAAAAATTACAAAAAATGTATAATTATAAAAATATATAATATACACACAAAAACAGTAAAATAATCGTAATATCTGTGGTAATTTTGTACTAAAAGTACAGAGCTCAGGTTCTATATAGAACAATAATAGGACAGATAATTAGGGACACTCCGCTGAAGATTAGTGCTTGATATTGGAAGCCAGATGGTTGTTTAGGCATTTAGTAGAGGATTCTGATATCCATGATTAAACAATAGAAGATCAATTGATAATCAGTGTATTTATACAATGAACAGTCCACAGTCTTTTTAGCATGTACAGTAACACGCCTATAGGATGGTATTTAAGACCGGACTCCAAGTGTATGCTGATAGATAATTAATTAGGAAGCTTGTATAGGGTAAAAAGGAATTGATCTCACCCCGCTTGTATTAGTGCATTTGTAGGCTCACTCCGTTTGTTGAGAGGAGGAGAAATAAGCCGGTAGCTTTCCTCTGTGGGTCACCTCAGTGCCGGCAGTAAGCGGGTCCTTTCTCCAGAATGATGTAAGCTTGCAGCGGTGTGGGTGCGCTGATAGAGCGATCAGCCGCTGGGAGCCTGGGGCCAGTAGTGCGCCGGGACGCTGTAGATGCAGCGTATTAGTGAATGCCGGCGTTCAGTTCTCAGCGGTCAGCGCTCGGCGGTCAGCTGTAGAGAATCAGCTGGAAGCAGTCAGCGGTGTGTCCCAACGTCCTAATGTGACGTCAACGCGTTTCGTCTCCTTTCGTAACGTGGAGACTTTCTCAAGAGAAAGTCTCCACGTTACGAAAGGAGACGAAACGCGTTGACGTCACATTAGGACGTTGGGACACACCGCTGACTGCTTCCAGCTGATTCTCTACAGCTGACCGCCGAGCGCTGACCGCTGAGAACTGAACGCCGGCATTCACTAATACGCTGCATCTACAGCGTCCCGGCGCACTACTGGCCCCAGGCTCCCAGCGGCTGATCGCTCTATCAGCGCACCCACACCGCTGCAAGCTTACATCATTCTGGAGAAAGGACCCGCTTACTGCCGGCACTGAGGTGACCCACAGAGGAAAGCTACCGGCTTATTTCTCCTCCTCTCAACAAACGGAGTGAGCCTACAAATGCACTAATACAAGCGGGGTGAGATCAATTCCTTTTTACCCTATACAAGCTTCCTAATTAATTATCTATCAGCATACACTTGGAGTCCGGTCTTAAATACCATCCTATAGGCGTGTTACTGTACATGCTAAAAAGACTGTGGACTGTTCATTGTATAAATACACTGATTATCAATTGATCTTCTATTGTTTAATCATGGATATCAGAATCCTCTACTAAATGCCTAAACAACCATCTGGCTTCCAATATCAAGCACTAATCTTCAGCGGAGTGTCCCTAATTATCTGTCCTATTATTGTTCTATATAGAACCTGAGCTCTGTACTTTTAGTACAAAATTACCACAGATATTACGATTATTTTACTGTTTTTGTGTGTATATTATATATTTTTATAATTATACATTTTTTGTAATTTTTGTTGCTTTTATACAGAATGTATTTGTGTAGAAATTGATGCCTTTTTAACCATAAAATCTATACTGTTTAAGGCAGTGAGTCCGTTTCACTCATTTCTGCACACTGACTGGTTGTTCGGAGTATAACCTTGCAAATTGTATATTTAGCAGCGCAAATACACCAACCTCTCTCTTTTTTTGTCCTATTGTGCTTATATTTGTGGGTCAAGGCAAACCCATAGGTGCTATTTGCTGCAGCTAATATACACTTTAACTGACCATCATTAGATCATTATCTCCTTTTTTATTATAAGCGCGGGGGCACTTGTCGGCAGCAGACAGACTTTTTATCTGCCTGTAGCCTGCAAGTAAGAATCCTCAAAGGGAATGATGTAGAGAGGCAGTGGGTGACAGTGAAAAGGTAACAGGGAGAGGCAAAGAGTGATGTCTGAAAGAGGCAGAAACCAACAGGAAAGAGGTAAATTGGAAGATAGTGACAGTCCATCCAGGGAGAGGTAAAGGGTGATGTAGTGCATAAAGAGGAGGGATATTGGGATATAGAGGGCAGTGATTAACAGGGAGAGACAAAGGATGACAGTGAGAAGCAGTGGGTGACCTCAGGGAGAGAATAAAAGAGGTAGTAAGTTGGTAATGCCAGGGGAAGGCAATCTGTGACAGAGGATGGTAGGTAGAGGCATTGGATGACAGGAAAGAGTGGTGACAGAAAGAGATAGTGGGGAAGGAGGTGGGAGGGGAAGGAGGGGGGATAGATGGGAAGGTGGGGATGGAGAGAGGCAGAGTGAAAAAAGGGGGATAGGGAGAGTGGGGTAGAGGGAAATGTCGAGGGAGAGACAAAGGAAGAGGATGAGAGGGAGGGAGGGAGGGAGAGATAGAGGCTAAGGAGGGAGAGAGAGAGGAGCTGAGTGAGGAGGGTGAGAGAGAAGATGGGGGAGGAATGGGAGAGAGAAGAAGAGAGAGGCGAAGAAGAGGGAGAGAAGGGGAGGAGAGAGGAGGGAGAGATCAGGGGTAAAGGAAGGGAGAGAAAGGAAAAGAGAGACAGGGGTGGATAGAGAGAGATAAGGAGATGGAGAGAGAAAGGTGGAGTTATGTAACATTGTTGCAAGTGTGGTGTGAAGCAGCTTGGGAGGTAGAGGGCCATACTGCTACATACTAAGCTGCGCTAGACCTCCCGGCTTATCTCCGGCTGTCAGCTCCCGGCATCTACGAGGGTCAGACCCCATCTCCCAGCTCCCGCCTCTACCTGTCTGCTTCTGGCTCCCGCGAGGTTCAGACTCCAGCTCCTGGCTCTTGCTTCTGGTGTCAGCTCCTGGCTTAAACTAGATTAAAAAAAATAATTACCTAAATGACGGGGGCACGTGCCTTGGCCTCCAACCTCCTTGATGCACTGATGCTGTTTTCTTGCTGTCTTGACAAAGACCCAGATGGGGTCGAAACGTCATTAATAATATGATGGATTAAAAAAAGGACACTGTTTTGATGACTATTACCTGGTGAGTGCTCCTTGCTGCAAGTTATTACTCTTGCTAAACCTTTGGATACTGTACAATAAATATATATATATATATATATATATATATATCATTGAAAAGAGACTAGGAACACATTGAGATTTGTAAAATATATTAAAAGGGGACCAGACTCCCCCCTTGCCAACCACCACCACCACCCCACCGAGAGTAGCGGGAGGAGCGCATCCTGGAGTAAATGTGCAGTTACAGAAGCACACTTTTTTACCTGTGTGCTAAGTCCGTGCCGGTGCACAGCGAGCTCTCTGCAACGGCCAGGGATGACAACAGAAATTAGGGTGTGGTATATGGTCCCGACAGTCATTAGCTCGACGTCGGGATCCTGACTGGCCGGACTCATACAGCGGGGTGAGCGAAACAAAGCCCCTTGCGGGCATGCTGCGCTCGCCACGAGGGAGAATAGCCGGTGGCCGTCGGGACCCCGAGTGTCGGGGTTTTGACTGATGGGATCACGATGTCAGGGTAATGACTGTCGGTATCCCGACTGTCGGGAAACTGTCCGGCACCCAGAAATGATGGGGCCCCATAAACTGTTATCTCTGCCGCCCCCCTCCCCATCAAATTACATCAATTCCTTCCCATGCTGGAACATAAACTGGACACACTCCTTCCCCCTTTGGCCTGCGCTCTATCACACTGTTGACCCTCACCCTGCGGCCTGCTCTCTATCACATTGACTCTTTACCTCACACAGCAGCCTGCGCTATATCACACTGACGCACCTGTGGCCTGTGTTCTATCACACTGACACACTCCCTCACCATGCTGCCTGCGTTCTATCACACTGATGCACTACCTCACCCCAATGTTCTGCGCACTATCACACTGACACACTCCCTCACCCTGTGGCCTGCGCTTTATCACACAGACGCACTCCCTCACCCTGCACAATATCCCACGACTCAATTGCGCCTGCGCTCTGTAATGCTGACATACCCTGTGGCATGTGTTCTATTATGCTGATGAACTCCCTAACCCTCTGTCCTGACCCCCCACAGGATAATTCTGACCCCCGCTAGTGCTTAACCCTCATATCCTGAGGCCTAACTCTTACCCCTCCCTCAGCCTAACACTTACCCCCCTTCCCTGAGCCTAACCCTCCCCACTCCCCTTCCTCAGCCCAACTCATCCCCCAAATAAACACACATACCATAACCCTCACTCTTACCTTTGGAACATCCACAGAGTGCAGTCTGGCTGGTTCTGGGCAGGCCTGGAACTGTGGTTGCACAGCAGCATCTCCTTTCCTCTCCATGTCCTTTCCTTCTAGCCCAGGCAGCAGCAGCCATCAAACCATGTAGCTCTGCCCCCATGGGTCCCGTTTAGCTCTGCCCCTATCTGGTCCGCGAAGCCCCGCCTACCCACCAAGCGTGGGTGCTAGGCAGTGGGGTGGGGGGCTGTTTTGGAGACCCCCCTGTTGCTGGGCCTAGCAGCAGCTGGCTGCCGCTCTTACTGCATGCAGTGGAAGGGTAGTGGGCGCTGGTCAGGGTGGAAGGGGGAGCAGTGGGCAGGAAGGGGAGCTCTCTGGCTGTGTGAGGACGTTCAGTGATCCGCCCCGTCAGGGTCACTGAGCGTCCTCACTCAGAAAGCCAGAGGTAGAGAAGTATACAACCGGCTGCTGCAGCAGAGCTTGTATAGGACTCCTACCTCCGGCTGGCTCCAAGAGCTATGTGAACATTTTTATAAACGCCGTGCCCAGCAATGGCTTTTATAACAAACAAAACACTGTAATCTTTCCCAGTGCCCTGCCGCAGGGCACTAGGAAAGATTACAGCATTTTTTTATTTTTTATAAAAGGCATTGCTGGGCAAGTCAATCACAATGCAGAATAGAAATCACACTGCACTTACCGGCGCCCAGAGGCAGAGTCAGGACACGGCAGCAGTCTCTCTCAGATGGGAGTGGGACTGTCCATTCCGGTCACCGCCGACCCGGACCCTGTGCTGGCTGGTGCGCACACATGCACGCTAGCCCCTGCGCAGCAGCACATGGAGAACAGAGGAGGAGGACACGGAGGGAGCCGGCGCCGCCCAAGGTCAGGTGGTGCACGCTCCGCAAAGGACCATGGGAGGAGCTGCATGCAGTCGGGCATGCGCGCAGCCCTCCCGGGTTCTGTGTCCATGTTTTTTATGTAAAATCCGAGCAGCGGCAGGCAGAAAAAATATTTAAAGGAACAGGCGCCGGGCAGTCTAACGGGTGGTCCGGTGCACCACCGGACCAACCCTTAGATTCGCCTAACAGTCAGGAGGAATTTTGGACAATTCCTCTGTACAAAACTGTTTTAATTTATGCAAAAATCCAAGTAATTCCAAAGGGTTCATGTACTTTTTCTTGCGACTGTATATAGATCTAGTCAGGGTTGCCACTGATAAAGAGTTACTGTAGTGCCATCTTTAACCCACAGTGCAAAACTGTTTCCATTGCAACCAAACCCTGCAAGAGACATGGTTACGTTTTATTGTCTTATATGAACACATTTTTGTTCTATAGTTGAATGTATAGTATGTGTGTTTCAATTGAATGTTATATTTTATTATCTTTACATTTCCATTTTAATATAGGTTCATATTGTTTATTATTCCTGACTGTGTACAAAAAAAGACCCAAAGACCCATCAATAGAAATTTCACTCATTCATCTTTCAAGCAGTGAAATGTTTACTGTGACCAATGATGCATCAATGAGCTTGCACATTCATCTAAGTAGTTCCTGTTGTCCCATGTCATTGTACACACTAATTTTTTTTTTTTGCTGTTTTAATGAGAGCAGTTCTAAAAATTCAATCAATCATATTGTTACTCATTGCCATAGAACATCCCCTGTGTGGGTTTTTATGTTTCCATCTTAAATAAGTTTATTGCTTTCGGGGATTTCATTTACCAGACCAGTAGTTAGTCTGACATTGTTGGACATGATTTCTTATAATAGCACACATCATTTGTTAAGGAGTGCTTTAAATGACTGAGTAATTAGAGTGGTATGTATTATTTTAAGGTACAAGCTTATGTAATTTATTTTTACAATCTTCAACAAATTTCAGACTGTCATATGTTAAATTTTGAAATCTATTTCAAAGCACAGTACTGTATATTGTGAAATACTATTGTAGCACAAGGATTCACTTAACGAGTATGCGCAGTACTGTATGCAGGGGATTTCTTTTTTTAACATTCAGGGCGAGATTTATTGTGTTTACCGTTTTTCCGAAAATGCGATTTTTGCTCAAATCGCCCTTTATCGCCGTTTTTTAAAATCGCATTTTTTTCCACAAAGCGAATATTTAATGAGGTGTGTATTCCGGCATGAAAAGTGCGAGTAAGTGCGATGTAGGGCGATTTTCGGGATGAAAAGTGCGATTTTTTTGTCATGAAAAGGTTTGATTTTTTTTAAATGTGCGATTTTGTGATTGAAAAAAATAAAATAAAATTGGCGTGAGGTCCCCCCTCCTGTACATAACCAGCCCCGGGCTCATTGAGCCGGACATGGTTCCAAAAATACGGGGGACAAAAAGCGTAGGGGTCCCCCGTATTTCTGAAACCAGCCCTGGACTCTTGGACCAGTCCTGGTTCTAAAAATACGGGGGACAAAAAATCTGGGGGTCCCCCGTATTTTGAAACCAGCACCGGGCTCCAACAGCCCGCAGTGTCATGCCACAGCCGGGGGACACTTTTTACACAAGGTCCCCCGGCCGTACCATGAGCACCGTGGCTGGTCAGCCTTGGACGGGGTACCTGGAGGAGTGGGGACCCCCCCAATAAAGGGGTCCCCCCCCCCAGGCTTCACCCGTCCAGGGCTGAAGCCCAGGGCTGTCACCGGCGTCCCTGGCCATTGGACGCCGGCCTGATAGGGTTAAATTCTCATTCCTAACATTGCTTAATACAGGAGAACTGCAAGTGCCAGCAGACCTCCCCCGCAGGCTGGGACTTGGAGAACCACAAGTCCCAGCATGCGGGGCATTAATGGGCCCGCTGGGACTAGTAGTCCACCTGTAAAAAGAATGTTAAAATAAAGCACACACACAGAAAAGTATAACTTTAATACACACACACACACAAACACCTCACTTTTACACCGCTATACATACCGATCCAGGATCCAGCGCTGGTCTCTTTGCAGCAGAGCCGGACAGCCCGCACTGACAGCGGGCTGACCGGCTTCCTCCGATGCAGCGAACAGCTTCTGTCGCGCTGTCCCAGCGCGACACAGGCTGAGAGCGTCTCCGGCTTATGTGTCTCCATGGAGACGCATAGCTCAGCCAATCAGGACTGAGCTATGCGTCTCCATGGAGACGCATCGCCCAATCACGCTCTCAGCCTGTGTCGCGCTGGGACAGTGCGACAGAAGCTGTTCGCTGCATCGGAGGAAGCCGGTCAGCCCGCTGTCAGTGCAGGCTGTCCGGCTCTGCTGCAGAGAGACGCCGGTGACAGCCCCGGGCTTCAGCCCTGGACGGGTGAAGCCTGGGGGGGGGACCCCTTTATTGGGGGGGTCCCCACTCCTCCAGGTACCCCGTCCAAGGCTGACCAGCCACGGTGCTCATGGTACGGCCGGGGGACCTTGTGTAAAAAGTGTCCCCCGGCTGTGGCATGACACTGCGGGCTGTTGAAACCCGGTGCTGGTTTCAAAATACGGGGGACCCCCAGATTTTTTGTCCCCCGTATTTTTGGAACCAGGTCCGGCTCAATGAGCCCGGGGCTGGTTATGTACAGGAGGGGGGACCTCACGCCATTTTTTTTTTTTACTTTTACACATATTTTAACAAAGAACCATACACAGATCACAATGATCTGTGCATGGTTCTGACAAAATCGCCATGTTTCTGACCAAACCGCCAGTCAGGATCAGGTCTATTTTTTTTTGGAACTTTAGACCATTTTTTGTGGCGATTTCCAAATTCGCATCTCATTAAAAATGCGATTTGTATCTTTTTCAATGGATAAAACATCTGGATGCGAATTCTGGAGTTAAAAAAAATCGCACTTTTAGAAAGTGCGATTTCGCGGCAAAAAGTGCGATTTCGCGGCAAAAAGTGCGATTTATGCCGCAAATCGCCACCCATTAAAAAATCGATTTGGGAAAGAAATGAAAAAACGGCCGTTTATGCGATAAAAATCGCCAAAAACCCACCATCGATCTCTAATAAATGTCACCCTCAGTGTTTGATTGAGACCCAACAACTGTGCACCAGGAAAAAGAACAGTACAATACTATGCAAATAAATGGGAAACGGTCATTAGGTCGACAAGCATTAGATCGACAGTCATTAGGTCGACATGGGTCTAGGTCGACATGGGTCTAGGTCGACATGGGTCTAGGTCGACATGGGTGTAGGGCGATAGGTCATTAGTTTGACACAAGCATTAGGATGAAATGAGCAAGGTTGAAAGTCAGAAGGTCAACATTTTCAGTGTTTTTTGAGCCGACATGTGCCGACAGGCGGTATTTCATGCCTTACCATCCATGGTGGGAATGGTGGGAAAATAAAATATTGCCTGAAGCATGGCGATCGCAGTGAGGTGACGCGGTGCTATGTTTCAGTGCCCATGTCGACTGTGTTGACATACGGGTAAAAAAAGAAAAACCCCATGTTGACCTTTTGACTGTCGACCTTGCCCATGTCGACCTAATGCTTGTGTCCCCTGTCGACCTAGACCCATGTCAGCCTAGACCCATATTGACCTAAACCCATGTCGACCTTTCAGCATGTCGACCTAATGGTGTCGACCGAATAACTGTAGACCAACTTATGGTCGACCAAATGATCCACACCCAAAAGCATGGCGAGCCCAAAGCATGGTGAGCGCAGCAAGCCATGTGAGGGGACGCGGAGCACTTATTTAGTGTCCATGTCAACTGTGTCGACATACGGGACAAAAAAAAAAGTGAAAACCTTGTTTCGTCCTTTTGACTGTCGACCTTCCCATGGTCAACCTAAAGCTTGTGTCGACCTTTAGACCCTGTCGACCATGGGTATGTCAACCATTAATAGGTGTTGACCTAGCATACCATAACCATACAGCACAGGTTATTAGCAGAGAATATTAGATTTCCTTTTGTACCTTTAATTCTAGCAATACATCTTGCAAACCACTGACATTTTGAGTCATTACAGATCTTATTTACAAGTTGGACATTTTAAAGTACAGTATGATCTGACTGTGACCCCAAACACTCTTCTCTTATAGTTCTATGATTATTCCTTTGATGTTTTTGTTATTTAACAAGGGGCCCATTAGTAGGAAGCAACATAAACTCACCATCGGGTATCCTCCCGGTTTACACCTTGTCTGTTGACAAACCTAAACACAACCTTAACTCTAAACTTAAATAACTTAACCTAAAATAAGACACGGACACAAAGTGCTGGCGTTTCAAAAGAATGTCAAATTTATTTTGACAACTAAAACTATGACTATAAATGGTGGCGGCACTAAAGAACGGTCACTATAGGAAAGGTGGGGTTAAAGATCACTATGCATACATACATCGCTGGTGATCACTCTCCCTGGTCAGCCACCCGGCCTGGTGGTGATGGCCATCCCCCGGACAAAATCATGGCCCATGACAATTGATGTCGAGGGAGAGTGCACCCCACTACCTACACACACACAGAGTTCTTAAAGAATGACCTTCTTTACCGCCGCCGGAGAAGAAGAGAAAGTGGGCAGGGTGGGTGGGGCTTCTTCAGACAGAGAGTTTATCACTATAACTCGTGATCCCTTCCTACCCTGTCTAGAACCCTCCCCCTGCTCTGATAGGCCTTGTGCCCATCCTCATTAACATACATGTGACCAACAGCACTGTGTAACCTGTGAAGAACCCTCAGTGGTTTATGCCCGTTCAGGCTTAATCAGCCCTCTGTGTTTCTTAAACTCACCATCGGGTATCCTCCCGGTTTACACCTTGTCTGTTGACAAACCTAAACACAACCTTAACTCTAAACTTAAATAACTTAACCTAAAATAAGACACGGACACAAAGTGCTGGCGTTTCAAAAGAATGTCAAATTTATTTTGACAACTAAAACTATGACTATAAATGGTGGCGGCACTAAAGAACGGTCACTATAGGAAAGGTGGGGTTAAAGATCACTATGCATACATACATCGCTGGTGATCACTCTCCCTGGTCAGCCACCCGGCCTGGTGGTGACGGCCATCCCCCGGACAAAATCATGGCCCATGACAATCGATGTCGAGGGAGAGTGCACCCCACTACCTACACACACACAGAGTTCTTAAAGAATGACCGTTCTTTACCGCCACTGCCAGGCCCTAGGCCGCAGCCACCGCCACCACTAATAACGCTCAGCACCTTGAAGATAAACATGAAAAATTGTCGCCTAAAAACAGAGCCACGTCCTCTGTGCTCAACTGAACGCCATCGCTTCTGTACAGCTCTGGACGCTGGAAGTCGATGGCGTCATGGCGAATGACACCCCCGCCGTTAACTAGCAGGTATCGTTCAACCGCAGCGTTCACCTTCTTAGGTGAACGCTCCAGGCGGGGGCACAATCTAGCGTTCCTCCAAACTCTCCTTGAGAACATGGAGGACCACACTAACACACAAGATGGCAAAAACTGGGCAATGATGCGGAGGTCCCGGATAATCACGGAGCGCAGCTCCAGAGCGGATCCTCGCCCAAGGTCATTCCCGCCTAAGTGGAATATAACGACCTCCGGGACCCCAAACTGCTTCACGGCCCGCATCAGCTGAGCCTGCAGCGCACACCACCTCATGCCCCGTACTCCTAGCCACCTAACCTCCCCAGCTTGTGGGAACATGCATACATCAGAGGCAAGATCCGCCTGCGAGGCCCAGTACACAAAGGAATGGCCCAACATCCACCCGGGCTTAACGTCCCATCGAATTAAAATATGCACACAAAAGGTTAGTTAGCAGGAGACCCAATTGCAACAAGCACTCACACACCAACCAGGTTAGAGAGAGAGAGGGAAGAAAAAACCGTGGCCGACCAGCTCTTGAGGCACAAAACACACCGCCCGGAGTAAACTAACAGGAACGCCATGTCAGATTGTAATTCTAGACAAATTGTGCCCCCGGGCGGATGCGAAAACACACCTCAAGGCCCCCACTGGAAGTTGGCGAGCGCTTATGCATCCAGTCGACCATGGTGAGCAGTGATAGATAAAGTCGGCCGAATGTACCTACGGAATGCTGCCGAGCGCCATCGACCCAGAGACTGAATCTCTGAATCGGAGCGGCCCTCCGCAGCCGCCGAGGTAGCAGCCCTAATCCGAAAGGAATGCGACCCATATTCCTTTGGATCGAGACCCGTGGCCTCCAGCGCCCATCCCAATCCGTGGCAAAACTGATACTTGGTGAGCGGTGACCCATCATCATGCATCAGCCATGCACCAGGTAGTTCTGGGTGCACCTGCGCGAAGGCCGTAACCAACGCCACGGGGCACACCCCTTCCACCGCACATGGGACCAAAGACAGCCACCGCCCCCTACCAGCCTGGCTAGTCTTGGAACGGCGCAGGTGACATAGCACCGAATCCACATGGACCACCAGGTCATCCACGGTCAGTGGTGAGGGCATTCGCTTTGACAGCGCCACCAGCTCCCCAAACCTGAAGGCACCACGATAAGCCATTGCATACGCCATTCGGAACAACAGGACCTCATAGTCAGGCCAGCAAATGTCCCTCAGGGCACCCAGCAAGGCTGGGAGCAATGTCAAATCAATTGGTCGCCTGCAGTCTGGGAGTGCCGGCGAGGCGCGCAGCCATCCACGCAACGCACTGGACACCAGAAAGGACCGGGACGGGTCCGCCCTACCATGCAGAGACAAAAAGAAAGACACCCCTGCCAGCATCCTGCGTACTGAGGCAACAACACCCCAAGGAGTACAAACTCCAGACAAAGGCCACCATAGCCGCACCAGGTGTCTTACCTGCATGAGGGGCAGACAGCCTAAACTGTTCCCCCTCGTGCCATCCTTCCTGATAGCACCACAGTGTCCTGGGCACGATAGCCCGCATAGCTAGCCCCTCCATTCCGGGCTGATCACCTGAAGTGCCTGCCGCCGGCATGAGGCTCACCTCTGTGGACATGCCAGGGGTCCCGACAGCTGAGGTTCCAGGAACAACCACCAGAGGAGGAGCTGGCCCGCCCTGCGAGGCCTAAGTGGCAAACGGCCTGAGCTCCCGTGCCACGGCACTTGTTGGGGACACAATTACGGGCGCCACCTGTGAAGAGGCTGTAACCCCAGGCAGCTCAGCAGGGGCTGGCAAAATGGCAGGGTTGGGAGCTGGCAGAGCCCTAGTAGGGGAAAGCCCAGACATGTGGTCCATGAAGGAATTCAGAAGGGCCATAAACTGCTGTACTCCCTTACAGGAAGTAGGTGGCAGGGGCCCTGCACCGCGTCAGCCAACAGAGGGGAAGTATTTTCGGGAACTACCCTAGACCCCCCTTTAGCGCTGCACTGAGGGACCAGCCTGGTCCTTCCCAGCCATTGTCGCCTGGCCGGTCCTGCAGGAGGCATGTCACCGGGGATGAACAGGAGTGACTGGGGATCCCACAATAGGGGGGTGGACATCCCCAGTAGCCTGCACTACCAGCCCTACATCCCTGTCACACGTCCCCCCGCAGGCCAGTCTGGGAATGCCAGAGGGGTGTGCAGTGCTCGTGGCAGGAGTACCCCGCCCCCTGCCTCTAACGGCCTCACTATATAATATGGTGGTGCCCCTTATGGGGGTCGAAGCCTGCCTCATGGCGTTGACCATCACGCCAGGATGCTGCACCTCCCGCACACCCGTTGTTTGCAATGGCGGGGACTGGGCAGTGGTATCATCCAGGCGGCCCTGCTGCACCCCGGGGTGGTTGCGCCATGGGCACTAGCTCTGCCCGACCCCCCAGGCTGCCACGAGGTCCTGGCGCCATTGCCGCGGCCTACCCCTTAGTGATGGGAAATCTAGTTAATTTTGTGACTATTTCATTATGATCTAGTTCACCCAAAAGATTAGCTCAGAAGACTACCATATATATACTCGAGTATAAACTCACTTTTTGAGAACATTTTTTTTTGCTGAAAATGCCCGTCTCATCTTATACTCAAGTGAGGGTCCCACTCGAGTCAATAAGCTTTCCCAGTTTTTGATGTAGACTTAGGTGCTTAGGCTTATATTCGGGACGTTGTAAAGAAAAGAGTGGTCGGCGCTATTTCCTGTGTGGGCAGTACTGTAACCACCCGAGCCGCTGGTCCTCAGTAAAAAAGGGGGGCTACCCTTTAAAGATAATAATGGAACAGGGGGAGTAAGGGCCTGCGCTCAGGGTGTGTAATAAAGATGATGACAAAAAATGTTGGAGATATCTGAAAGTTTTATTCACTGACAGTATACCAATTTGCTGCACGTTGCTGGGGATATGCAAGTAGGGGTCAAGGTGGGGGGGTTTGGGTCTCAGTGGTGCTGTTAGAATACACACACACTGGTGGTGGGGAGAGGCAGTCAATGGGAGAAACAAAGTCACAAGCGTGCAGGTGTAAGTGGTGCGGGGGGCTGGCGTCCCGTCCCGCCCGCAGTGCACTTTTACCTGCTCTCACCGGCCGGGTGGTGCTGGTCCTTGATGTCCCTTCCAATCGTCCGCTCTGCTACACCGCGGCTGGATCTTTGTACTGGTATCATATTTGATATGGCACTGTTCACAATTACGCTCTGTTTTCTATTACACAGCCAGTTCCCTACCCATCTGCAGATATATGCCCCTAATCCCAGGTCCTCCATTTTATTTATCAACCTCTTGTGTGGTACTGTATCAAAAGCTTTAGCAAAATCTAGGAAGATCACATCTACAGCTTTTCCATTATCAAGGTTTTTGCTAACCTCCTAATAGAAACCTACAGTAGTTAATTTGTTTGGCATGAACGATTTTTCACGAACCCATGCTGGTTAATACTGAGTAAACTATGAAGGTCTAAATATTCCTGGATACCATCCCTTAAAAATCCTTCAAATATCTTACCCACTATTGATGTTAAGCTCTGTAATTTGCCGGGTCGTCCCTTTTTCCTTTTTTGAATATTGGCACTACCTCAGCTATTCTCCAGTCTTTTGGTACCTTACCTGATGATAGTGAATGATCAAAAATGTAATATAGAGGGGTCACTAGTTCCTCCCTTTATTCCATTAGTACCCTAGGACAGTGGTTCCCAACCTGTGGTACGCGTACCCCTGGGGGTCTGCGTTCCCCCGCTCGGGGGTACGCGGTGGCCCGGCCTGTAATGGCGGCCGCGGCAGTCAGACGCGCCGCCAGCGGAGGAGAGTGCATTGCGCATCTCCCGGAATCCGGGGGTCTAAAAAAAAGCCTCCAGGCTCCCCCAACCTGCCGCAGCCTCTCTGCGCTCCCCCCTCAGTGCGTGCTGCCGTCCCCCGGTGCATGCTGGATGTTGTATTCATCCCTCTCTCCCGGCTTTTACTTCCTGTTGGCTTGATGTCTGTGGAAGCCGAGGGGTTTAGTGGACACGGCGCCAACCTAATCAGCGGTGGGATAGGACCAGTGGGAAGGACGGAAGCAGCACCATCAGCGCTATCAGGTTAGAGTGCACTGCGGGAGGGTACGGGACTCCAGCCCCCCGCACCACCGACCTGTATCTGAAACTGTGACTGACTTTACCCCGAGACCCCGAGCTATCGCTACCCCACTGCCCCCATTGTGCTGCCTGACAGCACAAGTTCTACATATCTGCCTTTAATGTATCTGTTCTACTGGGACAGGTTAGCGGGGGTGGGGTTGGGTAGGTTACACTTGTACTGGGGATGGCAGCGGGTATAGAGATATACACACAGGGATACCTCTCTCTCTCCCCCTCTCGCTCGCTCTCTCCCCCTCCCCCTCTCTCTCTCTCCCTCTCTCTCCCTCTCTCTCTCCCCCCCCTCTCTCTCCCCCCTCTCTCTCTCCCCCTCTCTTCCCCCTCTCTCTCTCCCCCTCTCTCTCTCTCTCTCCCTCACACCCTTCAAATGAGGCCACACCCCTTTTAGGCCACGCCCCCTAAAATCCTAATCAAGGGGTACGGGAGACAAAAAAGGTTGGGAACCACCGCCCTAGGATGAATATCATCTGGCCCAGGTGATCTGTTTGTTTTGATTTTACTGAGCCTCAATAATATCTCCTCGGTCATGAAATCAATATTGAGATCCGACTTGTTTTTCCCATTTGTGGTACATGTTCGTTCCACTGCCTGCTCTCCCCTAGTAAACACTGATGATAGGAACCCATTTAGCAGTTCTGCTTTTTCCTTATCCTCCGTAAAACTCTTACCATTGATATCGGTCTGTGTCTGTTAATGCAATCACTCACTTGGGATTCCACTCTGGGCTGCAGGAGCTGCTTTGCCATGGGGAGCACCATACGGGTGCGCCGTGCCAACAAACACTGTGCAGGGTAGGGTAACCCGTCTCTGGGTATATTTCACAAATCGAGCTGGGCTAGGTATGTCAGAGCCATCTCGTGCACACTTTTCCGCTGCTCGCTCCGCCAACCCATTGGATTGTGGATAGTGAGGACTGCTGGTGATAGGTTGAAAGTCCCAAGTATTGGCAAACTCTGCAAACTCTCTGCTCTTGAATTGCATGGCATTATCAGTGATGAGCTGCTGCAGAGTGCCATGTGCTGCAAAGTGCCTTTTTAGTTTTGATATTACCATCAGGCTTGTGGTGGTAGTGAGGTAGTTGATTTCGAACCAGCCTGAGTAAGAGTCCACAAGCACCATGTACTCCTTCCCCCTCCATTCAAATAGGTCAGCCGCCAGGATGGACCAAGGAAGGTCCGGGATGTCGTGGAGCAGCATGGGCTCCCGTGGCTGATGTGGACGCAGGGCATTGCAGGGGGCACAAAGAGACACGGACCGTTCAATGTCACCATACATAGAGGGCCAGAATGCAGTTAGGTGGCTTCCAGGCCTGCATGGCCCTGGTGCAACTGCTGGGTGTATGAGGACTGTAGAGCAGCTGGGATCACAAAGCGGTGACCTCACATAATGACACCATCAACTATGGTGAGTTCAACACTCATGCAAAAGAAGGGACGTAGACAGTGGGGCAAGTCTCTGGATGAGGGTTGCCAGCCATTGAGGATGACATCAGCAAGATGCTGGGAGAGCTCATCTGTGCTGGTGGCTGCACGCAGCTCCTCCATCCATTTGGTAGGAAGGACTTCTACAGCCATGACCTCGAACTCGTCCTCAGGGCTGCCCAAGTCAGTGGAAGGCAGAAACGCCCTGGACAAAGCATCAGCAACATACATATACATTTCTTTACCTGGCTTGTAAATAACGTCCAAATTGTACCTTTGGAGCTTAAGCATCATGCTCTGTATGTGGGATGAGGCAGAGTGTATGGGTTTCTTTAGGATGGTGATCAGGGGTTGATGATCTGTTTCAATCACGACAGGACGGCCATAGATGAAATCATGAAAACATTTGCAAGCAAAGACAAGTGCCAGCAGTTCTTTTTCAATTTGTGCATATCTTGTCTCTGTGTCAGTGAGGGCACTGGATGCAAATTCTACCGGTTTGCGGTGCTGGAGGCAAACAGCCCCGAGGCCATTTTATGAAGCATCAGCAGCAAGAACAACAGGATCATGCACGTTGAAGTACTGTAAGACTGGCGGGTGTGTGAGCATGGTCTTTAGTTGATTGACAGCAGCTGTGTGTCCAACCAACACCATTCAGAGTCCTGATGCAGTAACTGCCGCAAAGGTGCAGTGGTATTGCTGTACTGAGGAAGAAACTTGGACAGGTAGTTGGTCATCCCCAGGAAGCGCTGGAGTGCCAATCTGTCTGCTTTGAGGGGCATCTGCAGGACGGCAGAGACCTTGTTTGGGTCTGGCAGGACGCCCTTGTCAGTGAGGATGTGGCTCACGTATGCCACCTCCGTGACTCTGAACCTGCACTTGTCAGGGTTGAGGTTGAGGGCGCGAGCCCGTTGGAGTACCTGGTGGAGGCGTTGATTATGCTTCTCTCTGTTGTGGCCCCAGACGAGGATGTCGTCAATGATGATGTCACAGGGATAGCCAGTGAACAGCACTTGTCAGGGTTGAGGTTGAGGGCGCAAGCCCGTTGGAGTACCTGGTGGAGGCGTCGATTATGCTTCTCTCTGTTGTGGCCCCAGACAAGGATGTCGTCAATGATGATGTCACAGGGATAGCCAGTGAACAGTTGCTCCAGGCATCGCTGGAAAACTTTGCTGCCTGTGGTGATGCCATAGGGCATGCAGAGGAAGACGTAGCGCCCATTGGGGGTCATGAAGGCAGTAAGCAAGGAAGAGGCTCTGTCCAGAGGGATCTGCCAAAACCCACATTTGGCATCCAGGGTGCTAAAGACGGTTGCACCTGGCATGTCGGCAATCACCTGCTCTATGGTGCGGAGCGGGTGGTAGGGGCGTAAAAGTGCCTTGTTTAGGTGTACTGGATCAATGCATAACCGTACAGTCCCATCTTTTTTGGCAGCTGCTACCATTGCAGACACCCATTGTCTTGCTTCTTCAATTGGTGCAATGACACCTAGCTGCGTCATTCTGTGTAGCTCCTGAATGATTTTGTCCTTCATTGCAATGGGGACTCTGCGGGGAGCACAAACAGTGGGGGCAATAGAATCATCCAGCCTCATATGATATGTGATGGGCAGCTTTCCTAGTGTGCTGTTATCAAATAAGTCTTGGACATTTTTCATTTCTGGGACTGTCATTTGAATAGCGTGTACATCAGGCCCCAGTTTCAACAGGCCCCAGTTTCAACAGGCCCAGTTTCATGCTGCCCGGGAGGCCAAGCAATGATTTAACTTGTTGGTCCACAATGTGGAAAAGTAATTCAGCACGGTTGAACTGTATTTTTGTGGTGCCAAGTGTGGTGATGACCTGGCCTCCATATGCTATTAGGTTGATTTTGTCCTGTGCAGTATGGTCTAGCTCGCGTAGTTGTCTGCGTGGGATCCGATATGATTTCCCGGCGGTCGGGATCCCGGCGGTCGGAATCCCGACACTGGAATCCCGACCGCCGAAATCCCGACAAGGGGGGGACATGGATCGCCCCCCCTTGCGGGCTCGCTGCGCTCGCCACGCAGCGGGCCCGGTGCCTCGCTACGCTCGGCACGCTATTTTATTCTCCCTCTATGGGTGTCGTGGACACCCACGGAGGGAGAAAGTTTCGGGATTTCGGCGGTCGGGATTCCAGTGTCGGGATTCCGACCGCCGGGATCCCGACCGCCGGGAAATTAACCGCATCCCGTCTGCGTGACATGACATTGCACTTGGCCCCTGAGTCTATCTTGATTGTGGCCACTCTGTTGGTGTGTTTGGTCTTGAGCTTTATAAATATTTCACCCCTCTCATCAGTGTGATCGACATTGTCACAGACTGTTGTGCGGGCTGTGCACCAGTTCTGTGTCTACCTGGCTGACCTGCCTGGGTGTGTGGCTGTATCTGTGTTCTGGCTGCTGCTTTGGGGGTATCTGGTCTTTGGAGCGACAGCACCTGGCGAAGTGGTTCCATTTGCCACATGCATTGCAGCGTTTATCATATGCGGGGCTGTTCTGCTTGCCTGGGGGGTGCTGTGCTGCGCAGTTCCCACATGAGGGTGAGCGGGGTGCGGTGGCCGCCATGACAAATACTTCAACGTCCTTCTTTAACTCCCTTGTGCCCTTTTCTGCCTGCTCATGGAGCATGCATATGCTTATGGCAGTTTCTAGCGTGAGGCCCTTCTCCCTTAGCAGCTGTGCACGTACCTTGTCATTTCTAATGCCACACATGATTCTGTCACGGATGAGTTCATCGTGAGTGTCCCAAAGTTGCACCTCTTTGCCAGTAATTTTAGTGTGGAGGCGTATGATTGCACTGTATCGTCGCCCTTGTGCTGTTGAAGATGTGCCTGTCCATAATGACGTTCTTTACCGGCATGCAGATCTCCTCAAACTTAGCAAGCAGGACCTCAGGATCCTCTCTGCTCTCTGTATCTGCGTAGATGAATGCCTCTGATTTGTCCACGGCGTCTGTGCCTGCGAGGTTCAGCAGCGTGTATGCCTGTACCTTCTTTGACTTGTCTGATAAGCCCGCGATGCAGTACACATGCCACGGAGCCAGTTGTCAGCGATTTGTTTGTCGAAAATCAACGGGTCAATCTTCCTCAGCCCATGTGCCATGTTGATCCCGCTTCTGACACCATGTAGATGTGTGTGTATCAAGAAACTCACGGACACCTGTGCAGCTTCAATCAGGAGACACAGGGCTGGACTGGCCATCTGGCCCTTCTGGCAAATGCCAGAAGGGCCGATGGCCTTATGGGCCAATTTTAAGAGAACACTGCAGTAGCACCGCTGAAGCCTCCTGGGCTTCATTGTGCGCTACATCGCTCCCCCCGCATCATTAGCATATTGACGCCATCATAGGCGTGCGCACGGGGGTGTACAGGCACTCCTGATGACTCACAGCCGCCCCCTGCCCTATGCTGGCCGGATGCTGCCTGGTGCCTCCTTCCGCCCTCCGCACGGCAGCTACAACACTGTCCCTCCTCTGCCCAGCCACACAATGAGCTTCTCCCCCCCCCCCCCTCTGCCCATCACCTACATACAGTAGTGGGCTGGGCAAGGTGCCGTGTGCCCGCAGGTCCATGCTGTTATGCAGCACCGGGGCTGCAGCTGCATTGTCAGTGCAAATAACTGACAGCTGGGAAGAATCCTCTGCCTGCTTCCCTGCTGTCAGTGAAAGTCACTCTACCGTGCCCTGCTGCTGGACACACCACGGAGCTCTGTGAGGGAGCAGAGCTTAACAGACCACAGAGGGGGGAAGAGCTGTCAGTGTGTTGTGATCACACACTGGCTGTGTCTAGCTTTAGCAGTAGCCTTTGCACAGTACACTCCCCCCTCCCCTTTCTTCCCACTGTCCAATCCGTCATGCTGTCAATAAGAGAATGAGGAGATGAAATCTTAATGCTCCTTTGCTCCTGATGCCCTGGAAACAGAGGGAGGTGACAAGGACAAGAGTGCCTGATGCTGTGCTACTCAGAGTAAGCATTCTATGTCTCCATTTAAAGTACTATTTTAAGTAAATAAGGATACCCTTTGTACTGTATACGTTATATGGGGTCCTTTTAGGTTTAAAGGAGTGTATCAAGTATATGTGCATTTTAATAGAAAACTTTTTGTATGAGAAGTTGCATGGAGAGGGAGAGGAGGAGGTCTGGATAGGAAACCTATCTAAGTGCACGGAGATCTTACTGTTTACTTTGTAATGGTCCCCACAGGTACTGCCACATTCCTTGGCCCAGACAGTATGTAGGCCTAACTTCAGGGCCGCACCTGAAAACTGCCTACACCACGTGCTGCCATTTCCCAAAGGTGCATACCTGCTCCATAGCAAAACTGATGCAGCATGTACTTGACACAGTGGGGGAAATTTACAAAAGGAAATTTGTAAAAAAAATAGGTGTATTTGTATCCAGAAATACACTTATTTTTGACATTTACTATCCCGAAAATACGGCAATTCGTATCCATATTGATAGCACATCAATACGAATAGGAATTGCCGTTCTTTCGGGATAGTAATTGTCAAAAATAAGTGTATTTCTGGATACAAATACACCTATTTTTTACAAATTTCCTTTAGTAAATTTCCCCCAGTGTGTCAATGTGTAATAGGCAATTCGGTGTGGGGCGTAATAAGTAATTGGCATTACAGTGTGGGAATTAATAGGTAATTGGCATTACAGTGTGGGACGTAATAGGTAATTGGCATTACGGTGTGGGGCCTAATATGTAATTGGTATTACTATTTGAGGCGTTACAGTGTGTGGTATAACGTGTAATGGGCAGTAGGGCATGTGGTATACTATGGCTGTGTGACGTGTAAAAGGCATTACGGTGTAAAGTTTTGGCGCATGCCTTCGGCGCGCACTGTCCTTATTGTCCCTATTTTACAAAAATTTGTCAAGCCGTGGCATAATGTGTAATGGGCATTATGGTGTGTGTCATAATATGTAATGGGCAACACAGTGTGCGGCAATGTATAATGGCATAATGATGTATTCCATAATGCGTAATGGGCATAATGGTTTGTTCCATAATGTGTAATGCCTCCTTTTTGTGATGCCACACCTCTTTTCCATGGGGTCACACCCGCTTTTCACTGCGCGGCTTCGCCGCGCAAGGGTCCCGTCTGCTGCTGGTGGGCCTGTGTGCTCAAAAATGCCAGTGCCTATTTCTGGACCGAGTCCGGCCCTGGCCACAACAGCGGTTTGTAACACACATGATGCCAGCACCACACAGTGACATGATTAAACCCCACACCACCCTACACAGGACAGGACTACACCTCATGCAATGGAATGGCGTTGAGCCGTTCAGAGTTTTATATAGGGTCCGGACCTTGCGAGAATTCAACAGCAAGATTATACCGTTTTGCCTCGTTCTGGGATCCAATTTTGGTGGGAATAGCTGGGGCAGTACGGATGGTGTAATGGTTAGCATTACTGCCTCACAGCGCTGAGGTCATGGGTTCAATTCCCACCATGGCTGTGCTGTGCAGAGTTTGTATATTCTCCCTGTACTAGCATGGGTTTCCTCCAGGTACTCCGGTTTCCTTCCACAATCCGAAAATATACTGGTAGGTTATTTGGCTCCCAAAAAACTAACCCTAGAATGTCCGTGTATGCATGTATATGTAGTGGGGAATATAGATTGTAAGCTCCACTGGGGCAGGGACTGAGGTGAATGTTCAAATATTCTCTGTAAAGTGTTGCGGAATATGTATGCGCTATGTAAGAAACTGTTAATAAATAAATGTAGTAAGATCTTTAAGAAATGTTCCAACACCACTCTACTCAGATCATGATGAGTTGGTAACAATTTATTAAAAAGTCCAAGGTAAAAGTACATATATTTATTAATATCCAAGAACAATATTAAAACAGGCTTGCCTACTCTCCCGAAATGGCTAAGAGTCTCCCAAAAATCGGGTCCCCCTCCCGGCCCCACAGGATGGTGGGCAAGTCTCCCGCAGTTTTTTCGGAGCCCAGGCACCCGCAACTACAACTGCTGGATTTTGCGCTGTACGGGGGAGGGGCGGGGATAAAATTACAAAAAGTGTGGCATTTTGCGTCATTTAAGCCCTGCCCCGTCTTCACGGACCTGCGAATCACAACGTTTTTGTGGAATGGGGGTGGGGCTTCATGACATCAGCCTCTCCCCTGCAACCCCCACCATGTCTGTTAAGGCTTCTCCCAGAGAGGAAATCTAAAAGGTAGGCAACTATGTATTAAAAGCAAAATGCTGTAACTTGCACCCAACCAGGTACAGAATTTAGGAAAGATGATAAATTAGGATCCTTACAATACTCAGCATACACCACAGCAACAGACTTACAACATGAAGCTATCACTGGCACTGGGGCATAGGACTGGCTGCCCAGTAACAAGACTTAGAAAAATGGCACGTGCACAAGAGAGCAAATTTTCAGGCTCAGTGCTTTTACTGCACAACACCATCTCCCCTGATGATGTCACTGGGAAGATGGTGCAGCCGCGGAGAAGAAGTGTGCACCACACTTGGGTACAGTCTGTACCCAAGTTATTACAATCTGCACAATCCAAATACACACCTCCTGCAGTTCATCATGGTTTTACAATGTGTACAAAGCTGTATATTTATATTTATTTGGACTGATTTAATAATACTTAAGAGATTGCAGTCAGTAACAGTAACACAGCAATATATATTTATAAAGTTCCAAGTTTATTACTGTTCCAAGTGCAATAGTTTGATTGCATAGCCATGAAGGAGTTAATGTATGGTGAAAAAATGATGGCCAAATGCATTTCATCCTTTTAGTAGGGGCTTTTTCAATGGCAGATGTATACTTGCTCGCTGCCCTGTGTTTTATGCAATCCCATCCCCTTGTTTTGGTGCTGTCATGCAGCATTCCCAGCAATTTTGGGCAATACTGCTAGCACATGTGCCTTAAATAAACACTATGGGCCTTATTCTGGTCGGTGCGGACGGAGCCGAATATGCGGGTAGGACAGTGCGTCCTAAACCCCGCCTTTCGTACGGATCGCTCACTCCGTCCGAATGCGGTAAGCCGCTGACTGCACGGAGCACGAGTGGATTTCTCATGGATACACCTCCTCCATCTCTTGGAACCTCCCCCATCATTCAATGGTCGCAGACCATTGAATGCAGGACCGAGTGGTCCGCCAGCTCCCGCAACCTCAGACCACACGGGCATTTCTCCGTGCAAAAGCAGGGATCTGGGCGGGCAGCTGACATCCGGCAATGTCATATGTCCACCCCCTACACGTGCGTCACGGCCGCATTACCATACGTACGCCCAGCGTTTTCATGGGAACGCCCATGAAACGCGGGGTGTAAACATATGGTAATGAGCCCAAACAGCCCTTCACGCCCCTCTCCACCCCCTGTTCGTAGTGTACACATTTCATGCGGAATTTGGACGTGCGTTCCATTCGCACATGCGCAGAGACGCCTCTGCACATGCGCAGACACAAAACATCGGCGGCACGAACGCACGTGGACATTACCGCACCAACCAGAATAAGGCCCTATATTTTAACCCCAGCACCCAGACAGTCACACATACGCATCTGCTCATTTGACATTCAAGCCCACTGTGCCATATTAAAGCTGTACTTTACTAGAGATGGGTAGGACCTTGTTGTTTTAGTTGGTTTAATTTGAAGGATGTCTCTGCCAATGGCAGATAGCTATTTTGGTTTTTGGTGAGGTCAGGGACATTATCCCCAAAGTTTCTGGCGTATAAAATGGCCTGGCTTTGTGCACCTATAAACAGCGTAAAGTAACATTTCGACCGTCTCGGCACCCCCACAAATCCAGTGGCCATTCCCCCACTATACATTGTCCCAAGTATTTCATTTCATTACTTCTACGGTTCCTATGTGTTTGTATAAAAAAAAGTTTTTGCTTTTTGCTTTTGAATCATTATTAAAACATCTCTATTTCTCTTCTAACCTATTTTATAGCTGTTGAAAATATTGGTACAGTTAAAGTATTAATTATAATCATGTCCAAACTATGGCCCTCCAGATGTTGTGAAACTACAAGTCCCATCATGCCTTGCCACAGTTTTGCTATTAGGTAATGCTAAAACCATTGGAAAGCATGCTGGGATATGTAGTTTCACAACAGTTGGAGGGCCATAGTATGTAAAATGACATGCCTGAATAATAGGAATCGGTACATGTTTAGTTTCATGGCGGCAGCATGGCCGTGCGCTACTTCCGGGTCAGCGTCCCCTCGCGCTCGCCACATTTTCTAAAATAAACTCCATGCCAACAGGGACGGTTCATACCCCCACTATCCACGTTGGCATGGAGTTGATTTTAGATAGTATAGCGAGCCACCAAGCCTGCAGCATGGGCGAGCGCAGCCAGCCCCGCATGGGGACACAGACCCGGAAGTAGCGTGCGGCCATGCTGCCGCCGTGAAACTAAACAAGTACATAGGGATCTTTTTTATTTCTCGGGGCAGATAGGAAATTAACATGCAAAACTACTTTTAAATTATTTTTCACATTTCTTCACATCCCGGTTAGCTGCAAAGGCATAGGCTTATCCCAGTCCCCTAGATGCAAGTTGGAGTTTGGTACCACCCCTTAAAAGAAAGGCATGACAGCCAGTGGACCAGGGTCAGACTTACGTGATTCAACCGTCTGCTGTATGTAGAATCAGTGTTCACCTATAGGTTCCATCTCTCGGTCCAGCAGCCAGGCCCGGCGACAGGGGGGTGTCAAAGAGGACACTTGACCCGGGCCTCGAGGGTCGGAGGGGCCCCAGTGATCAAAGGCAGTGGCACATAAAATAGGGCAGCACTGAAGTGGTATAACACCGCCAAGGCCCTGGGCACACTGGCAGTCTGTGTCAGCCAGCAGCCTTCTGCGCCGCATCCCACCTTACTTACTTTTCTGTGGAGTGGATGCGGGAAGGATGGGATGTTGCACGGTGGCGAGGGGGGACGGATCGTATCTCTGCTGCGGCGTGGATGCAGCCAGATGGGAGGTTGCGCGGTGGCGAAGGGAGTGGAGCGGATCTTTGCTGTGGATCGGATCCGCGGCCATGGTGCCCGCTGTGACAGCCATTACAGCCGCTAACGCTGTAGATTCAGTGCGGGCTGTGATGCCTGTTTGATTGTGCAGCCTGCAGGCTGCAGAAAGGAGACCACAGGCACAGCCCGCCCTGCCGCCACAGAGGTGTGCTGTGCTAATAGGGTAAGTGTTGTGTGGTTTTCTATGAGGGTAGTTCAAAAAGGGGAATTGTAATGTAAGGGGAGCTAATGGAAGTGTACTGAAATGGGTGAGGAGCGCTGTGGTAAGATAGGGTGCAGTGCTGTGATCGGAGTGGGTTCTGTGAAGGGAAAGGGATGCTTTGGTGGGAGACGTGCTAGAATGGGCGGTGGGTGCTGTGTTGTGATGGGAAAGAGGTGCTGTGATGGAAGAGGGTGCTGTAATGGGTGAGGGGTGCTGTTCTGTGATGGGAAGGGGTATTGTGCTGTGAAGGTTGCCATGCTGAGAGTGGATCCGCCCCCCCCCCCCCCATCCCTCCCTGGCAGTTGTAGTTTTGCCAACTGTTACAAAACTACCTAAATTGTATGTGTGTGTGTGTATATATATATATATATATATATATATATATATATATATATATATAGGGGGGGCCTCAGACATATTTTGGTATCGGGCCCCAAGATTTCTGTTGCCGGCCCTGTCAGCAGCAACGTGTGCACCATCACTAGCACACGCTGAGTGCTACCAGGCAGGAACTGCTCTATCCCCTATTGCAGGTGTTAGCAGTGCAGAGCCAGTTAGATCTCTGGCCAAAGATCAGCGGTCACACTTGGATCCCACTGTGAACCGCACAGGTGCTGCTGTACATGCAGGAGCCCTTTCAGGGCTTTTAGCCCGGACACATGCAACACCATTGCTTCTGGCAGTTATGACCCTAGTCATCTATCTGATACAAATGTGTATTTACTTTTAGCAAACAGAAAAATAATGTGTGCATTATGTTGTTGAAATGACTGTACATTATTTGTCTGTCATAATACATTTTATTTACTACAGTATTTTTTACTGTGTTACTGTTGGTGTGGGTCATTAGGTCGACCACTATTAATTGACGGTGAAAAGCTTGACCCAGGAAAAGGTGACATGGACAGAAAGTCACCACATGTAAATGGTCAACACATGAAAAGGTCAACATGAATTGTTCATGTTTTTTTGTGTCCATGTCCACATATATCAACATTGACCCCCAATTAGTGTAACATGTACCCTCACATGACTCGCAGTGCTTCGAACATGCTTTGCTCGACAGACTTTACTAATCCCAATTGTAGTCCAATAGTCGACCAGTTGCTTGTGCCAACCTTTTGTTAATATTGACCTAGTGCATCTTGACCTTTTGACCAGGCTGACTTTTTTGTCTGTCGATCAATAGTGGTTGACTTGTTGGCTATTAACCTAACAACCGAAACCAGATACTGCAATGGTTTTAACTTACCAAATGCCTTAATTTGCTTCCTATTTTCACAATACCCTGGCATCCTGCTCCTCCCGCAGGCTGCTTAAGCAACGTCATGCTGTCAGGGCAACATAATTTGCTGTGTGTTATGCTGCTGGTCTGGAGATCCTGTGCTGTACGCACTAATGCTGGGTACACACCAAAACGATTTTGGCACAATCCCATCAATCTGGATCCAATTCAGACTGATTGGATGCAGATTGGATGCAGATTTGGTCATAATCGTTTGGTTGGATCTGAATTGGATCCGAATCCAATCCTACCTGCTGCAGGTAGGATCTGTAAAAGATCCATTCATCTGAATACAGAGGGGATCAGATCGTATGCAAATCGTACGATCCGATTTGCATACGATTTGCATCCAATCCAAATCGTTTTGGTGTGTACCCAGCATTACTGTTATAACCTACTTAAATGAAAGTCTCCCCAAATTTTTTTTTCACTTTTTAAATATCTTCTTATAGGATTTCTTGCTAAATAATTTGGATAAAGAAATCTACAAACCTCTGATGATCAACTTCTCGGCCCAAACATCTGCAGCACAAACTCAAAGCATTATAATGTCCAAGGTTGATAAGAGAAGAAAAGGTGTTTATGGTCCTCCACTGGGGAAAAAAATGGTAACATTATATATCTGTTTAACTGTTCTATACTGTGCATTAATAAATATTACAGTACTTGTCATAATATAGTTAACATTTGTATGCATAAGTGCCAATTGTTTGCCCTTTCTAGGCACAGTACCAGTTTTGCTTATATAAACTGTGGTTTGTTATGTTTTACACACTCAGGGCAGAGTATGCCACTGCACATTGGGGTTATTCTGATACACTCGGAAAGGCACAATCACTCTCTAATGGACCAAAACCATATGCACTGCAGGTGGGGCTGATGTAACATGTGCAGAGAGAGTTAGATTTGGGTGTTTTATTGTGTTTGTGCAGGGTAAATACTGGCTGCTTTATTTTTACACTTCAATATAGATATCAGTTTGAAGTACACCCACACCCAAATCTAACTCTCTCGCACATGTTACATCAGTCCCACCTGCAGTGCATATGGTTTTGTCCATTAGAGAGTGATTGTGCCTTTCCGAGTGAATCACAATAACCCCCATAGTGCTGCAGGTTTGGGCACTGTTGGTGGCATTGCATTTATCAATTATCAGTTTTACTTTCAATTGTAGCTTCTCTCCTATTTGAGAGCCCTGCATATCCTCACCGCCCCTCTCTCCTTCCTCTACCCCTTATGACACCTATACATATACAACATTCATGATCTTAAATTAGTGAACTCTTTGTTATTTTGTCACACTGTTTTTGATTACATTTCAAAATGCTGATATATACAGGATTCTAACCCATCACATGTTGCATTGCAGTCAGACACTATTCACTGAGCTATCTGCCTTTGCATATGAAGCTTGAGAATTATAATTATTTGATGCTCCCTTTTACCTTGTGAAGAAATGATCAGCAATGCAGTTGAGCAGATGTATGTAGTGTGTAGCTGCATGGTATTGGATATGCACACTACAGATCTGCTCAATTGCAATTACATTTTTAGTTTTGTTGTAGCTTCATATATAGTAGTAAAAAATGTCATAGTTTTTATGAAGGATTATAGCTCACTAGGTAGGATGTTTGACTGAAATGCAACAGGTTATGGCTTATGCTGATTTTTGAGGTGCAGCACCCCACACCCAGATAAAGCATTTGGGTCCCCCAATACAAAGAGAAGCCTTGATGATGGCTTGGGGGCTTATTCATATATTTACAAATACATGTAACCAAGAGCTCTGAATGATATTATCATATACAGTAGTGCAGTATTTAATCTGGTTACTGATATCATTCAATGTGCTGATGGTAACAATATATATTTCGGTACTTATGTAGTATCTGGGCTTCCGATTTAGAAATCGGATCGCATCGCATCGTATCGCATCGCATGCGACCAAATCGTATGCGATGCGATGGTCAAGATTTTTCCATAGGATTCAATGTTAAAATGGTCTGAGTCCATTTTAACATAGAATTCAATGGGAAAAAGGGGTCCTTTTCCTTTCCCCACTAACCAAGTGGGCATGGAGTTGGATATAAACCTGTGGCGAGCGTAGCGAGCCACCGAGCCCGAAGCGTGGCGAGCGTAGCGAGCCCCGCGAGGGGACACAGAATACTTTTTAAGAAATATGCGTCCCCTCGCGGGGCTCGCTTCGCTCGCCACGCTTCGGGCTCGGTGGCTCGCTGCGCTTGCCACGCTATATAAAATCAACTCTATGCCCACTTGGATAGTGGGGAAATGAACAGGACCTTCTTAACATTGAATCCTATGCAAAATCGCATCGAATCGCATCGCATCGAATCGCATCTGATTGTATGCCTTAAGGTAAGGCATACAATCACAAAATCGGCAGCCCAGATACTACATAAGTACCTATATTTCTCTTACTCAGTATTATCCCTCCCTTTCATGCACCTGAGTGATATAACTAAACTATTTGAGCAACAACAATAAATAATTATTTATAATCGTGCTCAGTCCATATAATTACATGTCCTGTTGTATTGTGACAACACCTAGTTATGGAAAATTACTTTATAACCCTTAAATATAATGGCAAACGCAGAAATAATTGCACACCAACACAAACTTGTAAAAAAAATGTATGACAATGCTTTACTTGTAAATAAGCTTAATTACAGGTATTTGCAAATGCAGACTAACACAGGCAACATAACATTGATTAGTTAAAACTTAAACAGTAATTCTAGATCAAATCAAAATGGAAACCTATCAGGGACAGTGATCAGCCATTAAACCTCATTTCATAGTTACCTCCAGCCCCCTGCTTGCCTGTTCTTCCTCAACTGCCTGCCCCTTCCTTCTCTAACTCTGATATTTAAACCTTAATCACATAATTAATTACTCATAAGCATTGAGTCTTATTGGCAAGCTCTGCTTTCAATCATGATGTCATAATTAACCCAACTTCCTTGTTACTAGGGGAAGATTCAGGGGCCTTGGGGTCTACCCATATGTGGCCCTGTTCTTATATTGTTGATACGTTTGTGGAGACTAGCCGGATGTCCTTGCTCTGTGTACTGTCAACATCGCATTCTTAAGCTTATAAAATAAAAAAAAAATTCTATAAGAAATCACTCTTCCAGCACTGTTCTGAATCTTCAGCCATTTTATTTTTTATTTTTTTAATTTTTTATTATTTCAGCATATAAAAAGACAAGACATTCACAAAACAATATACAATATCCAACATCAACAATACAAAACCCATCCATCCCTTATTTCATACTTATGTGGCTGACCCGCTTAGCAATCCCTGCTTTACAATTGCTATAGTCCCAGGCTAAAACAGATTGTGACCGCATTTCAGAGAACACCCATCCTCTATTACCCACCCACCAGACATAATTCCCTCTCTAAAGCCTCTCTGTCACTGGCCTGCTTCCCATGCTGGTCCAATTGGCCCAATTTTACATATAACCTTTTTACACACTTATTCGCTGTACACCTTTAGGGACCTATCTGGCGAACACGTTATATTTATAAACTTTATTATTATTATTTTTTTTATTTTAGTGCATTCTGTGTTTCTTAAGTCTAAACATTTATTCTATGAATTTCTCATGTGTATTTCTATAAATATGCACAAATTTTTTGTGTTTAACCGTGAACTCTACTAGTATTAACCATTCTACCAAATTAAATCAATCCAATATTGACAAAAAAAAAAAAACTCTATGTGTTTATAATATTTATTTTCTTTAATTTAGTGCAGTCTGTGTTTTTTGTGTCTAAACATCTATTCCAAATCTTCTCAAATTTCTCAGGTGTCTTTCTACAAATATGCACAAATTTTTCGTGTTTAACCGTGTACTCTACTAGTGTTAACCATTCTACAAATTTAGGTCCGGTGTTAACCAGCCAGGTCCTCGCAATTACAACTTTAGCAAGTGAGCACATATTATTTATAAATAGTTTATCTTCTGCAGGAATATTCCTGCCATTAATAATGTTTAACAGACAGCCCCCACTAGTGAGGAGTTCCCTTTTAATACCCCATATCCCTAGGGTCTTAATGATTTTCCCCCAGAACTCCTGTACAATCGGGCATTCCCAAATAAGATGGTAAAAGGAACCGACCATAACGTGACATTTCGGGCACCGATCCGTTGCTCTACCCCCAAACTTAAGCAACTTTGGCATCGTCATATATGCGCGGTGTAGAATATATAGTTGTACTTGTTGTACTCTAACGGAGTTAGTTGCTTTAGGTATGGCCGTCAGTGCTTTTCTCCATTCCTCTAGTCCAATTTGTCCCACATCTCCCTCCCATTTCTCCCTTAAGTTACCCAGCTCATCACCATCTCCCTGTAATAATAGGCTATAAAGCTTAGATGTTATCTTATATGTGTTCTCCAAATTAAGGAGTGCTCTAAACGGGGAGACTGCGAACCCGAGGTGTCGACTCTTAAAATGAGTACCCAGCGCTTCCCTCAACTGTAAATACCTAAAAAAATATCCCTTGGGTATCGCAAACTCCTCCTGTAATTGTACAAAGGATTTTAGGACATTCTGCGCATAGAGTTGCCCTAGAGTAGTGATCCCATAGGGCTCCCATACCTCCAACACTTGTAGCTGTGTAATTTCCTTAATCCACAGGGGGTCATTTAGCGGATATTCATAATCTATGTCCTGAAATCCTATTAGCCTAGTTGCATCTCTCCACACCCTAACTGCTTGTGCTACAATCGGTGTATCAGATTTTAAAATATGCCCCGCCAGTAATTTTTGCAGAGGCCTTCCCCCCTTTTGGTTATGAGATACAGCTTCTATAAGTGCTTCATTCTTACATAGTGGCCCTACCCAATCCCTTAATGAGGCCAACTGACTGGCCATATAATAGAACTTGAAATTGGGCAGGGCAAGGCCCCCATTGTCTTTTTTCCGCATTAGAGTTTTTAGTCTAATTTTTGCGCGGCCCCTATTCCAGACAAAGGAAGCCAAAATACTGTTAATCTTTCTGAAGAAGGTATCAGGTATATATTTAGGCGAGTGTCTCAATAGGTAGAGAAATTTTGGGAGGGCAATCATTTTTATCAAGTTAACTCTTCCTGTGGTGGTCAAGGGTAATTTACCCCAGCTTTTAGTTTTATTGACTAAATATTCCACAATTGGGTCCAAATTTAGCTTCTGATAGTCACCTGCCTCACGCGAGATCGTAACCCCTAAATATTTGAAGGTGTTGACCCATTTCAACGGGGTATTAATTAGGGGAGAGTTCGAATCCTTGCTTCTAACAGAGAATATGCTTGACTTTGCCCAGTTGACCCTAAAACCAGAATGATTACCAAATTCTTTGATAGTGTTCATTACTAATGGCGCTGCCTTGCTCCCATCAGCAAGGAACACCAGAAGATCGTCTGCATAAAGGGCCACGACGTCCTCCTTTAATCCTGTAGCAAAACCTTGTATGTCCGGATGTTTCCGCAAGATACACGCCAGGGGCTCAATCGCCAACGCAAACAGTGCTGGCGATAAAGGGCATCCCTGGCGCGTACCCCTGGATAGGGAAAAAGGGGAGGACATATCACCATTCACGCTAATTCTAGCGCATGGATCCAAATATAAAAGTTGTACCCATTTTATAAACCTGGGTCCAAGCCCCATTGCCCCCAATACCTCCCAGAGGTAATGCCACTCGACCGCGTCAAATGCCTTGACGGCGTCGAGCGACATCACCACCGGGAGCGGGCGCATCACGGTTGTGGCCTGCAGATGCATCTGTAGTTTTTGAATATTGATTGACGTTGACTTCCCCGGCATAAAGCCAGTTTGGTCATCGCAAATCAACCCGTTAATGCATCTATAGAGCCTGATTGCCAAAATTTTGGCCAAGATTTTTGCCTCGGTTGCAATTAGGGAAATGGGCCTATAAGAATCTAGTAATAGTGGATTCTTATCCGCCTTCAGCAAGACAACGATTTTTGCCTCTAGCAGTGATCTAGGCAAACTATTTTCGGCAAAGCCAGCATTGTACATTTCAAGAAGTAAAGGGGCCAAGATGTCCACATATTTTTTATAAATTTCGGCAGGTAAGCCATCAAGACCCGGTGATTTGCCGCATGGGAGTGATCTGATAGCATCAATTACCTCTTGTAGACTAAGAGTGGCGTCGAGTTCCAGCATATCCTCATAGGTCAATTTAGGTAACTCTATATCATCCAAATAGACCCTGGTCTCCTCCAGACTGGACTTTGTTCTGGACTCATACACCCCTTTAAAATACTCCCCAAAGATGTTAACAATCTCCTTACTCTCGCATACCTCCTCTCCCGCTGCATTATGTATTTTAGAGATGGTATTTGGGGGGGATTCCACCTGGGCAATTTTCGCTAGTAATTTTCCTGATTTATCTGCCGATACATATCTTATTAGAGAGTTATATGACATAGATCTAACATTCTCCTCTTTTATATAATTAAGCCATCTCTCCTGGGCTTCGGCCCATTTATTTTTAGATTGATCGTCCCTCTTTAGGATATAGTCTGCTTCCCCTATATCACATTCTCTTTCTAGCTCCTGCCTTTTGGTCCTACTTTCTCTTTTAAGTTCGCCTATGGCTTTTTTAAAGCCTCCCCTCATGACTGCTTTAAAGCAGTCCCAGATTATCCCCGGGGCTGCTGTACCTTTATTCATAACCCAAAATTCCTCCCATTGCTCCCGAAGATTCACTTTTTCATCTACTTTATCCAGCCATCTGGCATCAAACTTCCAGAATGCGTTTTGTCTGGTTTTACTATCTGAAATCACAATAACTATTGGGGAGTGATCCGAGATACCCCTGGTTTTATAACATACCCTCTCCACCCTAGGCATTAATTCTTGTGATATGAGTGCCATATCAATCCTTGAAAGAGATTGGAAGGATGATGAGAAACAGGAATACTGTACCGCATCCGGGTTTCTCACCCTCCATGCGTCCACCCACCCAACATCCCTAACAAAGGCATCAAAGCCCCTATAACTCCTACTATTTCCTGTTTGCGATCTACTCCATCTGTCCCTTCCAACATCTAAGACGTTGTTGAAATCCCCGATGCATATTAATGGGAGCTCCGGTGTTTCTGCCGCAAACTTTATTGCCATTCTCAAAACGTCATAGGAGAAGGGTGGAGGGATGTAGATCGCCAACAGTATAACTTGGTTAGAGCATATAGTACAATCTAAAAAAACATAACGGCCATAGGGATCGATACTCTTTCGATTACAAACAAAAGGCAGGGATTTTTTTACTAATATAGACACTCCCCTGGATGAGGATGTGAAGGATGAGTGGAAAATCCAGCCAACCCAGGCTTTTTTCAAACCCCTCTGATTGTTTCCAACCAAGTGAGTTTCCAGAAGGCATGTAATATCTGCGTTATATTGTCTCACCTGTTTTAATACCAGTGAGCGCTTGATTTTATTATTCATGCCTCTGGTGTTCCAGGCTAGAATTGCCACCATCTAACTAAAGCCAGACATTTCTTTCAGCAGGAATTTGACCATAATCCACCAATGGCCATTTCCGCAAGGCCACAAATATGCAATACAATTATCCCAAATGGGTTTGGATGGACATACATACAACACTAACAATACAAACTTACATAACACCCTTTCCCCCCCACTTCCCTCCCCCCACCCCCCTCCCTGTATACCTTCCCCCCCTGGTATACCTAATCCCTGCTTATAACACCTCTAAACCACCCCTAGGCTACTCACACTACGGCACACCAAAAAGACGGTGAGCTCCCCAGGACAATTTCTCACATTATAGTATAATAATTCACTCTAAATATCAATTTGCCAGTTGGCTTAGACCGGGCTGCCATTTGTCAATCCATGCAGCGGCCTCATTGGTAGACTGGAAAAACACTGCACCGTTTTCAGTCACCACTCTCAATTTTGCAGGAAAGATCATAGAATATTTGACCCCTTTCTCCCGGAGTCTTTTCTTGACCTCTTGAAACTTGGCGCGTTCCTTTTGAACTTCTATTGCAAAGTCCGGAAAGAATGATACTCTTACACCATTATGCTCCAGCGGGCCTTTCAGCCTTGCTTGGCGAAGGACAGTGTCCCTGTCCTGATAGTGTAAAAATTTCATAATTATAGTCCGGGGGGGAGCCCCAGGGGGTGAAGGCCGGGCCGGCACTCGATGGGCCCTGTCAATAGAAAAGAATTGAGAAAAGTTATCATTGCCCAGTTTGGCTTTGATCCATTTTTCAAAAAAGGAGATGATCTCCATGCCTTCCTCCTTCTCTGGAAACCCCACCACTCTCACATTACATCTGCGCAGTCTGCCCTCCATATCAGACACTTTGTCCTTAATTTCTCGCATTTGTGTAGCCAGCTGGTTAACTTTCTGCGCAAGCAGGTTGTTACTGTCCTCTACATTTGAAATGCGGGTTTCAGCTTCTTTTATTCGGTCCTTAACTTCCTTTACATCGATTTTTACTTGAGTTATATCAATTTGAATGGCTTCCATTTTTTCAGTTAATCTTTGCTCGCTACCCTGGATTGCTTCCAGGAGTTGCTGGGAAGAAATGTCGGGTGTTGGGGGGCTAGCTGCTTTGGTCGGGGTGCTATTTGGTGTGGACGCAGGTGTTTGTCCATTACTGCTGTTTGGCTGTGAGCGGGCAAACCGCTCCAAACGGGTCGCTGCCGCAGAATTGCTGCTTTTGCCCATCTAGGCGGCTCTGTATTATGAAGCTAGCTTTGCAGTTAGCTCAGGAAGGGGTGACTCAGTTATTTCTCTTATTGCTCTTGACAAAAGTCCGTAATCATAGGAGAGCGTTCCAAAGCCAGCATTTATAGTTATAGTAGCACAGTCTCTCCTGCAATGCTTGCTGAGGAGCTTTACTGATTATATGAACTTAACCAAAAAAAAAAAAAAAAAAAGAACAAAAAAAGGACCACCGGCACGGAAAAGTCAGGTATATTATCCCACAATCACTCACTCCCTTCTTTCAGCAGACAGAGAGATTAGGATATACGATTTTTGGTGCTATTGCACCCCTGCTGCGGTCAATAGTCAAACTTGTTTGGCTGGTGTTCAATTATCGTTTTGACTCTGCATATATCGCTTACTGTAACGTGCACGAGAGGGGGGGGGGAGGGGTGGCACAAATGATGCTCAATGATATACACTTCCCACAGCTTTATAGTCACTTGGGTGATACTTTTAATGCCCAGTTGGCCTTCCTTTACACTCAGTCTAAGTAGCTGCCAGTGTGGTTATATGCATAGATGACACAGTCCTTCTCACCATTTCAGCTGTGATTGGAAGTAAACTTGGTTTGTGCTTACCCCGTCAACCCGTCGCCCCTCAGCAGAAGTTCTCAGGGGAAGGAGAGATCCAGCAGTAGTCGTTGAATGCCGTGCCAGTCTGTTCCTCTCCGTTTTCCTGCCAATCGGGCAGTGCCGGAGGTCTTCCCCGAGGCCGCGATGCACCCAGCCACCGTCTGTCTTTTTCCCGCAGCCTCCTCGTGCAGGGCAGCGTCGCTCACCAGTGACGCGTCACAGACCCTGAGCGCCCGCTTCCGTGTTCCCGTCCGTCCACGAATCTTCAGCCATTTTATAATGGTTTTTCTGCAAGTCATAGTTGACAAAATGGTTGCTGCTTCTAACAAACACATGCTGCTTAGTGCAAAGGGTAGGCCCCATACGCCGTAGCTAGTACCTTTTGAAGCAAGCAAACACCAGCTGCAGCAATAATAACAGTATTTAAACAGAGTGTATAAAAGCATAGAATTATTGATGCGTTCATTTCTGTTTTAACAATTGACACCAGAGTAGAGATTCATAAATGTGTCCAATTGTTCTTGTGGTAATTTTTTATATAAAAAGAATGAAACAAGAATATAGCGTAGTACTTCTTGATACATAAATATGAAAATTTAATTTGGTAGGCCAGGGGATGTGCAATGAGTCCTCTATTTGGACCACCCTCTGTGCAGAGACAATTCAAGGATGCTTACAGAAAGCTTACATTCAATATACTGTACAATGGTCACCCATATAACAGTATCTTTATAAGCTCACATGAATGCTTACTTCTCTCAGGCGTTGTATCCTCCCATAATGGATTCTTTGTTGTATGGTCAAACCAAGGACCAATATGCCACGCAGACTTAATCTTTTAAAAAAAAAAAAGAATTTTATTTTCTTTTTGATAAAACACCAACGCGTTTCAACAAATCATTTGTCTTTTTCAAGGGGTATACCTTGAAAAAGAAAATAGATTTATTGAAACGCGTTAATGTTTTATCATTTTTTATTTGGGAGATTATATCTCATGCTCCCTGAATATACTCTTATTTTAAAAATAAATAAAAATTCTGTTTTTTTAAAAGATTAAGTCTGCGTGGCACATTGGTCCTTGGTTTGACCATACAACAAAGAAACCATTATGGGAGGATACAATGCCTGAGAGAAGTAAGCATTCATGTGAGCTTATAAAGATACCGTTATATGGGTGACCATTGTATATTGAATGTAAGCTTTCTTTAAGCATCCTTGAATTGTCTCTGCACAGAGGGTGATCCAAATAGAGGACTCATTGCACACCCCCTACCAGAAGGAACTATTTGATCACTTGGGAAATTGACTTTTCATATTTATGTATCAAGAAGTACTACACTATATTCTTGTTTCATTCTTTTTATATATATATATATGAAAAATTACCACGAGAACATTTGGACACATTTGTGAATATCTACTCTGGTGTCAATACAACAGGACATGTAATTATATGGACTGAGCGCGATTATAAATAATTAGAGATGTGCGGCGGCCACTTTTTCGGGTTTTGGTTTTGGATCTGGATCTCCCTTCGTGTTTTGGATCTGGATTGGTTTGGCAAAACCACCCTTGCGGGTTTTGGTTTTGGTTTTGGATCTGGATTTATTTGGAAAAATGCTAAAAATTGCTAAAATAATAGTTTTCAGGCCTGTTTTTGCCCCTAAAGTGTTATTGAGCTCAATAACATTAGTTTCCACTCATTTCTAGACAATTTTGATCACTTCACAGCTCACAAAATCGTTTTCATTTACTGTAGTAGATAAGGTTATCCCGATGTAGCTGGATGACTAAGCTAGGCGACAGCAGTGGGCATCACATACATGTGGACCTTACACTTCCAACCTGGCACATGTCGGAAGCAGAGCAGCACTACAGGGGCAGACATTGTGGCAGTTTAATAACCCCCCCCCCCCCTTGTAGCTGCACTCCTCTTTTAGAACCTCCACACCATTAGCAAGAGAAGAGAACATTTGATTAGTTTAATATCTAACAAGACCCCTATCTGGCGTGAGGTCACGTGGTTTGTGAAGATACCTCCTTATCAAACTTGATCAGACAGGCTAGGCGTACGTTTTCCATTTCCTCCCTCACCACTTCACCACATTACATGTGTTCCTCCCGAAGGCACGCACTTGGTCTAGTACACTGACCATCAGCAGCTGTTGGGACTACTTCTTCCCAAACATTTATCAATCCATCCATACTATCCCAAAAGGAGGATATACTCTGGATGTCACTGATGACATCTATTCTTCCCCAATAGAGAAGGACCGATCTTCGTTCAAAGCTATACTAGTAGCTGCGCTCCTCTGGTAGAAGATCCAATCAAGTACCAAAACCCCTGTTTGGCTTGATTGAGCACTCTTCCTCATGTTCAGCCAAGGAGCAGTGGGCGTTTCGTGCAGCACTTATTTAGTCTGCAAGGTAGTATCTGATTATATCAGTTTAATATCTAACAAGACCCCTATCTGGCGTGAGGTCACGTGGTTTGTGAAGATACCTCCTTATCAAACTTGATCAGACAGGCTAGGCGTACGTTTTCCATTTCCTCCCTCACCACTTCACCACATTACATGTGTTCCTCCCGAAGGCACGCACTTGGTCTAGTACACTGACCATCAGCAGCTGTTGGGACTACTTCTTCCCAAACATTTATCAATCCATCCATACTATCCCAAAAGGAGGATATACTCTGGATGTCACTGATGACATCTATTCTTCCCCAATAGAGAAGGACCGATCTTCGTTCAAAGCTATACTAGTAGCTGCGCTCCTCTGGTAGAAGATCCAATCAAGTACCAAAACCCCTGTTTGGCTTGATTGAGCACTCTTCCTCATGTTCAGCCAAGGAGCAGTGGGCGTTTCGTGCAGCACTTATTTAGTCTGCAAGGTAGTATCTGATTATATCAGTTTAATATCTAACAAGACCCCTATCTGGCGTGAGGTCACGTGGTTTCTGAACGCTGGGAGCATTACCAGTTGCCTCTTCATCCATCACCTAATGGGTGGAGGGGGGTGGGGTAATTGGTGGCAGGGGTGGGGTAATTGGTGGCCTCCACCTCTCTAGGACCCCAGGTTAGGAGATCCCTATATAGGTCTACCCTTATAGACCGCTATCTATGTAGTAGGGTCAATTAGTCTGCTACATCTGTCACCCAATTCACCGCTAAGGTTAATTTGTTTGAGCTGGCTGGCTAGGTGTGTTTTCCCTTACCTCCCTCACCACTTCACCAAATCACGTGTGTTCCTCCCGAAGCCACGCACTCGGTCTAGGAATGAATAAGACCATGGATGTCCCTGAGGACATGTTTTCATCCATTATGGATGGGGTGGAGAGCGAATCACCCATCTCCCCACCATTCATCCATCAAAGATTTAAAAATTTATGACGCTACAAAGAGCCAACAAATGACGCAGAAAGAGGTGCAAGAAAAAGATTTGCTGGGGCCCTGCCACCCAGCCATTCATCCATCCGGGACATCCTATCCAAAAAGTATGATAGGAAGGGATAAGACCATGGATGTCCATGAGGACATATTTTCATCCATAATAGATGATGTGGAGAAAGACACCACCCATCTCCCCACCATTCATCCATCAAAGATTTAAAAATTTAGGACGCTACAAAGAGCCAACAAATGACGCAGAAAGAGGTGCAAGAAAAAGATTTGCTGGGGCCCTGCCACCCACCCAGCCATCCATCCATCCGGGACATCCTATCCAAAAAGAAGTACGATAGGAAGGGATAAGACCATGGATGTCCATGAGGACATATTTTCATCCATAATAGATGATGTGGAGAAAGACACCACCCATCTCCCCACCATTCATCCATCAAAGATTTAAAAATTTAGGACGCTACAAAGAGCCAACAAATGACGCAGAAAGAGGTGCAAGAAAAAGATTTGCTGGGGCCCTGCCACCCACCCAGCCATCCATCCATCCGGGACATCCTATCCAAAAAGAAGTACGATAGGAAGGGATAAGACCATGGATGTCCATGAGGACATATTTTCATCCATAATAGATGATGTGGAGAAAGACACCACCCATCTCCCCACCATTCATCCATCAAAGATTTAAAAATTTAGGACGCTACAAAGAGCCAACAAATGACGCAGAAAGAGGTGCAAGAAAAAGATTTGCTGGGGCCCTGCCACCCAGCCATCCATCCATCCGGGACATCCTATCCAAAAAGAAGTACGATAGGAAGGGATAAGACCATGGATGTCCATGAGGACATATTTTCATCCATAATAGATGATGTGGAGAAAGACACCACCCATCTCCCCACCATTCATCCATCAAAGATTTAAAAATTTAGGACGCTACAAAGAGCCAACAAATGACGCAGAAAGAGGTGCAAGAAAAAGATTTGCTGGGGCCCTGCCACCCAGCCATCCATCCATCCGGGACATCCTATCCAAAAAGTACGATAGGAAGGGATAAGACCATGGATGTCCATGAGGACATATTTTCATCCATAATAGATGATGTGGAGAAAGACACCACCCATCTCCCCACCATTCATCCATCAAAGATTTAAAAATTTAGGACGCTACAAAGAGCCAACAAATGACGCAGAAAGAGGTGCAAGAAAAAGATTTGCTGGGGCCCTGCCACCCAGCCATCCATCCGGGACATCCCATCCAAAAAAGAAGTACGATAGGAATGGATGAGACCATGGATGTCCATGAGGACATATTTTCATCCATAATAGATGATGTGGAGAGAGAAATCACCCATCTCCCCAACATTCATCCACCAAAGAGGTAAAAAAATTAGTACGCTACAACAGCCAACAAAACGACGCAGAAAGAGGTGCAAGATGACATTGTCCTTGGGCCCTCCCACCCACCCTTATGTTGAATACAGGACATGCACAGTTTAACAAACCAATCATTTCAGCGACAGGGACTGCAGCGGGAGGGACTGTCAACTGTGGCTGAAATGATTGGTTTGTTTGGGCCCCCACGAAAAATAAAAGGCAATGGGCATTGCACAAACTGGCTTTACAAGAGGTCATCCTCAGCGTCAGATTCCTCAGCCTCATCCTCTTCTTGACACACAATTAATTCGTCGTCGCTGGAATCAACCAATACAGGAGGACTGTGTGCAGTAGGAGGACGTAAGTGTTGGCGAAGGAGGTCCAGTTCGTGGAATTTGAAATTCATTTTTATGAAGAGCATCTTCTCCACGTTTTGTGGAAGTAACCTCCTACGCCGATCGCTAACAAGGTTCCCAGCTGCGCTGAAGACTCTCTCAGAATAGACACTGGAGGGTGGACAACTTAAATAAAGCAAAGCCAGTTTGTGCAAAGGATGCCACATTGCCTTTTTTTCCTGCCAGTAATGGAATGGACAGTCTGACATACCTATATTGATGCTATCAGCAAAGTAGTCATCCACCATTCTTTCAATGGTGATATCATCATAGTCTGTGGCAGTCGACGTGTCCATGATTCTAGGAAGCTCCTTCAGTCCGGACCAGATGTCAAATAGATTTCCGGACTGAATAGCAGTCGGTCTTCTAGGAAAATTGAGCTTTTTCCTCGCAACCCCTGTGGTAGAAATTGAAGGAGAAGTTGTGCGCCTGCCACGTTCCGCTTCAGCTGACAATTTTTGGACCAAGAGGTCTTTGCACCTCTGCAGATTTGTTCCCATTGGTAACAAAGACACGATGTAAGACTTAAACCTAGGATCCAGCATTGTCCCCAAAATGTAAAGATCTGATTGTAAGACATCCGCGACCCTTGGATCGTTGCAAAGGGAACAAATGGCGTGATCCACTAGCCCAACATATCTAGCAGAATCAGTGTACTTCAACTCCTCCTTCAATTTCTCCAACTGCTTCTGCAAAAGACCTATCAAGGGAATGACCTGACTCAAGCTGGCAGTGTCAGAACTAACTTCGCGTGTAGCAGCCTCAAAGGGCTGCAGGATCTTGCACACCACGGAAATTATTCTCCACTGAGCTTGGCTCAGGTGCATTCCCGTTCCTCTCCCTATGTCATAGGTCGAGGTGTAGCTTTGGATGGCCTTTTGCTGCTCCTCCATCCGCTGAAGCATATAGAGGGTGGAATTCCACCTCGTGACCACCTCTTGCTTCAGCTGATGGCAGGGCAAATTTAGCTTTTCTTGCAAGTCTTGCAATCTCCTGCACGCACTTGCAGAATGGCGAAAATGTCCACAAATTTTCCGAACAACGGACAACATCTCTTGAACACCCCTGTCCTTTTTCAAGAAATGGTGCACCACCAAATTTACTGTGTGAGCAAAACATGGGACATGTTGGAATTCGCCCACATGTAATGCACTCACAATATTGGTGGCATTGTCGGATACCACAAATCCCGAGGAGAGTCCAAGTGGGGTAAGCCATTGCGCAATGACTTCCCGTAGTTTTTCTAGGAGGTTTTCCGCTGTGTGCCTTTTACTGAAACCGGTGATACACAGTGTAGCCTGCCTCTGAATAGCAATGGGAGATGATGTTGCTGCTGCTGCTGTTGGTGCTGCTGCTGAAGGCAATACATCCACCCAGTGAGCAGTCACAGACATGTAGTCTTTTGTTTGCCCTGTTCCGCTTGTCCACATATCCGTGGTTAAGTGGACAGTGGGTACAGAGGCATTTTTAAGGACAGTAACAACGCTTTTTTTAATGTCCGTGTACAGCCTGGGTATTGCCTTCCTGGAGAAGTGGAACCCAGATGGAATTTGGTAACGGGGACACAGGATCTCTAGCAACTGGGTAAAACCCACAGAATTAATTGCGGATACTGGACGCACGTCTATTACCAACATAGTTGTTATGGCGTCAGTAATACGCTGTGCAACGGGGTGACTGCTGGCATACTTCATCCCCCTTTCAAAGGATTGACTTACAGTCAGTTGCTTGGCTAAGTGATCAGGACTAGCATTCCTGGTCCCTTTCCTTGAAGCAGCAGCAGCAGCACCAGAAGCAACAGGTGTACCTGATAAGGATGCTTCTGAGGAATCCAGGATAGGAGAGGATTCAGTCAGGATCATGACATTGGGTGCAGGACTACTTCCCAATCCCATAATCTCTGAGGATGGGGATGATGCAGTTGTTTGAGGAGATTGCAGGACCTTGGATTTAACAGAGAAAGGGGAGCAGGACGGTGACGCTGGGCGGGCTGCTACATGTTTGTTCACAGTTTCTTTTGACAAAAACTTCTGATGGATGCGCTGCAAATGCCGTAACAGTGAGGAGGTCCCAAGGTGCTGCACGTCCTTACCTCTACTTACAATAGCTTTGCAAACGCTACACACGGCTTGACAGTTGTTGTCCGGATTTGGGTAGAAATAATTCCATACATACGAGGTGGATTTTTTGGTCTTTTGCCCTGGCATGACAATGGGCTTTTCCACACCCCGGACAACAACTGTCTCCGTCGGTGCCTTAAAACAAACAACATCATCCCCAACATCGTCATCATCCGCATCCCTCTTTGTGCCAGCTTCACCAACAGAATCCACATCCAATTCCTCAGAAGCATCCTCAATAACCAGGTCAAAATCTTGACTGGGGATGCTCTTGCACACACTTGCAGAGGGCATGCAAACGGTGGAATGAACCTCCTCTTCACAAACAGTATTTGAAAGGTCCGGCTCACATATGGCATCCACGGACACACTTAGACTCTCCTCTGGGATTTGTGACATTTGTGAACTCGCCTTTGTCTTAAAAACTTTCATTCTTTTTTTTGTAGTAGCAGAAGGGCTACCATCATTCTTCTGAGACGCTGTACCATCAGTCAGAAACAAAGGCCAAGGCCGTAGCCTTTCCTTCCCACTGCGTGTGGTGAACGGCATATTGCCAATTTTATTTTTCTCCGCACGTGACTTAATTTTTTTTTTATGGACCATTGTAAAATTTGATTTCTGCTTTGCTTTTACATGGCCTCTAGGCCTTTGACCATCGGCCTTGCCATCATGAATCTGACTGGTGGTAGCAGCTTCAGAAGTTCTATCAGGTTGCTGATCTCCCACTATTTCCTCCTCCATCATCCTCCCCCCAAAAAAAATTTTTAATACTTTTTTTTATTTTTCTGATTTTTTACACTGGACACAGCCTGTGACACTGGACACTGCCCCTGGTCACTGGACACTGCAGCACGACACAGCCCGTTACACAGGATATATGTCGTCACACTGGACACTGGATTTATGTCGTCACACTGGACACTGGATATATGTCGTCACACTGGACACAGGATATATGTCGTCACACTGGACACAGGATATATGTCATCACACTGGACACAGGATATGTCGTCACACTGGACACAGGATATGTCGTCAGTCGTCACACAGGACAGGACACAGGATATATGTCGTGAGTGACTTGTGACACTGGATAAGATATAGGCCGTCACACTGGACACAGCCCCTTGTATTAATGCTGCCCCTGTACACAGTGTACTACTCAGCAGCACTGCAGCCCCTGCGTGTGAGCACTGCAGCACGACACAGGATATATGTCGTCACACTGGACACAGGATATATGTCGTCACACTGGACACTGGATATATGTCGTCACACTGGACACAGGATATATGTCGTCACACTGGACACAGGATATATGTCGTCACACTGGACACAGGATATATGTCGTCACACTGGACACTGGATATATGTCGTCACACTTGACACTGGATATATGTCGTCACACTGGACAATGGATATATGTCACGCTGGACACAGGATATATGTCGTCACACTGGACACAGGATATATGTCGTCACACTGGACACAGGATATATGTCGTCACACTGGACAATGGATATATGTCGTCACAGTGGACACAGGATATATGTCGTCACACTGGACACAGGATATGTCGTCAGTCGTCACACAGGACAGGACACAGGATATATGTCGTGAGTGACTTGTGACACTGGACAATGGATAAGATATAGGCCGTCACACTGGACACAGCCCCTTGTATTAATGCTGCCCCTGTACACAGTGTACTACTCAGCAGCACTGCAGCCCCTGTGTGTGAGCACTGCAGCACTGAGTTAGTTAGTTAAATCACAAAAAAAAACAAAGGGTTCAGGGCTAAACACAGGGCTTAGGGCTAAATAAATCACATCAGGGCACGGGCCACAGGACAGCCCCTGGACAGTGGACACTGCAGCCCCTGCGTGTGAGCACTGCAGCACGACACAGGATATATGTCTTCACACTGGACACAGGATATATGTCGTCACACTGGACACAGGATATGTCATCAGTCGTCACACAGGACAGGACACAGGATATATGTCGTGAGTGACTTGTGACACTGGACAATGGATAAGATATAGGCCGTCACACTGGACACAGCCCCTTGTATTAATGCTGCCCCTGTACACAGTGTACTACTCAGCAGCACTGCAGCCCCTGTGTGTGAGCACTGCAGCACTGAGTTAGTTAGTTAAATCACAAATAAAACAAAGGGTTCAGGGCTAAACACAGGGCTTAGGGCTAAATAAATCACATCAGGGCACGGGCCACAGGACAGCCCCTGGACAGTGGACACTGCAGCCCCTGCGTGTGAGCACTGCAGCACGACACAGGATATATGTCTTCACACTGGACACAGGATATATGTCGTCACACTGGACACAGGATATGTCGTCAGTCGTCACACAGGACAGGACACAGGATATATGTCGTGAGTGACTTGTGACACTGGACAATGGATAAGATATAGGCCGTCACACTGGACACAGCCCCTTGTATTAATGCTGCCCCTGTACACAGTGTACTACTCAGCAGCACTGCAGCCCCTGTGTGTGAGCACTGCAGCACTGAGTTAGTTAGTTAAATCACACAAAAAACAAAGGGTTCAGGGCTAAACACAGGGCTTAGGGCTAAATAAATCACATCAGGGCACGGGCCACAGGACAGCCCCTGGACAGTGGACACTGCAGCCCCTGCGTGTGAGCACTGCAGCACGACACAGGATATATGTCGTCACACTGGACACAGGATATGTCGTCAGTCGTCACACAGGACAGGACACAGGATATATGTCGTGAGTGACTTGTGACACTGGACAATGGATAAGATATAGGCCGTCACACTGGACACAGCCCCTTGTATTAATGCTGCCCCTGTACACAGTGTACTACTCAGCAGCACTGCAGCCCCTGTGTGTGAGCACTGCAGCACTGAGTTAGTTAGTTAAATCACAAAAAAAACAAAGGGTTCAGGGCTAAACACAGGGCTTAGGGCTAAATAAATCACATCAGGGCACGGGCCACAGGACAGCCCCTGGACAGTGGACACTGCAGCCCCTGCGTGTGAGCACTGCAGCACGACACAGGATATATGTCTTCACACTGGACACAGGATATATGTCGTCACACTGGACACAGGATATGTCGTCAGTCGTCACACAGGACAGGACACAGGATATATGTCGTGAGTGACTTGTGACACTGGACACAGGATATATGTCGTCACACTGGACACAGGATATATGTCGTCACACTGGACACTGGATATATGTCGTCACACTTGACACTGGATATATGTCGTCACACTGGACAATGGATATATGTTACGCTGGACACAGGATATATGTCGTCACACTGGACACAGGATATATGTCGTCACACTGGACACAGGATATATGTCGTCACACTGGACAATGGATATATGTCGTCACAGTGGACACAGGATACATGTCGTCACACTGGACACAGGATATGTCGTCAGTCGTCACACAGGACAGGACACAGGATATATGTCGTGAGTGACTCGTGACACTGGACAATGGATAAGATATAGGCCGTCACACTGGACACAGCCCCTTGTATTAATGCTGCCCCTGTACACAGTGTACTACTCAGCAGCACTGCAGCCCCTGTGTGTGAGCACTGCAGCACTGAGTTAGTTAGTTAAATCACAAAAAAAACAAAGGGTTCAGGGCTAAACACAGGGCTTAGGGCTAAATAAATCACATCAGGGCACGGGCCACAGGACAGCCCCTGGACAGTGGACACTGCAGCCCCTGCGTGTGAGCACTGCAGCACGACACAGGATATATGTCGTCACACTGGACACAGGATATGTCGTCAGTCGTCACACAGGACAGGACACAGGATATATGTCGTGAGTGACTTGTGACACTGGACAATGGATAAGATATAGGCCGTCACACTGGACACAGCCCCTTGTATTAATGCTGCCCCTGTACACAGTGTACTACTCAGCAGCACTGCAGCCCCTGTGTGTGAGCACTGCAGCACTGAGTTAGTTAAATCACAAAAAAAAACACAGGGTTCAGGGCTAAATAAAATAAATCACAACACAGGGCTTAGGGCTAAATAAATCACATCAGGGCACGGGCCACAGGACAGCCCCTGGACAGTGGACACTGCAGCCCCTGCGTGTGAGCACTGCAGCACGACACAGGATATATGTCTTCACACTGGACACAGGATATATGTCGTCACACTGGACACAGGATATGTCGTCAGTCGTCACACAGGACAGGACACAGGATATATGTCGTGAGTGACTTGTGACACTGGATAAGATATAGGCCGTCACACTGGACACAGCCCCTTGTATTAATGCTGCCCCTGTACACAGTGTACTACTCAGCAGCACTGCAGCCCCTGCGTGTGAGCACTGCAGCACGACACAGGATATATGTCGTCACACTGGACACAGGATATGTCGTCAGTCGTCACACAGGACAGGACACAGGATATATGTCGTGAGTGACTTGTGACACTGGACAATGGATAAGATATAGGCCGTCACACTGGACACAGCCCCTTGTATTAATGCTGCCCCTGTACACAGTGTACTACTCAGCAGCACTGCAGCCCCTGTGTGTGAGCACTGCAGCACTGAGTTAGTTAAATCACAAAAAAAAACACAGGGTTCAGGGCTAAATAAAATAAATCACAACACAGGGCTTAGGGCTAAATAAATCACATCAGGGCACGGGCCACAGGACAGCCCCTGGACAGTGGACACTGCAGCCCCTGCGTGTGAGCACTGCAGCACGACACAGGATATATGTCTTCACACTGGACACAGGATATATGTCGTCACACTGGACACAGGATATGTCGTCAGTCGTCACACAGGACAGGACACAGGATATATGTCGTGAGTGACTTGTGACACTGGACAATGGATAAGATATAGGCCGTCACACTGGACACAGCCCCTTGTATTAATGCTGCCCCTGTACACAGTGTACTACTCAGCAGCACTGCAGCCCCTGTGTGTGAGCACTGCAGCACTGAGTTAGTTAGTTAAATCGCAAAAAAAACAAAGGGTTCAGGGCTAAACACAGGGCTTAGGGCTAAATAAATCACATCAGGGCACGGGCCACAGGACAGCCCCTGGACAGTGGACACTGCAGCCCCTGCGTGTGAGCACTGCAGCACGACACAGGATATATGTCTTCACACTGGACACAGGATATATGTCGTCACACTGGACACAGGATATGTCGTCAGTCGTCACACAGGACAGGACACAGGATATATGTCGTGAGTGACTTGTGACACTGGATAAGATATAGGCCGTCACACTGGACACAGCCCCTTGTATTAATGCTGCCCCTGTACACAGTGTACTACTCAGCAGCACTGCAGCCCCTGCGTGTGAGCACTGCAGCACGACACAGGATATATGTCGTCACACTGGACACAGGATATGTCGTCAGTCGTCACACAGGACAGGACACAGGATATATGTCGTGAGTGACTTGTGACACTGGACAATGGATAAGATATAGGCCGTCACACTGGACACAGCCCCTTGTATTAATGCTGCCCCTGTACACAGTGTACTACTCAGCAGCACTGCAGCCCCTGTGTGTGAGCACTGCAGCACTGAGTTAGTTAAATCACAAAAAAAAACACAGGGTTCAGGGCTAAATAAAATAAATCACAACACAGGGCTTAGGGCTAAATAAATCACATCAGGGCACGGGCCACAGGACAGCCCCTGGACAGTGGACACTGCAGCCCCTGCGTGTGAGCACTGCAGCACGACACAGGATATATGTCTTCACACTGGACACAGGATATATGTCGTCACACTGGACACAGGATATGTCGTCAGTCGTCACACAGGACAGGACACAGGATATATGTCGTGAGTGACTTGTGACACTGGATAAGATATAGGCCGTCACACTGGACACAGCCCCTTGTATTAATGCTGCCCCTCTACACAGTGTACTACTCAGCAGCACTGCAGCCCCTGCGTGTGAGCACTGCAGCACGACACAGGATATATGTCGTCACACTGGACACAGGATATGTCGTCAGTCGTCACACAGGACAGGACACAGGATATATGTCGTGAGTGACTTGTGACACTGGACAATGGATAAGATATAGGCCGTCACACTGGACACAGCCCCTTGTATTAATGCTGCCCCTGTACACAGTGTACTACTCAGCAGCACTGCAGCCCCTGTGTGTGAGCACTGCAACACTGAGTTAGTTAAATCACAAAAAAAAAACACAGGGTTCAGGGCTAAATAAAATAAATCACAACACAGGGCTTAGGGCTAAATAAATCACATCAGGGCACGGGCCACAGGACAGCCCCTGGACAGTGGACACTGCAGCCCCTGCGTGTGAGCACTGCAGCACCTAGTTAGTTAAATCACACTACAGGGCTCAGGCCACAAGTCTACAACACAGGTCACAGCACAGCACGGAGCACATGGCACGGAGCACAGCACAGGGCAGTGAGGGCAGGTCACGGAGCACAGCACGGAGCACGGAGCACAGCACAGGGCAGTGAGGGCACAGGTCAGGTCACGGAGCACATGGCACAGAGCACAGCACGGAGCACACGGAGCTTCCCAACCACCCTCTTCCCTCTCCAAGATTGGAGTGAAGATGGCGGGCGCGCGTGCGTCTTTTATAAGATCCCGCTCCCGCGAGAATCCGACAGCGCGATGATGACGTTCTGCCTCGTTATTGGTCCGGAATTCAGGCGGGAACACCCGAGCCGGCTCGGATCTGGCCCGGATCCCCGATATTCGGATCTGTCGGATCTCGGGGATCCGGACCCGCTCATCTCTATAAATAATTATTATATTGTTGTTGCTTCATGTTTTTTGGGGGGGTTGAACTTACCCCTTTTTGGTTTTATTTCTTATTGCAGCTCAGGGCGCAGTGAGAATAGTGGGACCACCCCTTTTGTATTTTTTTAAACTATTTGAACATCTGCCTGTATATATGTAGGTTATGGGATTTGAATCCTAGGTATGGCAGTATATGGAAATGTGATATTTATTTATGTAACCAAATAAATAAGAGCTCCCAAGTTAAGTGCATGAACACGCTAGAAAGAGAACCACGGCTTGGTGATAAATTATGATAAATTATGTTCATATGATAGGCTTTTTCTTCTATGAAAATATAATATTCTAATCTCCCTGATTTTTATTGATCTTCTAAATAATGAGGTCAACACTGTGGGAGAATATACTGTAGTTTCCATGTGCACCACTATTGTATAAAATTTCTATGGTCAATCATATGGATTAAAGTGATATGTTTAATTTCTGTTATTTAAAAAAATTGTTGTGAATGGGGGGTATGCAATCTGGGATCACGACTGTCGATCCCCGCCGACAGCCGTGTTCCTGTCCCGTTTGCGGTCTGATCGACCGCAGAACAACAGGCAGGATTCAATGTCCCACCTGCTGCAAAGGGGACGTGGCCGTGAAAACGGCCGTGGATTGGTGATCTGCGGCTGGGATCGTGACAATCCTCGCTGTTATCGGCAGAACGGGCCTGACAGCTTCTAAAGTCAGGCCCGTTCTGACGTGATCCTGCTTCAATGCTGTCGCTAAAGACACATTGGAAATAGTGGCGGCACATTGCATACCCCCTATAAAGGGAAAATATTTAATTATTACAAAGAGCTTTGTACAGTATTTGAAAATAAAATAAAAGAGGAATAAAATTAATATTGATGGACATAACTGCCAGCTTAAATTTTTCTCCATCATTAGAACTTTTGGAGAGAAGATGCACTTGTTCACTGGAGGGGATGGGGCCAAGTGTTTCTTATCATTAGGCACAGCCCCATGGCAGAATGCCATGAATCTCAGAATTCTGAAGACGGTGCAATTCTCTGAGAATCATGTTGTGTCCCTTGTCATACCTATTTCTCTTGGTAGTAGGCAGTAGGGTGTGGTCTCTTTGGTAGGGGAAGTGTCCTTAAAGCCTGAATTCCCATTTTCGTCACTCCAGTGGTCCTGGATATGCGGGCTGCCCCCGGTATCGAGCTGTGTATAGTGCTGGTTCTTACACAGTGACTGGAGTTGGGTTTTGCATGTAATGTTACAGTGAAGCACCCAGCTCCTGTCACTCAAAGGGGGTAAGCACTTTTGTCTCACCCCTAAGGTGACACACAAGTTCAAGCCAGTCCCATTGTAACGCCCCTAGTAGTAGGTAGGGGATGCATTCACAATGCTGACTGCAGCATCCCAACTACCACCACTCAATGGGCCTTATTTTGGTTCATTCTTTCTGACAAAATCCTTCTTAGATGGACAAAACCATGTGCACTGCAGGGGGGGCAGATGTAACATGCGCAGAGAGAATTAGATTTGCATGAGTTATTTTGTTTCTGTGCAGGGAAAATACTGACTGCTTTATTTTTACACTGCAATATAGATCTCACTTTGAAGTAAAACCCCACCCAAATCTAATTCTCTCTGCACAAGTAACACCTGCCCCACCTGCAGTGCACATGGTTTTGCCCATCTAAGAAGGATTTTGTCAGAAAGAATGAACCAAAATAAGGCCCAATGTCTGTAAAGATGTCGGCGCTGGGTTGCTAAACCTAAGTATGCTGGGAAGGGTTAGGCTGGGAAAGGGATGAGGGTTATGTTTAGGTACAAGGGTGGACTAAGGGTTAGGCTGCGGAAGGGGGTTTAGGTGGCAGGATGTGGGTATTAGGGTTAAGCTTTAGCAGTGGAAGGATAGGGTCAGACTGCAGGGGAAGTTTAGGGTTAGGTTGTTGGAAGAGTTGGGGGCAGGGGTAGGATAAGAATACTAACCTGACCCCTATTGGAAATTCCCTCCTTCGGGATACTGGCATCAGTGTTCTGAACGCCACCATCCCAAACACCAGTCATCCATGTATATCCCGTAGGTAGGATACAGGAGACAAGCCTACTTTCTAGAATGGTGTTTGGTCATGTGTACTTCAGCTTGCTTACTTAGCTCAGCTGTATAGTATGTTCATTGCAAGCAATGCTCTCTGTAATATAAAACAGCAGTAATAAAAATCACAGCATACCATATATAGAGAATTGTAGTTAAAAAAAAATAATAATCACAATCTAGTATTGGTATGTGAACCTAGATACCCTGGGTAGCTGATACCTCTTGCAAATATTTTCCTTGTTCTCTTTTATGTGCCGTTATTAAAGTACAGTACTTATTTTTATATAATACACTGCTAGGCTTCATTAATTTGTATTCAAAGTGTTTTTAAATGTAAAACTACATAATAAAAAAACCCCGAATAAAACAACAACTTGAATTTACTTTTATAGTCCTCTCAATCATAATTTTACAGCCTTACTGTAAGTTTACATTATGTAATTATGTATTTGTCTATAGGTTATATTTGTTGACGATGTGAACATGCCAGCCCGAGAGGTATATGGTGCTCAACCACCTGTAGAATTGCTTCGTCAGTGGTTAGACCATTGGAACTGGTATGATCTGAAAGATTGTTCTATGATCAAGATAATTGACCTACAAATCATGTGTGCCATGGGACCAGCAGGTAAAAGCAATAAATACTCAGTAAAGTAAATCATGTGTTTGAAAAATGACAGTTTGACAGGAGATCTACTTATTGGGGGTTATTCTGGTTCATTCGTTCAGATGCGAATTTGCATCCTTGCGAGTGAACCAGATCCCACCTTGCGAATGGTGGTACGCTGGCCCACCATTCACAAGGTGCGTACATTCGCACTCGCTGCAAATGGATGTTTTACATAAACATCCATTCACAGCCTGCGGGGGAACACCCACATCTTTTGATGGTCGCTTACCATCGAAAGATGTGGAAGGTGCACACATGTAAGGTTGTTCTGAGCAACCTTACATATACGTGTATGCTCGGGGGAAGTGAGCAGGCAGCTGACATCTGATGATGTCAGCTGCCCGTCCCCCGCATGTCCGTTACGGCCACATTAGCATGAGAACGCCCAGCGTTTTCATGGGAACACCCATAAAACGCTGGGCTTTCCCATATGCTAATGGAGCAGCCTGTCGCCCCTGTTCGCGGAGGGTGCTTGCACCCAGCGTATGCAAATACGCATGCGCGAAGTGCTAACATCGGCCCCGTGCTAATGTACGCGGGCCAACGAGCAGACCTGATTAAGGTTCTTTGTACAAAACAATCATCCATGACGAGTTTTATTACTCGTTGATAATAATGCCTCTAAGAGTACTTTTTATTACTGCAAATGAGAATAAAAACCATATTTACGCACTTTGGCCCTTATTCAGATCTGATCGCAGTGCAAATTTGTTCTCAAAATGGGCAAAACCATGTGCACTGCAGGTGGGGCAGATGTAACATGTATGGAGAGACTTCGATTTGTGTGAGTTATTTTGTTTCTGTGCAGGGTAAATACTGGATGCATTATTTTTACACTGCAATTTACATTTTAGTTTCAACACACCCTACCCCAAAATTAACTCTCTCTGCACATGTTATATCTGCCCCACCTGCAGTGCATATGGATTTGCTCATTTTGAGAACAAATTTGCACTGCGATCAGATCTGAATAAGGGCCTTTGTTAAATGTTATGCTACTGTGAATGAAATAGAATGGCAAATGTAGGTTTGAGAGGGAGTTCATTGTGTTCTATGGATATACTATCAAAATTTGTTGACCATATACATGTCTCACATTAAATGCTAACATATAAATGGGGGTAACAACCTATACAGTTGTGATTAAAACACAGGGCCATTTCTAGACAATTTGACTTACAATGCGATCACTAAAAAATGTGCCCCCCTTACCCACCAGAGACCTTCTAAAAATAAAATAATTGCGCGTGTATTCAAAAAGAGCCATGGCCTCTCTGCAGGGGTGCGGCTTTGTAGGAAGTGACTACATTAACCTAGCACAGTAGTGCCACTTACACCGTATTAAGCCATTCACAATAATACCTCTTGCACCATATTTTGCCTAGTATAAGTCAATTAGGAAGGGGGGAAATGGAAGGGCGGAAAACCACACCAGTCTAAATATGCACTGTGTACATTTTTTTGATTTTATAAATTCTACTAATGCATCTTCTCTGGAACAACTGACTATCGGAGTTCTAATTCTCCAATTAGTCACCAAACACCCTCTGGCTTAGGTCACAGTGCTTATATCTGTGACAGTCAGTGGTGCACCCCTGAGTTAAGTTAGTATCATTATATGATTCTTTGTTCAAGAGAAAACCAAGAGGAAGAAAAAAAGAAACTCTATTTGGGGGCACTCTTATGTTCTAGAAAAGTTGTTTGTACTATGACTTATTTAAAACATAGTTTTTATTATTTATTCATACTATATTAAAGAGTTTATTTACTCAGGACACATGAACCTTGTAAATAACTCTTTTTGGAGAGTGCTGTCCTTTCAAATAATTAATTAAACAACTTTATGACTTATTACATAATAACTTTATTTTCCTTTCTAATTTAAACATGATTTTATATAGAATAAATTCATTCACATATATACACACAGTATTACATAACACACACACACAACAATAAAAAATAAGAAAAACCCATGGTGCAGATGCATACTCCATATTATTAATCAATAATAGAGGTTCTTGGTATATTAATTGGCCAAGAAATATTTGCCCACCAACCATCTTCACGGTGACCTCGTTTCTGCTGGGTCTCAAGTAAACGAAGGTCCCCCCCAAATATACACACATAGCCACATATGCACACAGCAACATATATAGCCACACTCCGGCCGGCTGGGCTGGGCATGCGTGGGATCTCGCTAATCACACAAGATCTCCAGCGCAGCTCAGAGCCAGCAGCAGGGACAGTGCTGTCCCTGCTGTGGGCATACCACATCGCCACCTGCAGCTGTCGAAGTTGATAGCTGCAGGGGGCAGAACGGTCAGCGATGCTGACCGTTCATACATTAGGTAGATGGCAGGCGCGCAGTAGAAAAAATTGTCCCTGTGCTAAGCGTCCTCCCCTGCAGCGCCGCCAATATAGTACCCACATCGTGCCATAATGCATGGGGATAGCGCATATTCCCCTGATTGACACTTGTTAAATCTACCCCTGTGACAGGATATCACATAGCAGTATGTGATAGCATAGAACTGTATACAATATGTTTGCACTGTATCAAAAAGAACTTGTATTTTTTTCAACATGCAGCAGTCACATATTTGCTTATTATATTGTCTTAAATTTTCCTGTTATATAGGAGGTGGAAGGAATGTCATAACACCCAGATTCCTCAGGCATTTCAATACTATAACAATTAATGAATTTGATAACAACTCTATGTACACAATATTCTCCAGGATACTAGAATGGCATCTTTCAATAAGGTAAATGAATTCCAAAGCTCTAGAAAATTCAAGGACATGCAAATTTATTTCTGAGCCTAATAGTGTATACATTAATTTTACACTTTTATTCTTTCTATAAATTCGTAAATCATATAATGGTCTTCCTCTATCTTTCACAAGCAGAGTAGTCAATTCATATGCACCCAAACCCATTTTTTAAGAAACGGAAGGTTAAGTCATTTTTAACACTGTTCATACTTTGAACAGGGCTGTAAAGAGCCTGGCCAGGCCCAGGTACTTTTCAGGGGGCATGGCCTATCTGTGGAAGGCGTGGTCAGCCACCCTAATAATTAAAACAAAGGAAAAAAATGCACTTTAAGCACCTCCCTGGCAACATTGCAGCCAAGCACACCGCATTATGTCCTGGCATGAGAGGAGCTGTTGCAGCTACTGCTGACTGATAAACAGGGGCCCCAGTGAGCCCCTCCATGAGACCTGGGTCCTGGTAATTAGTACCCCCTCCTCTCTCAGGAACACTGGCTTCAGAAACAGACATATATCTGAAGGTGTTTGTGGCTATTGCTTTTTTCCAAACATCTTTAGTTTTCAAATAACTTTTATTAAGACTATTAACATGAATGTCAATTTTAGTTTTCTGTTTTCTTACATGTTGATAAAAAAAAGTGTTGATTTTGAATCAGTGTTTTTTTATTTTAAATTACTTTTAAGCTTTCTAAATGTCAAGTTTACATTTTTACATATAGTAAGAGTTCCTGCAAGTGAGTATTGGTAAAGCTATTGTAGATGGACAACATTTAATTTTTAAACTTAATTTGATCTGGCTGCAGTTTTTTTTCTTTCAAGATGTACCGGTTTTATCTTATAGCCAGGTGCTACTTTTAGGAGATTGATTACATAATGCTATTGCAGCTGTTGTAAGCAGAGGCGTAGCAAGGGCGGAGCCGATGGAGCACAGGCTCCGGGCGCCGGAAGATACCATGGCGCCGGAGCTGTGTCGGCACCGCCAGCTCGCTTGCCAGCCTCGCCCGCTCCTCCGCTTCCCTGCCCGCTGTGTCTGGGAGAGAGACGTGCTACTATGTAAAATTCACGTCTCACGCTGGACCGCTAGCCAATGGGGACTTGCGGTCCAGCAGCCAATCAACTGGTGGCTGCTGGACCGTGAGCACCTATTGGCTAGCGGTCCAGCAGGAGATATGAATTTTACATAGCCGCACGTCTCTCTCCCGGACACAGCATGGTGCTGGGAGCAGGGGCACAGGACGCAGCACAGGCAGGGAGGGGGGGGGACTCAGGACGCAGCACAGGCAGGGGAGGGGTGAGGTGAGCAGCTAACCAGCGGCTGGCTGGCTAAGTAAGGTGTACTCCCTCCCTGCTGCACACCACCTCCCACCCTGCTGCAATCACCGTTGCTGCACCCACCCTGCTGCACCCTACTGCACCCACCCACCCTGCTGCACACTACTGCAACCCACCCTGCTGCACCCACCCGGCTGCACCCTACTGCACTCACCCTCCCTCCCTGCTGCACACTACTGCTTCTACCCTCCCTCCCTGCTGCACACTACTGGTGGTGCATTGAATTGAAAATAGCGGCTGGGAAGCCGGGAGCGGGCCGTTGCACAGTTTTGGCCCCCTTGGCAACGAGCAAATTCAGTCCCCCTTGGCATCGAGCATGAAGCCCCTTGGCATCGAGCATGAAGCTCCTTGGCATTGAGCATGAAGCCCTTTGGCATCGAGCATAAAGTACGTGGCATTGAGCATGTGGGTACAGTAAGTGGCACTTTTGTGTCAAATGTGTAATTGGCATTTTGGAGTGTTATATAGTATGTCATGGGCATTGCGGAGTGTTAGATAGTATGTCATTAGCATTGCGATGTGTTATATAGTATGTCATGGGCATTGCGGTGTGTTATATAGTATGCAATGGTCATCATGTGTGGGCTTATGTGTAATTGAAATTACAAAGTTCACTAAAATGTGCAATGGGCATTAGGCTGTGTTGTATAATGTTGGTCCGTGCCCACTTTTCACTGCGCAGGAGCCTCACCTACTACAAATCATGCGACATGGCACCTAGCTACACCACTGGTTGTAAGCACACACTGATTATGTTATATTGTTTAAAAATATAATTTCCTTGTGATATGGTGCACATTAAAGGATCACAGGTACTTATGTAGTATCTGGGCGTCCAATTTAGAAATCGCATCACATCGCATTGCATGCGACCAAATCGTATGCGATGCGATGGTCAAGATTTTTCCATAGGATTCAATGTTAAAATGGTCTGAGTCCATTTTAACATAGAATTCAATGGGAAAAAGGGATCCTTTTCCTTTCCCCACTATCCAAGTGGGCATGGAGTTGGATATAAACCTGTGGCGAGCGTAGCGAGCCACCGAGCCCGAAGCGTGGCGAGCGTAGCGTGCCCCGCGAGGGGACACAGAATACTTTTTAAGAAATATGCGTCCGCTCGCCACGCTTCGGGCTCGGTGGCTCGCTGCGCTCGCCGCGCTATATAAAATCAACTCTATGCCCACTTGGATAGTGGGGAAATGAACAGGACCTTCTTAACATTGAATCCTATGCAAAATCGCATCGAATCGCATCGCATCGCATCTGATTGTATGCCTTAAGGTAAGGCATACAATCACAAAATCGGACTCCCAGATACTACATAAGTACCGGATCACCTATACTGCAAATCATTTGCCCGATGTCATCAGGGAATGGTAATCAGGGAAAGGTAATTCAAAGCCTGTTTGTCAAAGAAAATATGCTTTATTATTTAAATAAAGCATTTATTTCATGGTTGCCTCCCTGGCCCTCTCCTTCATGGAGACAATGCTCTGTTCCTGGGCTTCCCTGGTAATGTATGATTGCCATCACCTGTGGTGAAACACCTTTCTTTTTTTTTAAATAAGATTTTTTATTAAGGCTTTGCAGATTAAACAGTACAGTGTTGCAGATACATACAAATACCGTAAAAACATTGACACATTTATATAGTTGTACAGAGAATTCAAATGTGTATTATTAGGTATAATACGTATTTCGCAAAATCTTTAACAGTTTAATAAAATATGTGGAATATAATAAACCGTGTCGATATTGAAGATTAAGAAGTACATTACTGGTTGTGGTAGGTAGTAGAGATTTAAGAGCTGTACATAAAGATAAGAGTTATCTAATTTATATCAATACAGGATAAATGGTACTATCGCTGCCTGAGCAGTTTTGAAAAATTGCAAAGCTTAATGAAATACAAATGTAATAAAAATGGGCATACAAAACATAACAAAAGTCTCTCCCTCTCTCCCCCCCCCCCCCCGGCCCCCTTTGTATCTGGTATTTTGTATTTTAGTTTTAATTCTCCTCTCTTCTACTCGCCCTTCTTTTTTTAATTTTGTTTTAGATTACTTCAATTGGGGGGTCATTGCTTACCAATCGCAATAGGTACCAGGAGGTGGGTGGAAATGTAACTCTCCCATGTCAGGAAAAATCTCTCTGTTTTGGTTTCTTTATCTAGGGTAACCTCCACCCAGTCCATCCTGAAGACATTAAAAAGTTTGCACCTGAACAATGGGAAGGACGGAGGTGATGGAGATATCCATTCGTGTAGTATTGTTTTACGGGCTGCTGCACTGATTGCTAAAAGAAGGCGTCTACCTCCCTTACTTATTCTCATTCCCGCTGGAATTATGCCAAATATGGCCCATTGGTACATAATTAAGTAAAGATGATTCTACATATTGCTTAATTTGCAGTCAGAATCTCCTCACTAATGGGCATGCTAAGAAACAGTGAAATAGATCTGCATTTGATTCCCCACATCGATAACAATTATGTGTAGTTGTCCTCCCCATTAAAAAACTTCTGTGTGGAGATAGATAGGCTCTATGAAAAATATTTAATGTAATTTCTGTATAAGTGGAGGCGGGCAAGGCCTTATACGATTTGTTAAGTGCTGCTATAAGGTCTTCCATTTGGAGGTCTGGGAAATGGGTCAACCATAATTTGGCCCCACCGGATTGTTCTGAGTACTTTATATTTAGCCTGAAGAATTTGTAGTAATATGATATTGCTTTTTTTAGTATGGGGGGTTTGTTAGATTTATGTCTATCCCATTCTCCCTATCCTTATCTGAGAATTCACGCGTGACTGTAGACACATAATGCTTGGCTTGCAGGAAGGCCAGGGGATAACCCGCTAGGGTATTAAATTTCTCTGCGGCTTCATGAAAGTTAAGGAGGCGGTGTGATGCCTTATTTACTAGACAGCCTATATTAACCATCCCTCCCAATCTCCAAATATTAAAAGGGTATGTTGCCTGTCCGTTTTGAAAGCTTGGGTTGGCTATGAAGGGTAGCAGTAATGAATTGTGAGAGTTTAGTCCTGCTTTATTTCGGGCCCAATGCCATGTCCTTTTAGTGTTCCAAAGCAGGGGGTTTTCCTGTATTATAGGTGGAACTTCCAAGTCATGTGAATGTAGGAATACCATTAGATCTCCATCTTCTAAAAATTCCCTCTCTATGGAAGTGTTGGCGTAGTTATCCTGACCTGAAGCCCAATCTGATATATACCGGAATATTGCGGCCCTGTTGTATAATTGGACATCTGGTAAACCCAGTCCCCCATTTTCTTTTATTTGTTGCAGTTTAATTAGGCCAATTTTATGTCTTTTTCCGTTCCAAATAAAGCGTGCGAACATCGAGTTAAGGCGTTGCATGTCCTTAGTTGTGATAATTAAGGGGAGTGCTTGAATCAAATACATTAATCTAGGGAATGAGATCATCTTAATTAAATTTAAGCGACCCGAAAACGATAAAGGTAAACTTTTCCATCCCTCTAATTCCTCAGATGTTCTTTGTATTAGAGGTGAATAATTAATTGAATATAAAGTTGCCAAGCGCCTTGGTATCTTAACCCCTAAATAGGAGATATTATTCGTGAAACACCTTTCTTATCAATTACCTAGCTCCCCACAGGTGATGGCAATCATACATTACCAGAGAAGTCCAGGAACAGAGCATTTTCTCCCTGATGGAGAGGGTCAGGTAGGCAACCATGATTTATTTTAATGTTCGGTATTGTGAAATTATATTTACAGATGGGTCCTCTCTTAGCTTTGCCGCCAGACCACCATCCGCAGAAAAAAAATCTGCACACCAAGAGATCAATTGACTTCAAAACATTTATGAAAGTGTTTTCAAATAAGAGGTGATCAAACACATGACAATATATTGCATAAAGAAAGCTGTAGGTTACTTATCCATAATGGGTTAGTGTCATAAAGCCCGTGGATGTTTTTTTTTGCAATGAAGATGACATTAAATTAATCAGTAACACACTCTATACATTGTTAATGTGGTAAATGACTATATTAGCTGCAAACATCTGTTTTTTAAAGGAATATCTACATAAGTGTATAGAGGCTCATTTCCAGCAACCATCACTCCAGTGTTCTAATGGTACATTGTGTTTGGTAATCGCATTACAGACTAATAGTTGATTAGAAAGTCCATGAAAACCCTTGTGCAATTATGTTAGCACAGCTGAAAATGGGCTTGCAGGCCTTTAAAATTTCAAAAAGGTGCAAAAGTATAGCAAAATATATTAACACTGTTGGGCTGTTGAGGACCTTCTTGAACGACATGTAGGAGCAGTGGCCACATGGCGATGAGCAAGTTGGTATTGGCCAAGGTATAGGACATGCCCCAGCAGGCGGTGAAGAAGAACATGGAGGGGGAGGCTTGGCTGTTGCCTGGAAGGGCTGCCCCGTTGGTTACGACAGATTTTAGGGTGGATGACTGGCTGGGGGTGGACGAGTTGGACATGCAGCGGTTACCATTGCTGAGCCCAGGGGAGAGGAAGACTTGGACATAAGCTGAGAATTACAGGGCGCAGCCTTCTTTCCCCTTGTGTCCGGGTGAAAGTGACATATGGGGGTGAAGGCCGCCGGCCACACAACTGAGGCTGCAGTTGCTGGTTCAGGTGGGAGAGATGGGGAGAGATATGGTATTGAGTGCTTGCAAGTTGTGACATTTTTTTGAATTCTGGATGTCCAGGTTGAAAATTGATCAATTTGTGGAATCCCAGGATTAAAAAACAACGGCATCCTATTGGTTTCTATCCCACTTGTCCCTTCTTTTCCAGCACTACAGCCCCCTCCCTGCTAGTCCTTGCCTGATACAGCCCCATAACCTGAGTAACTGCCTCTGGGCTGTGAAGGGTGACCTTGGATGTTGCACTGTATACAGCCGAGGGTGGGGGCAGCTGGGCACCATGTTATCCATTTGCTGCTCAGTGCTGCCCATCGTGTTGTAGGGCGGACGCTGTTTTAGAAACCAGGTGGACAGGCACACATGGCGGAGGGTCAGGGCATTGGGGAGGCATGTTAGCCATCTGCTGCTTAGTGCTGGCTGGTGTGTTGGAGATGGACGCTGTTTTAGACAGTGCGCGGGCAGGTGTGCATGGTGGAGTGTCGGGTGAGCATGTCAGCGTTCTGCTGCTAAGTACTGGTCGGCTTATTGGAGGAGGGGTGCTGTTTTAGACAGCAGGTGGGCGGGCGCGCATGGCGGCGGCTCGGGGCAGGCTGGCAGCATAGTAGCCTTGGGTGCTCAATGCTGCTAGGTGTGTTGGAGAAGGGACGCTGTTTTAGATATCGGGTGGGCGGGCGCACATGTTGGAGTGTCGGGTGAGCATGTCAGCGCTCTGGTGTTTAGTGCTGCCCGGCGTATTGGAGGAGGGGTGCTGTTTTAGACAGCGGGTGGGCGGGCACGCATGGCGGAGGCTCAGGGCAGGCGGGCAGCATGATAACCTTGGCTGCTCAGTGCTGCCTGGCATGTTCGGGATTCTGTTTTAGACAGCGGGAGGGCAGGCACGCATGGCGGAGCATGTTAGCGGTCTGCTGCTCAGTGCTGGGCAGGGTGTTGGATTAGGGATGCTGTTTTAGACAATGGGTGGGCAGGTGTGCATGGCGGGGGGTACCACACCCCCTCATTTCTGCAGCATTCAAGGATGTCCCTCTTTGTCTACTACAAAAAGGTGGGAGGTATGCTGGTGTGTGTGCACATAGGGCAGAGTTATCACTCTGTGACTGGATGACTTGAGGGGGGTGGGGCAGTGTGGGAATAGCGGCAGTGAGCTCTGGGGGGGGAAGCGGGCAGCAGGGGATGCTGCTTTGTCCTGTGTGAGGTTGGCTTGTGCCAGCAATTGCCCCACGGGTTACTTGGTTTTGCTGTGCTTTTAGCTGTCCTTGTCCTTAGTAGTGGACACCTCCTCCTCCTGCTTCTGTAGAACGGTGGCCATGTACACCCTGCAGCAGCAGCCAGTTTGGGGACAGGGTAGAGGGAGGCGGCTGTGAGCTGCTCCTGGCGTCAGCACCACAGTGACCTCGAGGCCAGTGAGCAGCTCATTAGGTGGTGGTTTGGGTCGTGCGATGGATGGCAGGTGATGAGGTGGTACAGGGAGGTGAGGGGGGTCTCTCCTCACACTCCCGAGCTTACCGTGTCCGTCAGCCAATCACTGGCTAAGACCCGCCCCTTCCTTGCCTCGGCTGCCGAATGAAAGGCTGGGGGGACCGCCCCCTTCTGCCACCAGTTAGCGGCAGCAAGGTAATCCCGGGCGCCCGGCAGGGCACACAGCAGCCCCTAGCACATACTGCTGTGCCCCACTATGCCTACTACCTATATATATCTCTCTTATATATTAAGCCCAGATCTGTGTGTATAACGCTGGGCGGAGTTTCACTCTGACCTTATACAGAGAATCCCGACCCTTCTTACCCTAACCCCCCTTGTAGCAGCATATCCCTCCCTGCTAGTGCCTATCCCTAACCCCCGATAACCGAAACCTAACCCTCCCTTTGCCGGCCACATGCTAGTGCGCCCTGCATCCTTACTGATCAGGATGGCTCTTTTTTTGTTGCACGTGCCGAAAGTATGTGAGGGTCATATTTATATTTCGCAGGAGGGCGCCAAACACCCTAGCACCGGCCCTGTCTATAACTACAGGCTATCCAGGGCACGCTGTGTTGTGGAAAATGCTTCTGGAATCCTGGCTAACCGGTTTCGCACATTTCACACTGCCATCAATTTGAGGGTGGACAAAATAGACTGGGCATCACGGCGTGCTGAGTCCAGCACAATTTACTCCATTGCCAAGCAACACAGCAAACGGCTACAGGCACAGCACTCCAAGAAGAACCAGATCTGCCAGAGGAGGTAGTGCAGATATCCTTCTTGGAAACCCCAGCACAACAGTTTACAGGAAATGCACGGGCCAAACAGGGCAGGTAACATTACATGGCCTATTTTAATGGAGTTGGGGCTGTCGATTGGCAAGAGGAATCTATTTGATAGGCTTCAAACTTGAACATTGTCTGTACTTACCAACACGGACTGTGAACTCTCATCCAGATTTGCCGCCATGTCCTCTGCCTTGTTCTCCACCATCAAAACCAGTCCAGTCCTCTGCGACTCCTAGCTGAGGGTGAATTTGAGTCGATCGTAGTACCAGAGGGACATTTGGTACACCTGAGCGGCTCCGGCAGCTGATCTTTTGGACGTCTCCATATTTTTGTGTTCTTTAAGGAACACTGTCCTCAGATTCTGGATACGTTTGCGTACCCAATCCACATTGGCCTCCGGGTGGAATGGGAGGCTACAGATGGAGCCCCTCTCTTTTATTGCCGGTGCTCGCCAGAACATCCCCACTGGCGAGCACTGGTGGAGAGGGACTCCATTAGACTGGGACGCACAAGCGTCTCCCACACACGCGCATCCCAGTCAGTCAGTGGCTGGGTGGCGGGACCCTGGCCGTATCCACTTCAGGGAGACAGGCAGGGTTAGGAGGGAGTTTGGAGAGGCCGTGGACGGCGGCGGGGAGCTTTGTCGGAATGGGGCATGCGAGTGAGGCAAGCTCTGTCGGAACGGGGCGGCTGGCGGGGGCTGGCAATAGAATCACCAGCACCTGCAAGTATCAGAGGGGCTCCATCTGTATGTTGGGCCAGGCCTTCTAGGGCTTTAGACCTTTTCTTTTTTTACTTTAATTCTTTATTCAACTTTTCATATAAATACAAATCATAATCCATACAAACATATTTCATACAAACATAGAGTGGTACATCTCGTCATAAAATCTGCTTAAGGACTGCGCTTTTAAACTGTCCACAAATAATCAAGGACCAAAATGAAAATAATTGGAGCCAAGTCTTCTACTATAACTTGCATGCGGGTGACGGAAGAAGGAGGAGGGCTTTCTTAGTGTTGGGCAAGGGGGTACGTTTTAACCATGATTGGTGTAGGGCTGAATTGTCTAGGGACTTAAGGAATATGGTTCAAATTGACCTTGCTTTAGTTCCCATTAGTGGACCCAACGCGAGTGTCTATCAAGCATGGGAATATATACTTAGCTTGGTTCCTAATCCCTCCCTGGGTATTGATAGGGTCCTACTGGTATCCACAAGTGTTTGGTCATAAGATCTATATAAATAATATTGTAATAGCGACAACGTAATTCCTCCTTGAGCTGCGAGAATGATTTAAGGCCCGTTAGGTTATAGAGTTGGGAGACAGTGGTCACCGTGTAAGGGTGCCATACTTCTTTAATCTGGAGATCTTTAAATTCCCTGTCTGAGAGTAGGGTTTCTAATGGATAATCCCGGTCTATAAAATCAGTTTCCATCATTTGATTTGCTTCACTCCAAATTCTGATGGATTGAATCAAAAGTGGAGGATCTGAGGCCAGAATATTTCCCTGTAGGATCCTATATAGCGGAGTTTTGCCTGGAGAAGAGGAGTGCACTAGGTCTATGGCCATATCGCTGCCGTATTGCTCTTGATCCAGCCATGCGCTTAACTGTATTAACTGGGTAGCTATATAATACCTTCTTATATCAGGTAGGTCCAGGCCGCCCTCCCTTCTTGGCCTTATTAAATTATTTAGCTGAATTTTGGGTCGAGCCCCGTTCCAGATAAATGAAGAAATTATGCTGTTCAATTTTCTAAATATTGATTTAGGGAGGTAGGTTGGTGAGTGTTGAATTACATATAAAAATCTGGGAAGGACCACCATCTTGACCAGGTTTATTCTTCCTGATACTATCAGTGGCAGTTTTTTTCCAAGATATAATTATTTTCCCCAACCAATCAAGCAAGGGATGAATGTTCAGATGTATGTAGTCTTTCGGGTCCCGGGATACAATAACTCCTAGATATTTAAAGGATGTAGCCCATTGTAGTGAATGGGAGGAAGATGTTGGATATTTCACCGAAGGGCCTGCCGGAAAAATGATGAATTTTCCCCAGTTGATTCTGAATCCAGAGAATTCTCCAAATTCCTCAATCAATTTTAAGACCATCGGCAGAAATGTGTTATGATCCGACAAGTATATTAATAGATCATTGGCATACAGTTAGATCGTGTCCCTTCGTTCACCGTGGACGAATCCGATAGCCTCTGGGTGCTGTCGTAATAATAGGCAGGCAAGGGGCTCAATCGCCAGAGCAAATAAAGCAGGGGATAACTGGTACCCATGCCTTGTCCCCCTAGCGAGTCTAAATGCCGGTGATGTCCAGCCGTTTACCGCTACTCGGGCGGATGGGTTGAAGTATAGCATTTGGACCCATTTTATGAAGTTGGGACCCAACCTGGAGGCATGCAGTACTGCCCATAAGTAGGGCCATTCGACAGCGTTGAACGCCTTGATAGCGTCTAGGGAGGCAATCGCTGGTTCGTTCTCATCCACCATTAGCAGCTGGAGATGGCTGTACAGCCTACGGAGGTTTATGGAAGTAGACTTCTCGGAAATAAAGCCCGATTGATCAAGATGGACTAGTTTCACTATATGTCGGTTTAATCTCTTCGCCAGGATTTTAGCTAAAATCTTGGCTTCTGAGGATATCAATGATATTGGTCTATAAGAGTCCAGCTCTTTTGGATTTTTATCATGCTTTAGGATCACTACTATTTTTGCCTCGGTCATTACATCTGGAACGGCGCCCGCCACAAAACAGCTATCCAAGGTCTCATGTAAGAGAGGGGCTACAATTTCTACATACTTTTTGTAAACTTCTGCCGGAATCCCATCTAGTCCAGGAGCTTTCCCACTGGGCAGATCATCAATGGCATTTTTACCTCGTCAATATTTATAGGGGCCTCCAGTTTCATACTGGCCTCCTGGTTTAGAGTTGGCAGATCGATATTTTTAATGTACTCCGATATTTCCCAGGGATTATGTTTTAACCGGGTGGCATATAGCTGGGTGAAATAGGTTTTAAATGCGTTCCCTATCAAGGGGGTGGTATTTACTAACATCCCGGACTCATCTTTGATCATGCTGATCGTATTGGAGGGGTGCTCGGCTCGGGCCAGAAAGGCTAGATATTTGCCTGATTTGTCCGAGTTATGATAGTTTACTTGTGCCCTATGGGTCATAATCTTGATATTCTCTTTTTTAACTGCGTCCAGCCAACTATTCTGTGCCTGCTGCCACGCCTGATAGGAGGAGTCTGTTTTACTTGTTATATACTCTGCTTCCCTAGCTAATGACATAGTCTCCTTCTCCTGTATTTCTTCTCTACTAGCTCTTTTTAATTCAGCAATGCTTTTTCTAAATGTGCCCCGCATATATGCCTTAAAGGCATCCCATAATGTAGGAGCGCTACTTGAGCCCTGATTCAGCACCCAGAACTCTTGCCATTGTGCCCCAAGGTCGACTTTACTTTCTAGGTTTCGTAGCCAATTGGAGTTGAGTCTCCAGAAGCTACAACCCCGCTCGTTCTCTACCGATATTTCCAAATACACCGGTGAATGATCCGAGATGCCCCTCAGTTTGTGTTCAATCTTCCGAACTAGGGGGCTGAGATCAACATAAGATCCAGTCGAGAAAATGACTGGTAAGAGGTGGAAAAACAGGAGAACTGGAGGGCTGTTGGGTTGCGCTCCTCCATGGATCAGCCCAGCCAATGTCGTGTATAAAGTTGGCGAAGCCCGTGTTATTGCCTGATGTGGCTGAGGAGTTGGGCTTCCACCGATCCATCTGGGGGTCTAGAATATTATTAAAATCCCCCATACAAATGATCGGGGTGTTCGGGGATAGGGCAGCAAACTCTATGGCTTTTATCAGGACCTTATAGGAGAAGGGGGGGGGGGGGGCGGGATATAGACTGACAGTACTATAAACTGTCGAGCTTTAATGTTACAGTCTAAAAATACATAACGCCCCCCATATCTATACTGACCCTATTACAGGTGAATGACAACATTTTTTTTATTGATACAGACACCCCTGGAGAGGAGGACATGAAGGGTGCATGAAAGGCATGGCCAATCCATGGTTTCTTCAGGGCAATCTGTTTTCCCCCAATCAAATGAGTTTCTGTCAACGAAATAATGTCTGCCCCATACTTTCTCAGCTGATTCAAGACCAGCAAGCTTTTTTTTTTTGTCATTTAAGCCCCGGACATTCCAGGTAAGTATTTTAATCATCGCGCCCTGTCTGGTGGTCCCCGCCATGCCTCCTTCACGTCCCCACCGGGCCAATTACATCTCGGATTCCCTCGCCAGTGAAATGAGCACAGTGCAGTGCCACATGACATTCTCCTTGTTGTTATCTGTACCACGTACACACAAATGTTACGTACAACATGAATTCCCACCCCCACCCTGTATACCTCCTAACCCTTGGCATACCTACAACCCTAACCCTCCCATCCCCGCAAAAAAAAAAAAGACACAAAAAGAACTTCACCCAGCGACCTGGGAGCTAAAGCCACCAATTTACGGGTGAGCTCCCTGGTGGATTAATTATTATTACTTAACAGGCCTAGCCCTCCGCCAGTTGCCTTGCCCCTGGAGCATAACTATCCAGCCACTTGGCTGCTTCTTGCGGAGTTTGAAAGAAGACAGTCTCATCATTGTAGATCACCCTGAGTTTGGAAGGGAATACCATTGAATATTTTAAGTGTTTTTCCTGAAGTCGTTTTTTAACTTCCGTGAACTTTTCCCTCTCTTTTTGAACCTCAAGGGCGAAATCAGGAAATACAGAGATTCTGACCCCGTTGTACTCCAATGGCCCATTGGTGCGTATCAATCGTATTATAGTGTCTCTGTCCTGGAAGTTGAGGATTTTTACTATTTGTTAGGGACACGGGAGATCTCGCCAACCCTAACTCCGTTGTCACCTATTGGAGTTGGCGGGTGCGTGCTAAGCTAACCTTCACCAATAATAGACGCGTTCGTGGGAGCCCGTTAGTCAGGCTCCCACCCCGATGCCACCTGGTCTTACTAGTGACAACGCAGCCGCCAAGGCCAGAGGAAAACAAGGGGAACACTATCTAAGAAAACCAGAGGCGAGAACAACCCCTGCCCTATGGAGGAGGGTGTCAGTGGATAACACTCTAAGCTGGAACTCCCTAGGCAAATGCTGTAGCCTAGAGGTGTAACAATACACAATAGCTGATCCAATAACCCAAACTGCCAGGTGTAACAATACACAGGATGGACCAAATAAGAAATACTGACAGGTGTAACAATACACAGTATGATGACACAGTACTATAAACGCTGACAGGTGTAACAATACACAGAATGCTGACACAATACTATAAATGCTGACTGGTGTAACAATACACAGAATGATGACACAATACTATAAACGCTGACAGGTGTAACAATACACAGAATGATAGTACAATAATGGAATGAAAAGCAAAGAGAGACAGGGAGTGGAAAAGACTCCCAACTTATCTGAGAACGGAGGGATCTGCGACCAGAAGGGAACAAGGATCCAGGAGGCAGCTAGGACAAGTCCACTGGGGACAGGAATAACGCTGTGCAAGGACCTGGAACCGGAAACACTCAGAGACACGAACTCCAAAGCTATAGCCGGCATCTGAGTGTACTGGTGCAGCAGTTTAAATAGCGCGCCAGAGCGCTAACCTGACGTAGCGTGCGGCGTCACGTACACCCCTTCCTCCCTGCGGCCGCCAGGCGTCCCCCGTCGCCAAGGCAACCGCTGCGGCAGGGGAGGAAGGGGTTGTCTCCTAGTTGCCGGGCGCCCGTCTCCGTCTGCCGGAAGTATCCGGCTGGTGACGCGACGGCGTCCTGGCAACGCAGCAACCGCCGGGACTACAGAGGAGGCTGCCGGGCGAGCGCAGGTGCTGCCCGTGCAGCTCCTAACACTATTAATGTCCGTGGGGGAGACCTGGGAGGTAGTGGTCGAGAGGGCACTCTATGAGCCCGTTCTACTGCAAACTGGAAAATGCCGTTTGTCCAAACTTTGCGGTCATCCATTCTACAATAAACTTTGCTGCATCGGCCCCCTCCTCTTTTTTGGTAAACCCACAAAACGCAGGTTATTCCTTATTAGCCTGCCCTCTACGTCCAGCATTTTAGACTTCATTTCAGATACTTGCAAGGTCATCTTGTTTACCTTGCTAAACCACTGGTTGTTAACATCCTCGAGTGCTGAGATCCGGGCCTCGGCTTGAGTTATTCTTTCTGTTGTTACTTTAAGATCGGATTTCCGCTTGTACCCCCTTTATTTGATCAGACAAACGCTGCTCAGAAGTATTTATTGCCTCTAATACTTGCTGAAGTGTAATTTCTGATACAGGTAGCGGGCTTTTACTTTTAGAGGGTGTAGACTGTGGGGTCATAGTAGGGGTTTGTATGGTGTTCCCCCCTTGGGCCCGAGCATACCACTCTAATTGGGCAGCCGCTGAGGTGTTACCGGTTTTGCCATGTTCACGAGTGAAGGTGGCGTGGGAGCTCGCCGGTCAGCCATATTAGTAGGTTATGGTCTCCAACTGCGCAGTTGCTAGGAGCGAGGTTGCATACAGTTCTGCCCAGGTTAACACTTCAAGAGCATATAAAGAGTCTCACCAAAGCACAAGTGGATGACCACAGTGTCCAAAATTGGCAAAGAATACGTAGGGACACAAAGGCAGGACGGTAGAGGGAGCAAAGATGCTGCACCTAGTATGATTAAATACTTTGCAAAGCGGTACCCTTCTGGGGGTAATAACCCACGGGTCTGCTGCTGCTGCTCTCAGGCAGCGGAACAGTATATAACTCTACGGTCTAATCCAGCAACATTGCGCTGATCTTGAATGTAAAGGAGCAAGGTTTTTTTATCATGGGCTGGTCCTCTCAAGTCCTGTCAGGCCACTATGCGCAGCAACACTTGAGCCCAAAAGTTTTGCAGTGCAAGATACCAAAGTTGCTCTCCCTCTTCGACAACCAATTTAGTCAAAACAGAGGCACAATTACAATATAGTAAGTTATACTGCACCAGTTTGTAGATCGGGAGCTTGTATCTTGTTAAGTCTGGACCTTGCTGTCTCAGGAGTCAGTCCCAAGGGTGATGGAATGAATGGATGGCCAGCCTTGGATCACTTGTGTAGTATGAGGCAGATCAAGTTGTCCTCTTATGCCCCGGCTTGCTGCAGCCACCAGGGATCGGCTGTGATGTGTCTCTACATCCGTGCTCATGCCTCGTGGGACCGTCTGTGGCTTTATGCAGTGAGGCATGCTGTGTATGCCAAGTATAGGGAGAGGGGACCCTCTCACTGTCCCTTATTCCCCTGTTGGCAATTCTCCTCCACTTTGGGCTTGTTTCTGTTGGCGCCGTCTGCAGGGAGGGGGATCGGCACTCCTCTGATTCAGCTTCACCACAGGAGAGGAGACTCACACACCATCTCACTGGCGCCGCTCAGTATGGGCTTCTGCGCATGGACCCCTGGCTTCTGCCGCCTCTCCTGTCCAGTGCCGCACAAAAGACGGCGGTCAAAAGACCGACAACCATTGACCGATGGTCAAAATCCCGACAAGGTCAAAATCCTGACAAGGTCAAAATACTGACATATAGAATGTAGACAGGTGAAAAAGTGTACATGACTTTCGGTCAACAGGTCGCAAGGTCGACATGGGTTTTTTCACTGTTTTTGACCCGACATGTGCCGACAGGCGGTATTTCATGCCCTACCATCCACTAGGGCGTGGTGGGAGAATAAAATAGTGTGCCGAGCACAGTGAGGCACCGTGCCCGAAGCATTGCGAGCAAAGCGAGGGGCTGCAGTTCACTTCCAACTGTGTCCATGTCGACTGTGTCGACATCCGGGTTAAAAAAGTGAAAAACCCATGTCGACGTCGCGACCTGTCGACCGAAAGTTATGTTGACTTTTTCACCTGTCTACATTCTATATATCGGTATTTTGACCTTGTCGGGATTTTAAATGTCGGTATTTTGACCTTGTCGGTATTTTGACCTTGTGGGGATTTTGACCGTCGGTTAATAGCTGTCGGTATTTTGACCGTCGGTATTTCATACCGAATCCCTTCAAAGCTGTTATTTACAATCCCTCCACTATTCACCTATGGCCAAAAGGGAGACTGAGGTGAGGTGAGATGAGGTGACAAGAAGCAGGCAGCAGCAGTTAAGGTCTGCGCTTGGATATAAGCACTCACTTTTCATACCGCTTTTAACAAAACAGTACCTGCTGTACCAATTAGTGTAGCACGCACACTCACTTCGCTCACCATGCTTTGGGCCAGGAGCCTCGCTACACTACCACTGTACTCAGCACACTTTACTGTTCTCAATCAGTGTCCATGTGGATGTATATGAAACAGTCTAAAAATTTTCAAAAAAATCACATGTTCATGTGTCGACCTTGTCCATGTCACCCTTTTGCTTGCCTTAGTATCAACCTAATTCATGTTGATCTTTTGTCAAAGTTAACATATGCATTATATATAGATGTCGACTATTGACATATACATTGTAGATCTATCATCCGGGTCCTGTTTGATCAAGGTAAGAAGTAACAATTAATGTGTGATGGGCGTGATCAGTTGTGGATTAATATTTAACCCCTTCCTGACACAGCATGTTTTTGCCTTCCTGACAGAGCCCTTTTTTTCAAATCTGACATGTATCACTTAAGTGGGGATAACTTTTTTTTGCTTTTACTTATCCCAGTGATTTTGAGATTGTTTTTTCGTGACACATTGTACTTCAAGTTAGTGGTAAATTTTCGTCGATACAGTCTGTGTTTTTTTGTGAAAAATACCAAAATGTTGGAAAAAAATGGAAAATTTAGCAATTTGCAAAATGTTAAATTTTCTGCTTGTGAGACAAATAATCATACCACTCAAAATAGTTAATAACTAACATAGACCATATGTCTACTTTATGTTTCCATCATTATTTCAACTTCCTTTTAATTTTTTTGGACACTAGGAGGCTTACAATATGAATAGCAAATTTTCAAATTTTCAAGAAAATTTCAAACACTGATTTTTTTAGGGACCAGTTCAGTTCTGATGTGACTTTGAGGGACTTGTATGTGAGACACCCCCATAAATGATGCCATTTCAAAAACTGCACCCCTCACAGTATTCAAAACAGCATTTTGGAAGTTTGTTAACCCTTTAGGTGTTTCACAGGAATTAAAAAAAAGTGTAGGTGAAATTTCAAAATTTCATTTTTTTTGCAGATTTGCAATTTTAATACATTTTTCTAAGGAACACAGTACATTTTACTAGAGAAATGTGACTAAAAATTGATTCCCCCAATTCTTTTGTTTTCATAAATATCCTATATGTGGCCCTAGTGTGCACGTTGACCAAACCACAGGCTTCATAATAGAAGGAGCACCTACTTGATTTTGGAGCCTCCTTTTTATGAGATTATTTTTTAGGCACCATGTAGGTTTCTAGGCACCATAAGATGCTAAAAGTTAGGAACCCCCCCACAAGTGACCCCATTTTGCAAACTACACCCCTCAGGGAATTCATCTAGGGGTATAGTGTACATTTCAAACCCCCAGGGGTTTCACCAATTGTGGTACAACTGGGCAGTGAAAATGAAAAATTAATTTTTTTACACAAAAATGCAGTTCTGGCTCCAAATTTGTCATTTTCACAAGGAATGAAGGAGACAAAGCACCCCAAAATCTGTGCCCCAATTTCTCCCGAGTACGGCAATGCCTCACATGTGACCAAAAAATACCAGTTGGGTGCATGGCAGGACTCAGAAGGGAAGGAGTGATTTTTGGATTTTGCAGCTCAGATTCTGGTGGAATGTTGGTGGGTGCTATGTCGCATTAGCAAGACCCCCGAAGCACCAATACAGTGGAACCCCCCACAAGTGACCCCATTTTGCAAACTACACCCCTCAGGGAATTCATCTAGGGGTATAGTGTACATTTCAAACCCCAAGGGGTTTCACCAATTTTGATACAACTGGGCAGTGAAAATGAAAAATTACATTTTTTTTACACAAAAATGCAGTTCTGGCTCCAAATTTGTCATTTTCACAAGGAATGAAGGAGACAAAGCACCCCAAAATCTGTGCCCCAATTTCTCCCGAGTACGGCAATGCCTCACATGTGACCAAAAAATACCAGTTGGGTGCATGGCAGGACTCAGAAGGGAAGGAGTGATTTTTGGATTTTGCAGCTCAGATTCTGGTGGAATGTTGGTGGGTGCTATGTCGCATTAGCAAGACCCCCGAAGCACCAATACAGTGGAACCCCCCCACAAGTGACCCCATTTTGCAAACTACACCCCTCAGGGAATTCATCTAGGGGTATAGTGTACATTTCAAACCCCCAGGGGTTTCACCAATTTTGATACAACTGGGCTGTGCAACTGAAAAATTACATTTTTTACACAAAAATGCAGTTCTGGCTCAAAATTTGTCATTTTCACAAGGAATGAAGGAGACAAAGCACCCCAAAATCTGTGCCCCGATTTCTCCCGAGTACGGCAATGCCTCACATGTGACCAAAAAATACCAGTTGGGTGCATGGCAGGACTCAGAAGGGAAGGAGTGATTTTTGGATTTTGCAGCTCAGATTCTGGTGGAATTTTGGTGGGTGCTATGTCGCATTAGCAAGACCCCCGAAGCACCAATACAGTGGAACCCCCCCACAAGTGACCCCATTTTGCAAACTACACCCCTCAGCGAATTCATCTAGGGGTATAGTGTACATTTCAAACCCCCAGGGGTTTCACCAATTTTGATACAACTGGGCTGTGCAACTGAAAAATTAAATTTTTTACACAAAAATGCAGTTCTGGCTCAAAATTTTTCATTTTCACAAGGAATGAAGGAGACAAAGCACCCCAAAATCTGTGCCCCGATTTCTCCCGAGTACGGCAATGCCTCACATGTGACCAAAAAATACCAGTTGGGTGCATGGCAGGACTCAGAAGGGAAGGAGTGATTTTTGGATTTTGCAGCTCAGATTCTGGTGGAATGTTGGTGGGTGCTATGTCGCATTAGCAAGACCCCCGAAGCACCAATACAGTGGAATCCCCCCACAAGTGACCCCATTTTGCAAACTACACCCCTCAGGGAATTCATCTAGGGGTATAGTGTACATTTCAAACCCCCAGGGGTTTCACCAATTTTGATACAACTGGGCAGTGAAAATAAAAAGTTACATTTTTTTACACAAAAATGCAGTTCTGGCTCAAAATTTTTCATTTTCATAAGGTATGAAGGAGAAAAAGCACCCCAAAATCTGTGCCCCAATTTCTCCCGAGTACGGCAATGCTTCATGTGTGACCAAAAAATGGCAGGACTCAGAAGGGAAGGAGTGATATTTGGATTTTGCAGCTCAGATTCTGGTGGAATTTTGGTGGGTGCTATGTCGCATTAGCAAGACCCCCGAAGCACCAATACAGTGGAACCCCCCCACAAGTGACCCCATTTTGCAAACTACACCCCTCAGGGAATTCATCTAGGGGTATAGTGTACATTTCAAACCCCCAGGGGTTTCACCAATTTTGATACAACTGGGCAGTGAAAATGAAAAGTTACATTTTTTTACACAAAAATGCAGTTCTGGCTCAAAATTTTTCATTTTCATAAGGTATGAAGGAGAAAAAGCACCCCAAAATCTGTGCCCCAATTTCTCCCGAGTACGGCAATGCTTCATGTGTGACCAAAAAATGGCAGGACTCAGAAGGGAAGGAGTGATATTTGGATTTTGCAGCTCAGATTCTGGTGGAATTTTGGTGGGTGCTATGTCGCATTAGCAAGACCCCCGAAGCACCAATACAGTGGAACCCCCCCACAAGTGACCCCATTTTGCAAACTACACCCCTCAGGGAATTCATCTAGGGGTATAGTGTACATTTCAAACCCCCAGGGGTTTCACCAATTTTGATACAACTGGGCAGTGAAAATGAAAAATTAAATTTTTTTACACAAAAATGCAGTTCTGGCTCAAAATTTTTCATTTTCATAAGGTATGAAGGAGAAAAAGCACCCCAAAATCTGTGCCCCAATTTCTCCCGAGTACGGCAATGCCTCACATGTGACCAAAAAATACCAGTTGGGTGCATGGCAGGACTCAGAAGGGAAGGAGTGATTTTTGGATTTTGCGGCTCAGATTCTGGTGGAATGAATGGTGGGTGCTATGTGGCATTAGCAAGACCCCCGAAGCACGGTGAAATGATGAACCTAATAATCCATAGATGTGTGGTATATTTTAAAACACTCCTTTATACATAGGCCGGGTTTGTCGGGGCAAGTGTCACACTGGAAAATAGTTTGCTTTCTTATTCCCTTTTTATAGCAAACTTTGCACCTTTTTTGTGTCCTGCCCTTTTTTCCAGTGGAGGGGATTTCATCAAGAAAATGCTGCCCTGGTACAATACGGGTGCCAGTACTAGAAGTACTGGGGCCCTCTGCCTGCTGGTTCCCAAATATTAGGCCCTTTATGACTTCCTCTTGAAAGTGCATAAATGTCCCCCTCTGGCTGGTAGAACGGAATAGCACGTAAGCGTTATACAGTGCCATCTGGATGATATACACGGCCAGCTTCTTGTACCAGATTTTTGTTTTCCGCAGGGCACTGTACGGCTTTAGTACCTGATCTGAAAGATCCACTCCGCCCATGTACCTATTGTAATCCAGGATACAATTAGGTTTTGAGGTGTGGGTACTGGTACCTCGTACAGGGACGGAGGTGGTACTGTCTCCGTGAATTGTTGTCAGTATAAGGACATCCCTCTTGTCCTTATATTTGACCAACAACATATTTTCGGTGCATATTCCCCTGCTTTCACCCCTTCTCATTACTTGGGCAATGTGCGTTTTTGGGAGGCCTCTTTGGTTCTTGCGCACAGTACCGCAAGCTGCTGTACCTCTTGAACCAAGGGCCTTAAACAGGGGGATGCTGGTGTAAAAGTTATCCACATAGAGGTGATAACCTTTATCCAGGAAGGGGTGCACTAAATCCCAGACAATTTTTCCACTAACACCTACGAGGGAGGGGGGGCATTCTGGCGGTTCAATTCTTGAATCCTTCCCTTCATATACCCTAAACCTGTGGGTGTACCCTGAGGTGCTTTCACACAGCTTATACATTTTTATGCCATACCTTGCCCTCTTACTGGGAAGGTACTGGCGGAATTTAACCCTTCCTTTAAAATGTATAAGGGACTCGTCTATGCAAATGAATTTATCTGGGATGTACATCTCTTCAAATTTGGCACTGAAGTGATCAATGACCGGCCTGACTTTGAATAGCCGGTCAAAGGTGGGATCATCTCTGGGTGGGCACTGTGCATTATCGTTGTAATGCAAAAATTTAAGGATTAACTCAAAACGATTCCGGGTCATGGCCATACGGTAAAGTGGGGTGCTGTACAGAACATCTGTACTCCAATATTGCCTAATTTCTGGCTTTTTTACTATGCCCATATGAAACACCAGACCCCAAAACGTCATCATCTCTACTGCATCTACAGGGGTCCACCTAGCAAATGATGACATGGGGTTTTGAGCAATAAACTGCTGGGCATATAAATTACTTTGGTCCACCATTAAATTTATAAAATCATCAGAGAAAAATAATTTGAAAAAGTCAATTTCTCTGAGACCTGTTGAATCAAATTGGATTCCTGGGATGGCCAAAAACTCAGGAACCTGGGGCTCAAAATTGTCTGGTGGTGGGGTCCATACGAGATCAATTATTGGGGGGGGGTCTCAGCTGCTCTACGGGGGCGTCTTTGAGGGGGTCCCTCATCACTAGAGGAGGAAGAGGAGCTTAAGATGAATCCTTCAAATTCCCCGCTTGCCTCACTGGCTGTGTCAGAGTCAGAGGCAAGCATGGCATATGCCTCCTCCGCTGAATACATTCTTCTGGATGACTGGGATGACATTTGGGATGACATTTGGGATGACATTTGGGATGCCATTTTTATTTTTGTGTTTCTGGTAGTGAAATGTTTCAACACGTGTATAGTGTAGGGGGGGTACAAACTTTATTTCAATGTAGTATGTAGTGTGTAGTGTGTATGTAGTGCAGAAAAAAAAAAAAAAGGTCCTGCGCCAAAAATTGAGCACAGATGTTGGTCAGTAACGTCCGTCACTGAACAGCGCTCAAAGGCAACAGGAATTTGATCAAAAAAATTTGATCAAAAAAATTTGATAAAAAAAAATTAAAAAAAGACCCCACAGCACCCTCAAAAAAAAAAAAAAAAAAGGTGATCAGTGATGCGACACTGATTACCAGTGAGGGGCAGCAGGTGCACAACCTTTGGTGCAACTGACAGTGCAACTGGCAGGTATATATAAAAAAAAAACCTCTGCACCCCCAAAAAGTTGCTGATCACCTCAGATATAGTGATCAGCACAAAAGGGGGGGGGGCAGCAGACACAAAATATAGCACTCTCTATCACTCTCTGTCACTATCTCTCTATCTCTCTCTATCTCTCTCTATCTCTCACTATCTATCACTATCTATCACTCTATGACACTGCAGCAGCAGCACTGACAGTTATATATATAAAAAATAACCCCTGCACCCCCAAAAAGTTGCTGGGGGTGCACAAAAAGGGGGCAGCAGACACAAAATATAGCACTTTCTATCACTATCTCTCTCTATCTCTCACTATCTACCACTCTATGACACTGCAGCAGCACTGGTATATATATATAAAAAAAACCCTGTGCCCCCAAAAAGTTGCTGATCAGTTAATTTATACTGATCAGCACAAAAGGGGGGGGCAGCAGTCAGTTGCACACGCAGTACAGCTGTATATATATAAAAAATATATAGCACAATCTGTCACTATCTCTCTATCTCTCTCTATCTCTCTATCTCTCTATCTATAACTCTATCACACTGCAGCAGCACAAAATGTAGCACTCTCTGTCACTAGCCCTCTCTATCTCTCTCTATCTCTCTCTCTCTATCTCTCTCTATCTATAACTGGAACACACTGCAGCAGCACAGCAGCACAACACAGCACAACACAGGAAGTCACAAGCTCCAGGAACGCTACAAGCTGTGATCAGGTAAGTATTTTGCAAGGATCAGGTCAGTAAAACGGCAGATTGGCACGGTGACCGCACTGCACGCAATTCCAGACCGGAATGGCGTCTGCAGTGCAGTCACCGTTAGTTTAAATCCCCCTCCATGGCTGTGATTGGTCCGTCGGTCCAACGAACCAATCACGGCCTTTGGGGGCGGGTTGGGTGAGGTGGGGTGACACCAGTGTCACCCTTACACCCCGTGGTGATTGGTGCTGTACTTTACAGCACCAATCACCACCGATCCCTGTGTCACCGGCGAACGTTATTCGCCGGTGACACAGAAAACGCTGTAATTGGCTGTTCACACTGAACAGCCAATCACAGCGATCGCCGACGGGGGGACGGCATCGCAGCCCCCCCTGGGCATGCAGGGACATGTCTGCTGTCAGGGACAGCAGACATGTTTAAACTGTCACCGCGTCTATAGACGCGGTGACAGTTAAATGGCATGACGTACATTTATGCCATGTGTCGGGAAGTACTTCCCGACCATGACGTAAATGTACGTCAAATGTCGGGAAGGGGTTAAAATGTTCTGTCTATGTACTTTTTGTCATGACACTTATGTATAAGACACTAAATGCAGTTGGGGACACTTGCTTTAAAAACTTGAGCTGAATCAAATTTTCCTGTAAACAAGGAGAGTTTTATAGACATTTTTTTTGACAATACTGAAGTATGACTGAAAGTTGTTAAGCACTGTAAATGCAGCAATTACAGTACATATCGTGCTTATATTTCTTCTCTTTCTTATTATTCAATTTTAGATATAACTTTCCAAGTGAATATACAGTCTTAATACCACAAATTATACACAGTACTATGGCAGTATATAAAGAAGCAATGAAAAATCTATTGCCCACTCCTACAAAGTCCCATTACTTATTCAATCTTCGTGACTTCTCTCGAGTAATTCAAGGGATTTGCTTGTCACGACCTGAAACATCAGATTCTCCGTGGCTGATTAAACGTCTATGGGTTCATGAGGTAATTAATTAAACATTCTACATTTGTTTGACTGTATAAGGCTGTTTTACTGTATAAGGCACCTATGTTTTCATGCCGTCACAAAGACAAAAACAGCAAGGTTCTATAGGAGTACTACTCCCACATTATTTTATTATATATATATATATATATATATATATATATATATATATAGTAGTTCTGGTTGAAGCAGGCACTCACCACAGGTAGTAATTCATAGTTGAAAAATAATTTATTTCATGAGAAGTCAGTCGATGTTTCGGTCCACAACAGGGACCTTTGTCAAGACAGGAACATGTCACTCAGCAGACAGGAAACACCAGGCAGTGTACTCATGCAGTGTCACAGGCGACTATTTATGGCATCACAGTTCTAATTGAAAGACACTCCCACTTCCTGTCAACTGACAGGCAGGAAGTAGATCAAAAAACACCTAAGCGGCAAATACTGAAAGGTAAAGTTAACCTCATAATTGAGGTAACATAGCGCTAGATTAGTAGAGAAAATTTCATACAAATAGACCAGAAGGAGGCTGAGATATAACTAAATCTCTAAACCCGGCCGGACCGGAAGTGCCATGTGTTCCACCATTGTGGAACGCACCCAGAAACCGGAAGTGGGGTGCCTGTTCGCGCCAAATGCTCAGAAGCGGCCAAAGCCGCGGGAGGATGTTCAATCCAGGAAGTAACATGCGTACCACAGCCGTGGAACGCATGAAAAAGCCGGAAATGGAGCGCTTCTAATCGCAATTACAGTACCAGCATAGAGGGCACAAATATACTGGGAAAATTACGACCATAAAATTAATGGGTACGCCATACAGAGCCATTAGCTCAAAATAGCATTATATAAACAGACAAAGTGTAATAAAATTTATTAAATGCGAATAGAGATAGGTTTACATCTCAGCCTCTAAAGTAATTAAACTAGATATTTAGTGCTCAGCCATAAATATGTCAGATGTGACTACCGCCTGATGCATCACATCAAAATACAATTCAACCATTTTATGCACATAAAATTAGAAAAAATATGAAAAGCAAAAAATATGCACACATGCACAGACACACAGAAATGACCACATAAAAAGATGGACATCAATGTGTGCCATGCACTATGCACAAATAACAACAAAATAAATAATTATTATTAGAAATGGATACATGCTGCAATGTCATAACCGATATAAAGTGAAAACAGCAAAGAAAAATGTTATATGCTATATGCTCATTCAGGCCCCTGGGGGCAACAGTCCCTAAATCATATATCCAGCGGGCCTCTCTCTGATGGAGTTTTTTGATGCGATCCCCACCACGATGGAGGGGAGGTACAAAGTCAATAAGCATACAACGTAAGGTGGCAACTGAATGTCCCAAGGCCAAATTTTTTTTTATATATATGGCTAGTGTCCACTTGTGTGTCTCTGAAAAACTGCCATCTGTGGGCAGTGAGTGAAACGACATCCCTTTCTCTCTCACACATTCACAAACACAGAGGCAATCATAAAGTAGCAGACTAGCTTTCAAAGCATTTGCTATGAGCCGGCTTATTAGTGATACAATAGTATAGAGTAGCATAGAAATCCAGTAGCTTAGAAACATTTAATCATTTTTTTTATATTTCTTTAATACAGGTCCTTCGAGTTTACTATGATCGCCTAGTGGATAATTCAGATCGAGCTTGGCTTGTTGGATATATTGAAGAAGTTGTAAAAACTCACATGAGAGAAGACTTCCATCAACTTTTTAGACACCTAGATTTTAACAATGATGGAAAGGTGGAGGAGGATGACTTGCGCAGTTTAATGTTCTGTGATTTTCATGACCTTAAGAGGGAAGATTCTAATTACAAAGAAATAGACAATGTTGATAAACTACGTTTGGTTGTAGAAAACCATCTGGAAGAATTTAACAACATTAGTAAAAAACCAATGAATTTGGTTTTGTTCCGATTTGCAATTGAACACATATGCAGAGTCTCTCGCATTCTAAAGCAGCCGCGTAGCCATGCCCTTTTAGTTGGTGTTGGAGGAAGTGGCCGACAATCTGTCACACGATTAGCTGTCCATATGGCTGATCATAGACTTTTCCAAGTTGAAATTTCAAAGAGCTATGGTAATGCTGAGTGGCGAGAGGACCTGAAGCAAATTCTAAGACGATCAACAGAGGGTGAAATGCAAGGCGTCTTTCTCTTTACAGATACCCAGATTAAGAAGGAGTCTTTTTTAGAAGACATTAACAATTTGCTGAATGCAGGAGAGGTTCCAAATCTCTTTCCACCTGATGAGAAACAAGAAATTTGTGAAAGGATGCGACAGATAGACCGGCAGCAAGATAAATCAAAGCAAACTGATGGCAGCCCTCTTGCTCTTTTTAACTTGTTTATTGACCGTTGCCGTGATCAACTTCACATTGTGCTTGCTATGAGCCCAATAGGTGATGCATTCCGTAACCGACTCCGCAAATTTCCTGCCCTTGTTAACTGCTGTACAATTGACTGGTTCCAGGTAAGAATTTTATTCTCTTTAGTAAATACATATGGATATCTTTTATTTTGAATAAGCTCATCTTGCTTATGCCACTATGAAGGAAACACATGAGAGAGACTAAAATTATATTTGCCATTTCGCCAAGTGTATGTGTGTGCAAATGATTTAGAAGCAAAGGCCCTGATTCTGAGTCACATGTACTGTTGTTGAAATGGTTACAGAGTTGCCACTGCATGTATATAAGCATCTTTAACTGATGCATTGCATGTGTTGCACTGTGTGTACAGAAGTGATTGAGGTGCACAGGGTGTGTAATGTATTGGAAATATGCTGGACATTCATGGGTGGTGGTTTGGAGGTGGCTATTTGCTGTAGGTGCACTGAGGCATACTTAGTGGCAGTGTTGTCTGCATGTTACATAACTAGTTAAGAATTCAGATGCTTAATTGCTTGCAGTGGAAGCCATAGATATATTGATGGAATATCTGCAACTAGCAAGGGAATGGTGCAAACAATGGCTATGTCTAAAGATGCAAACAGGAAAATTTAGATGCTCCCAAAGTGGAGATCTCAGTTCTTACACAATGAGACACATGCCTGTATACCAAGAGGGGACTTATGCAGTAGCGTAGCTATAGCTCCGCAGCCCCCGCGGTGGCGGGGAGGCGCAGAGAACATGTGGGCGCCGGGGGTCTGCTGGGTAAGTGGGTAAGTTACCGCACTTACCCACTGCTGTTTGGTGCCCTGCTATCACGGTCCCGTCTCTCCCGACGCCGGCTCCTGCAGCTATAATGAAAACGGACACTTAGAAAATGTCTGCCCCCATACTGCAGACAGTTTTCTGTCTGCAGTATGGGGTAGCCATTTTCTAAGAGTCCGTTTTCATTATAGCAGCAGGAGCTGGCGCCGGGAGAGACGGGACCGTGACCACAGATGCGGCCGGTCAGGTACGCCGAGGGAAGGGAGGCCACCGAGGGGAGGTGGGCGCCGAAAAATCTGCGGCGGGGGGGGCGAAATGTAGGTAGTTACGCCACTGGACTTATGTTAGCATTAACATAAAATTCCAGAGACGACTACAGCGAAAGAAGCTAAAGTGGTTGAATCCGCAGCAGAGTGCATCTCTGAATCCGAAGCAGGGTGCATCTCTGAATCTGCAGCAGAGTGCATCTCTGGATCCTCTCCATAGTGACTACAGGTTGAGTGTCCCTTATCCAAAATGCTCGGGACCAGGAGAATTCTGGATGATGAATTATTCCGTATTTGAGAATATTTGAATATTTCAATGATGTATTTTGAAGTATCTTGCATTTATGCTGTATAAACACATCAACCACATGAAATACACACAAATATATTTTATTTGTTCAAAAAAACAAGGTTTCAAAACATGAAAGTTTGTGTACAATATCAGGTACTGAATTTGAATGCCAAGCAATCATTGTCTTGCACATATATAGTAACAGTTACATATCATGTCCCCAGTAGTGCTGTTACAAATGTCCCCTGTAAGTTTTTAGCAATTTAAATAAAAAAAAAAATTCACTTTCTGGAATGTATGGTTTTCGAAATCATTTGGATAATGGATATTCAGATAAGGGACACTCAACCTGTAGTACTATATATCAAGTGCCTTATTGCCATTCAAAATACATTTGCTCAATAGCATAGATGTCTTTAATTTTAATAATACACTTTTGTTGATTGATGAGTACTGGTTAATGCTTGAAGGGGTCCTGTATTTCATTAGTAAAACATATTATTTAAACAGACAGAAATCGTTATGCTGAATAATATTTTTTTTGATGCTAATATTCTATGACCTGTTATATTGTACTACACTGACTTATTCTGTTCCTTGAACTCCTATGTTTTAAACATTATTTACACAGTCCTGGCCAGAAGATGCACTCCAAGCTGTTGCTACACGCTTTTTAGAAGATACAGAAATGTCAGAAGAGATCCGAAATGGCTGCATTGACATGTGTAAATGCTTCCACACATCCACTATTAACCTGTCTGAGAAGTTTCGCACAGAGCTACAGAGATACAATTATGTGACTCCTACATCTTATTTGGAACTAATCTCTACATTCAAAACATTACTCGAAAAAAAACGAACGTAAGTATTTATTATTAGACTTTAAAGCCAGCAAGTTTCCCATATACCTTTGCCTGTAGACCAAAATCTTTGCACACAGTAAATAGTAGAGCCCAAGTCTTCAGTGGAATAATTAGTAGGAAAGATATCCCATATAACTTTGTACTTGCAGTTCCTTTAATAACAATCTGTCACCGTGAATGGGTCTATTACAGTACTTGCAGTCATCAATGTGGTTTTATGCCTTTTATGCCTTATTATGTCTTATTAAGAACAACATGCTAGTGAAATAAATATGCTTGCCTCACCTGCTGACAACAGCTCACTCAGGCTTATTATGCCAATTCATACAAGCCATATTCATAATTTTGAGTCAGGGAATGTATTCCAACCAACACTTCTAAATGACACCTGACAATATGTATTTTTTTTAGAGATGTGCGGACTCGGATTCCGGAGATCCGAGCCCTCACGAACGTCAGAAATCTGAGCACAGTTTTGAGCAGTGCTCGGAGATTTCCGCCTGACTCGGGTGCGGCTGCATGGGCAAAACTTCATTGCCGTATATACCGTCTGGTGCCTAGTACTGCCGTATATACCTGTCTGGTCCCTAGTACTGCCGTCTCTACCTGTCTAGTGCCTATTACTGCCATATCTACAGTCTGGTGCCTAGTACTGCCGTATCTACCATATGGTGCCTAGTGCTGCCATATCTACCTGTCTGGTGCCTAGTACTGCCATATCTACCTGTCTAGTGCCTAGTACTGCCATATCTACAGTCTGGTGCCCAGTGCTTCCGTATCTACCTGTCTTGTGCCTAGAACTGCCGTATCTACCATCTGGTGCCTAGTGCTTCCGTATCTACCTGTCTTGTGCCTAGTACTGCCGTATCTATCTACCTGTCTGGTGCCTAGTACTGCCGTATCTACCATCTTGTGCCGAGTACTGCCGTATCTACCTGTCTTGTGCCTAGTACTGCCGTATCTACCTGTTTTGTGCCTAGTACTGCCGTAACTACCGTCTGGTGCCTAGTACTGCCGTATCTACCTGTCTGGTGCCTAGTACTGCCGTATCTACCTGTCTGGTGCCTAGTACTGCCGGATCTACCTGTCTTGTGCCTAGTACTGCTGTATATACCGTCTGGTACCTAGTACTGCCGTATCTACCTGTCTGGTGCCTAGTACTGCCGTATCTACCTGTCTTGTGCCTAGTACTGCTGTATATACCGTCTGATACCTAGTACTGCCGTATCTACCTGTCTGGTGCCTAGTACTGCCATATCTACCTGTCTAGTGCCTAGTACTGCCATATCTACAGTCTGGTGCCTAGTACTGCCGTATCTACCATCTGGTGCCTAGTGCTGCCGTATCTACCTGACTTGTGCCTAGTACTGCTATATCTATCTACCTGTCTGGTGCCAAGTACTGCCGTATCTTCCATCATGTGCCGAGTACTGCCGTAACTACCGTCTTGTGCCTAGTACTGCCGTATCTACCTGTCTGGTGCCTAGTACTGCTGTATCTACCTGTCTGGTGCCTAGTACTGCCGTATCTACCTGTCTTGTGCCTAGTACTGCTGTATCTACCGTCCGGTGCCTAGTACTGCCGTATATACCGTCTGGTACCTAGTACTGCTGTATCTACCTGTCTGGTGCCTAGTACTGCCATATCTACCTGTCTAGTGCCTAGTACTGCCATATCTACAGTATGGTGCCTAGTACTGCCGTATCTACCATCTGGTGCCTAGTGCTGCCGTATCTACCTGACTTGTGCCTAGTACTGCCATATCTATCTACCTGTCTGGTGCCTAGTACTGTCGTATCTTCCATCTTGTGCCGAGTACTGCCGTAACTACCGTCTTGTGCCTAGTACTGCCGTATCTACCTGTCTTGTGCCTAGTACTGCCGTAACTACCGTCTGGTGCCTAGTACTGCCGTATATATACCGTCTGGTGCCTAGTACTGCCATATCTACCATCTTGTGCCGAGTACTGCCGTATCTACCTGTTTTGTGCCTAGTACTGCCGTAACTACCGTCTGGTGCCTAGTACTGCCGTACATACCATCTGGTGCCTAGTACTGCCGTATCTACCTGTCTGGTGCCTAGTACTGCCGTATCTACCTGTCTGGTGCCTAGTACTGCCGTATCTACCTGTCTTGTGCCTAGTACTGCTGTATATACCGTCTGGTACCTAGTACTGCCGTATCTACCTGTCTGGTGCCTAGTACTGCCGTATCTACCTGTCTTGTGCCTAGTACTGCTGTATATACCGTCTGGTACCTAGTACTGCCGTATCTACCTGTCTGGTGCCTAGTACTGCCATATCTACCTGTCTTGTGCCTAGTACTGCCATATCTACAGTCTGGTGCCTAGTACTGCCGTATCTACCATCTGGTGCCTAGTGCTGCCGTATCTACCTGACTTGTGCCTAGTACTGCCATATCTATCTACCTGTCTGGTGCCAAGTACTGCCGTAACTTCCATCTTATGCCGAGTACTGCCGTAACTACCGTCTTGTGCCTAGTACTGCCGTATCTACCTGTCTGGTGCCTAGTACTGCTGTATCTACCTGTCTGGTGCCTAGCACTGCCGTATCTACCTGTCTTGTGCCTAGTACTGCTGTATCTACCGTCCGGTGCCTAGTACTGCCGTATATACCGTCTGGTACCTAGTACTGCTGTATCTACCTGTCTGGTGCCTAGTACTGCCATATCTACCTGTCTAGTGCCTAGTACTGCCATATCTACAGTATGGTGCCTAGTACTGCCGTATCTACCATCTGGTGCCTAGTGCTGCCGTATCTACCTGACTTGTGCCTAGTACTGCCATATCTATCTACCTGTCTGGTGCCTAGTACTGTCGTATCTTCCATCTTGTGCCTAGTACTGCCGTATCTACCTGTCTTGTGCCTAGTACTGCCGTAACTACCGTCTGGTGCCTAGTACTGCCGTATATATACCGTCTGGTGCCTAGTACTGCCGTATCTACTGCCTGGTGCCTAGTACTGCCGTATCTACCTGTCTGGTGCCTAGTTCTGCCGTATCTACATGTCTTGTGCCTAGTACTGCCATATCTACCTGTCTTGTGCCTAATACTGCTGTATCTACCGTCTGGTGCCTAGTACTGCTGTATATACCGTCTGGTACCTAGTACTGCCGTATCTACCTGTCTGGTGCCTAGTACTGCCATATCTACCTGTTTAGTGCCTAGTACTGCCATATCTACAGTCTGGTGCCTAGTACTGCCGTATATATACCGTCTGGTGCCTAGTACTGCCGTATCTACCTGTCTGGTGCCTAGTACTGCCGTATCTACATGTCTTGTGCCTAGTACTGCCATATCTACCTGTCTTGTGCCTAATACTGCTGTATCTACCGTCTGGTGCCTAGTACTGCCGTATATACCGTCTGGTACCTAGTACTGCCGTATCTACCTGTCTGGTGCCTAGTACTGCCATATCTACCTGTCTAGTGCCTAGTACTGCCATATCTACAGTCTGGTGCCTAGTACTGCCATATCTACCATCTGGTGCCTAGTGCTGCCGTATCTACCTGTCTTGTGCCTAGTACTGCCGTATCTATCTACCTGTCTGGTGCCTAGTACTGGCGTAACTACCATCTTGTGCCGAGTACTGCCATTTCTACCGTCTTGTGCCTAGTACTGCCGTATCTACCTGTCTGGTGCCTAGTACTGCTGTATCTACCTGTCTGGTGCCTAGTACTGCCGTATCTACCTGTCTTGTGCCTAGTACTGCTGTATCTACCGTCCGGTGCCTAGTACTGCCGTATATACCGTCTGGTACCTAGTACTGCTGTATCTACCTGTCTGGTGCCTAGTACTGCCATATCTACCTGTCTAGTGCCTAGTACTGCCATATCTACAGTATGGTGCCTAGTACTGCCGTATCTACCATCTGGTGCCTAGTGCTGCCGTATCTACCTGACTTGTGCCTAGTACTGCCATATCTATCTACCTGTCTGGTGCCTAGTACTGTCGTATCTTCCATCTTGTGCCGAGTACTGCCGTAACTACCGTCTTGTGCCTAGTACTGCCGTATCTACCTGTCTTGTGCCTAGTACTGCCGTAACTACCGTCTGGTGCCTAGTACTGCCGTATATATACCGTCTGGTGCCTAGTACTGCCATATCTACCATCTTGTGCCGAGTACTGCCGTATCTACCTGTTTTGTGCCTAGTACTGCCGTAACTACCGTCTGGTGCCTAGTACTGCCGTACATACCATCTGGTGCCTAGTACTGCCGTATCTACCTGTCTGGTGCCTAGTACTGCCGTATCTACCTGTCTGGTGCCTAGTACTGCCGTATCTACCTGTCTTGTGCCTAGTACTGCTGTATATACCGTCTGGTACCTAGTACTGCCGTATCTACCTGTCTGGTGCCTAGTACTGCCGTATCTACCTGTCTTGTGCCTAGTACTGCTGTATATACCGTCTGGTACCTAGTACTGCCGTATCTACCTGTCTGGTGCCTAGTACTGCCATATCTACCTGTCTTGTGCCTAGTACTGCCATATCTACAGTCTGGTGCCTAGTACTGCCGTATCTACCATCTGGTGCCTAGTGCTGCCGTATCTACCTGACTTGTGCCTAGTACTGCCATATCTATCTACCTGTCTGGTGCCAAGTACTGCCGTAACTTCCATCTTATGCCGAGTACTGCCGTAACTACCGTCTTGTGCCTAGTACTGCCGTATCTACCTGTCTGGTGCCTAGCACTGCCGTATCTACCTGTCTTGTGCCTAGTACTGCTGTATCTACCGTCCGGTGCCTAGTACTGCCGTATATACCGTCTGGTACCTAGTACTGCTGTATCTACCTGTCTGGTGCCTAGTACTGCCATATCTACCTGTCTAGTGCCTAGTACTGCCATATCTACAGTATGGTGCCTAGTACTGCCGTATCTACCATCTGGTGCCTAGTGCTGCCGTATCTACCTGACTTGTGCCTAGTACTGCCATATCTATCTACCTGTCTGGTGCCTAGTACTGTCGTATCTTCCATCTTGTGCCTAGTACTGCCGTATCTACCTGTCTTGTGCCTAGTACTGCCGTAACTACCGTCTGGTGCCTAGTACTGCCGTATATATACCGTCTGGTGCCTAGTACTGCCGTATCTACTGCCTGGTGCCTAGTACTGCCGTATCTACCTGTCTGGTGCCTAGTTCTGCCGTATCTACATGTCTTGTGCCTAGTACTGCCATATCTACCTGTCTTGTGCCTAATACTGCTGTATCTACCGTCTGGTGCCTAGTACTGCTGTATATACCGTCTGGTACCTAGTACTGCCGTATCTACCTGTCTGGTGCCTAGTACTGCCATATCTACCTGTTTAGTGCCTAGTACTGCCATATCTACAGTCTGGTGCCTAGTACTGCCGTATATATACCGTCTGGTGCCTAGTACTGCCGTATCTACCTGTCTGGTGCCTAGTACTGCCGTATCTACATGTCTTGTGCCTAGTACTGCCATATCTACCTGTCTTGTGCCTAATACTGCTGTATCTACCGTCTGGTGCCTAGTACTGCCGTATATACCGTCTGGTACCTAGTACTGCCATATCTACCTGTCTGGTGCCTAGTACTGCCATATCTACCTGTCTAGTGCCTAGTACTGCCATATCTACAGTCTGGTGCCTAGTACTGCCATATCTACCATCTGGTGCCTAGTGCTGCCGTATCTACCTGTCTTGTGCCTAGTACTGCCGTATCTATCTACCTGTCTGGTGCCTAGTACTGGCGTAACTACCATCTTGTGCCGAGTACTGCCATTTCTACCGTCTTGTGCCTAGTACTGCCGTATCTACCTGTCTTGTGACTAGTACTGCCGTATCTACTGTCTGGTGCCTAGTACTGCCATATCTATCTACCTGTCTGGTGCCTAGTACTGCCGTAACTACCGTCTGGTGCCTAGTACTGCCGTATCTACTGTCTGGTGCCTAGTACTGCCGTATCTACTGTCTGGTGCCTAGTACTGCCGTATCTATCTACCTGTCTGGTGCCTAGTACTGCCGTATCTACCTGTCTTGTGCCTAGTACTGCCGTCTCTACCTGTCTGGTGCCTAGTACTGCCGTATCTACCTGTCTGGTGCCTAGTACTGCCGTATCTACTTGTCTTGTGCCTAGTACTGCCGTAGCTACCTGTCTGGTGTCTAGTATTGCCATATCTACCTGTCTGGTGCCTAATACTGCCGTATCTACCTGTCTGGTGCCTAGTACTGCCGTATCTGTAATACCTGCCTGCTGGTACATACCCACTGACGTATTCATTGCACTCCAGTGGTGCTGTCCTGTGACATAACTCCACAAAAATAATGGAGATCAAAAATATGAAGGATAAAAAATAGGGAAAGATGAAGGTCCACTTCCTCATAGTTCTGAAGCTGCTGCCACTAGTCATGACATAGACAATGAAATGCCAACAACGTCATCTGCAAGACCTTCCCATCACTGTACGTGAAGAGGTGGCTCCTTCCACCATTTTCAGTAAGCCCTCTGCATATGCTGGAAGGAGCTAGTTCCAGATTTTATTAATGAAGGTGATGTTGTACACCAGGAGGAGGATATTGATGTAGCTGGCGCTGAGGAGGAAGATGGCAAGAAGGATGGAGAGGGGGTTTGCTTAAATGTCGCACCAGGGGGAATGAGGCACCGGGAGGGTGGTGGGAAGTTGTTGTCCATGGGATGAAAAAGTCCATCGTCATGCCTGGGCAGAGGACCAATAAATCCACCTCTACAATCTCAAATTTTTTTATCCGAATCCGGACAACAAATGTATTGCCATTTGTAGCTTATGTAAAACTCCAATAAGCAGAGGTGAGGATCTTGCCCAACTAGGGACATCCTCCCTTCTACGTCACCTAAACAACCTTCATAAGTCAGTGTTTAGTTCAGGAACTGTGGCTAGCAGTCCAGGGACACCTAAATCCCTTGGTCCTCCTTTTGGAGCCAAGCGCCTTAAAAGCACACCACCAACTCGCTCCTCATCAAATTCCTCCTTGATCCGGTTCGGGGGGAGTCCTGCAGGCCATGTCACCTGCACGACTGACTCCATAGATTCCTCCGGAGGATCCTGCAGTGCTACGCCTACTACTACTGCCGCTGCTGCTGTTGCAGCTCCTGGAAGTCAGTCATCATCCCAGAGGGGAAGTCGTAAGACCAGTACGTTTTTTACTAAGCAATTGACCGTCCAACAGTCATTTTCCATGAGGACGAAATAGGACAGCAGTCATCCTATGGCAAAGGGGATAACTGCGGCCTTGACAGCTATGTTGGTGTTAGGCATGCGTCCGGTGTCCGCCATCAGTGGAGTGGGATTTAGACGGTTGATGGAGGTATTGTGTCCCCGGTACCAAATCCCATCTAGATTCCACTTCACTAGGCAGGTGATACCCGCGATGTACAAGGACGTCAGAAAAAGTGTCCTCAGTGCCCTGAAAAATGCGGCTGTACCCACTGTCCACTTAACTACGGACATGTGGACAAGTGGATCTGGGCAAACTAAGGACTGTGGTAGATGCACCGCCTTCCGCAGCAGCATCTCCTGCACGCCAGCTCCTTCCAAGGCAGGCTACGCTGTGTATCACCGGTTTAAGGAAGAGGCACAATGCCGACAACCTCTTAGAGAAACTGAGGGAAATCATCTCCCAGTGGCTTACCCCCCTTAGACTCTCCTGGGGATTTGTGGTGTCGGACAATGCCAGTAACATTGTGCGGGCATTAAACATGGGCAATTTCCAGCACGTGCCATGTTTTGCCCACTCAATAAATTTGGTGTTTTCATCAGAAGTGACAGGAGCGTGCAGGAGATGCTTGCAGTGGGCCACAAAATTTACGGACAATTTGGCATTCTGCCACTGCGTGCCGAAGGCTGGAGCGTCAGCAAAAACTCCTCAACCTGCCCTGCCATCAGCTTAAACAAGAGGTGGTGACGCGCTGGAACTCCACCCTCTAAATGCTGCAGAGGATGGAGGAGCAGCAGAACGCCATTCAAGCCTACACGGCCACCTACATCATAGGCAGAGGAGCGTGGCTGCACCTGACTCAAGCGTGGAGGCTGATTTCCATGTTTTGCAAGGTTCTCCAGCCATTTGAACTAGCCACACGTGAAGTCAGTTCCGACACTGCCAGCTTGAGTCAGGGGAGAGAAGCAGTTGGACAAAGGGAAGGAGCTAAAGCGTAGCGATTCCGCAAAGCATGTCGCTCTTGTGGATGAAGCCCTCCATATGCTTTGCACCAGGATATGAGGGTGGTGAGTCTGTTAAAGTCAGATGAATACGTTCTTGCCACCGTGCTCGATCTTTGGTTTAAAGCGTATGATGTGTCTCTGTTTCCGGCGGAAACAAGTCTACAAAGGTGCAAAGACCTGCTGGTCAGGAGTTTGTTGTCTGAAGCAGTGTTCCCTCTAAGCTGTGCACGCGTGCGCGTGCACACACCTCGACGAGTGTGCGCACAGACATTACAACAGAGTGCACAAAGCAGCGGTGGTCCCTTTTTGCAGTTGTGGACTCAATTAATGTGTGTTTCACCCATTAACTACATTGTGTGCTGTGTTTTGAATGTTTAAATGTTTAATATCATTTTGAAGTAAAGTTAGCACAAATGCTGAATGTCATTATCCAGTTATATATAAGTGATGCACAAAAATTGAAATTTCCTTCCAAAATTGCACAGCCAAAATCTTTAGCCGCACACAGCCTTTATAAAATTAGAGGGAACATTGGTCTGAAGGGGACCGTGTCACTGTCCCATCTCCTCCTTCATTTTCTCCCACACCTGTGCCTGTGAGGAAACAGCTGCAATTTTCCACACAACCCGCTGGCGGGGATGCAGGGCAGGCAGGAGGTAGTTTTGACATCTGGTCCGGACTCGAGGACCTGGCAACGATTGCTGACATGTCTACTGTCGGTGCATTGGATGCTGTCACCATTGAAAAAAATGGTGGAGGATAACTTTGGTGACAGCATCCAAGTACTTGTCAGACAGTACTTACCTGTACTGGCAGGAAAAAAAGCTAGTTTGGAAGCCCCTGTACAAACTGGCTCTATTTTACCTGAGTTGTCTTCCCTCCAGTGTGTACTCCGAAAGAGTTTTTAGTGCAGCGGGGAGCCCGGTCAGTGAGCGGCGAAGGAGGTTGCTTCCACAAAATGTGGAGAAGATGATGTTTATAAAAATGAATTGTCAATTATTCAATGAAGACCAGGAATTGCCTCCAGAGATTATAACGGGACCTGTGATTGTGGAGTCCAGCGGGGACAAATTGATAATCTGTGAGGATGAGGAAGTACACACTGAAGGGGGCGAGGAATCAGAGGAGGAGGATGACGAGTGATGATGACATCTTGTCGCTGTAGAACCATGTATACAGGGAGATATTATTATGAATTGGTTTTTTTGTGTGGGGGTCCAAACAAACCAATCATTTCAGCCACAGTTTTGTAGGTCCTGTTGCTGAAAAGTTTGGTTTGTTAAAGTGTTCATGTCCTATTTTTGCAACATAAGGCTGGGTGGGATGCAATTCCATCTTGCATCGCCATTCATTAATCCCACTTCCTACAGTCATTCATGGGGTAACTGGACTTGTCTTTCAATGCATACAACTGTTTGCATTCTTCTTGACAGTGGTAATAAATTTAATAAATTATAAGCAATCACAGAGCTGACCAATCCCACTGCTGAGATTAATTGATTGCTGCACGAATCGCCCACTGCCCCTCGGCTGCACATCGTAAACACGATCAAGCCAGATACGATTAGGAAGGAAGCCACCCGTACGAAATGGTATACAGCTCCAACCCAGGGGTAAAAGTGGTCCTAAAGAGGTGGGGGAACTCTTTTTCATCTGCCACCTAGTAATTGATTAGCCCCCTCCCCTCCACCCATTAGGCAATGATTTAAGAGACAACTGGTAATAATAAATGAATAATAATCACAAAATTAATCAGATTTAATTAATTAATAATAATCACACAATCAAGCCAAATAGGGGTCTTGTTGGATGTTAAACTGATCCAAACAGTTACACACTTGCAGAGAAACAAAGGGCCTTATTCCAGTTCACTCTTAGAGGCAAATTCCTTCTTAGATGGACAAAACCATGTGCATTGCAGGGGGGCAGATGTAACATGTGCAGAGAGAATTAGCTTTGGGTGAGTTATTTTGTTTCTGTGCAGGGAAAATACTTTATTTTTACACTGCAATATAGATCTCACTTTGAAGCAAAACCCCACCCAAATCTAATTCTCTCTGCACGTGTTACATCTGCCCCACCTGCAGTGCACATGGTTTTGTCCAGCTAAGAAGGAATTTGCCTTTAAGAGTGAACTAGAATAAGGCCCAAAGTGCTGCACGAAAATCCCACCGCTCCTGGGCTGCACATGGTAAACAGCCAGTTAGATCCAGCCAGATAGGGGTCTTGTTGGCTGCTTAACTGTACATGTACGGTTAGGTAGGAAGCCACCGGTTGCTTAAAAGCGATACATCTCCAACCCAGGGGTCCCAGAGAGGTGGAGGAACTCTTCCAACTTCTACCTAATAATTGATTAGCCCCTCCCCTCCACCTATTAGGCAATGATTTAAGAGACGACTGGTAATAAATGAATAATAATCACAAAATTAAATCAGATTACATTAATTAATAATAATAATCATAATCACACAACCAAGCCAGATAGGGATCTTCTTGGATGTTAAACTGATCGAAACACTTACACACTTGCAGATAAACTCTGTGCTGCACGAAACGCCCACCGCTCCTTGGATGCACATGGTAAACATGGTAAACCGTGCACTATCAAGCCAGATAGGGGTCTTTTTGGGGCCTAGTTTTTTAAACTGCCATCCTGTCTGCCGCTGCAGTGCCACTCTTACACTTGTGCCGCACACTTGTGTGGCTTAGCATAGTTATCCTTTTGCCCTACAAACAATATTGTGAGGCGTTTAGAATAGACTGGAAATGAGTGGAAATGAATGTTATTGAGGTTAATAATAGCGTAGGAGCAAAAAATATAATAATAATTCTGCGATTTTAGCAGTTTTTATGCTTTAAAAAAAAAAAAATCAGAACCCAAAACGTTTAGGGGGTGTTTTGCCAAAGCCCATTAGAACCCAAAACCTGACGGTAATCAGAACCCAAAACGCAAAAAGTGGCCGGTGTATGGCCCTTATTTTTTTAAATATAAAATAGGATAATCAGGGCAGCCGAGAGGGGGGGAGCAGGTACTAATTACCCAGGCTTCCTGGAGGGGCTCTGCAGGGGCCCTGGTCTGACCCTTCCCTTCCCCGTCCGTCCGTCCCTCCCAGGTAGCAACAGCAGCACACACTTCTATAGCAGGCTCAGCATGAGCAGCTCACTGACAGCGTGTAGGTGTGTGCTGCTGCTGCTGAGTTTAGAGTTTTCTTTAACGCTCATCTAAACATTTTGGGGGCGTGGCCTAAGTGTGGGAGGTGGCCACACCTCCCACACTTAGGCCACACACCCTAAATTTTACCTGAGGATAATATGTGTTTGTGTGTGGGGAATGATATGGACTTGCACTGTCCCAGAAATCCTGGGTCCTGCCTCAGCCACCAGCTATAAAATCCTGACAAATTCTCCATTTGGGGGCCCAGCATTTCCCATGACCCGATGGCACTGACAACCACTGCAGTAGGATCAAGAAGTGCCACTTTCAAGCACCCGCAGTCTCCTCACATCCACCTGACCTCGTCTCCCTTCTCGTACACTGCAGTATGTCACTGGGGAACAACCCAGGTAACCTGTACCTCATGGAGAGTGGGAACCAGGGAGGGAGAGCATTGGGACCAGGTTGCAGCAATGATCTTGATGACAACACCACAACTTAATTATACCTGCCTCTGCCTATGGTCCTCAATAGGGTTTCATAGGAAAAAAAGATATGGCAGATGGGCATCCTGGTGATCCTGCTTCCCAGCCTCACCCGGCCGCCTCTCTCCCTGCTCCAGGGCAGCCTTGCCTATGTCACCCACAGCTTGTCACCCTCTCTCTCCCTGTGACCCTCTTCCTCTCCCCCATTGCCCTCTAGGCCTGATTAAGTACCGCAGTCATTTACTAAGAAACGGCTTAACGCTGCCCACCACCCTGCGGAACACATCCCCTTGCATACGGCTGAAGGAGAGAAATCATTTGATGGTCACCGACCAGCACCTTCTACAACATAGTAGATAGTGGGGGAAATTTTCTAAGCCAGATACGGCTAAAAAAATCGTATTTGAATAGTAAAATATGAATTTTTTAGGCGTATAAGTATTTTCTTTCTGTCCAGAAAATACATTAATTCATATTCTTATTCATGGCACATTCGTATTTGTATTTACAAATAAGAATGTATATGCCATCGATAGAATATGAATAGGAGTTACCTTTCTTAATTTACTAACTGGCCGAATAATACGGCCGCTAATTACCGGCAATTAGTGGGATATGGGCGCTAATTGAAGAACAAATACGCCAGGAAAATACACTTCATTTTTCTGGCGTATTTGGCAGAAGCCTGCACGGAAATTATTAAAGTAATAAAGTCTAATGTAAGTAATAAAGTTTTATTTTTCTTGTGTGTCAGTGTGTTTATTTAACTATTTGTATTGCTGTGGAACTACAAGTTCCAGCGGGCCCTTTATTGCAGAGCATGCTGGGACCATAGGCGAATCTAGGGGGTGGCCCGGGGTTGCACCATTTTGTAGCTGAGGAATGGGGCTTTCCAACGAGCCCAGCCCAGTGTCTCTAGCCCCCTGGGAACCGGAGATACTGCCAGGCAAAGCTGGAACGTTTTCCCTATAGGATAACATGGGACCCGCTAATTCCGACCCCCACCCAGTTCAACGGCTGCCAGTTCCCCCCCTTCGGCATCACTGAAGCTCGAGGTTGATCTCAGTCGAACCCAAATCGCTGGGCCTTCAATCTGATACCAGGCTGGATCCATATGGGTTAATTGGTTCCAGGGATATTGAGGTTAAACTGTTTTTTTTTTATTTCTTAAATGTAATTTCATGACTGTTTATGTTCTTTGAGGGTAGATTTCTCTGGAACCAAACAGCCCAGTTTCACGGGACCAAAATCATTTGAAGCCAACTCAAAAGTTCTTCAATATGATACTGGTCTCATGTAAATGGGTCAGTTGGTTCCGAAGATATAGCTGGTTGGTTAAAGGGGGGTAGGGAGAGGGGAGTGGTTGTCTCTCCCCCTCACACCAGAAAATGCAGGGACTAGGCCGGTGTATAAGAGGTCAGCCTGGGAATGTCCCTGCATGATCCTGTGACCATATTCCCGGGTAAATCCCTGCATTTTCTGTGTGGATACATCTACCCTCAATGTTCTTTGAGGGTAGATTTCTCTGGAACCAAACAGCCCAGTTTCACAGGACCAAAATCATTTGAAGCCAACTCAAAAGTTCTTCAATATGATACTGGTCTCATGTAAATGGGTCAGTTGGTTCCGAAGATATAGCTGGTTGGTTAAAGGGGGGTAGGGAGAGGGGAGTGGTTGTCTCTCCCCCTCACACAAGAAAATGCAGGGACTAGGCCGGTGTATAAGGGGTCAGCCTGGGAATGTCCCTGCATGATCCTGGGACCATATTCCCGGGTAAATCCCTGCATTTTCTGTTGTGAAAGGGGTATTTCAAACAGCTGTGACCTGCAGTGCTCTGAATACAGCCGGGCAGCCCCCTGCTCTCTGCCCAGCTGTCAATGACTGTCACCCCTGCAGCTTCCACTCCAATTCTTCTCCCCGCTTTCACCTCAGCCCGCCCCCCCTTTAATCATGTGGTGCCAGCGCCCGGCGTGCTCCCCCGACGTCACGCGCAACAACAGCGTGCACAATATTTCAAATGTCCACTCGGCTAGAGGGGACACCAGGAGGGGAGTGGGAGCGTGCTCTGCGCTGCGCTCTGCTCCTCTCCCCATAGAAGCAGCTGCACCGCTCTCCATCTCTCCCTGCAGCAGCAACGAAGGCTCATATAAAAATGTACAGTAAGTGGCACTTTTAGGGGCATTGCTTAAGGGACGCTACAAGTGGCGGTATGTGGGGGCATTACGCATAATGTGTTGCTTAATGTGTAAGGGACATTACGGTGTGCAGCATCATGTGTAAGGGACATTACGGTGTGCAGCATCATGTGTAAGGGACATTACGGTGTGCAGCATCATGTGTAAGGGGCATTATGTGTGCAGCATAATGTATAAGGGGCATTATGTGTGCAGCCTCATGTGTAATGGGTACTATGGTGCGCGACATCCCCTTGAACTTCTTTTCACCAGTTTAATATTTTTTTATATTGCAGCGTGGGCAGTTGCCACGCTGCCCTCTTGTACACAATTCAGAGGGGCCGGGCAGCAGTGGAGCTCAGAGCCAGGAAGCAGTACATCCTGGCTCTGTCCAGTGGAGCCCGGCGCCACCTGGCACTTGGGAGAAGTAAAGGTCGCCTCCTGGGTCGCAGTAGAGAACGGCGCCTCCTGGGGAGCATTAAAGGCCACGCCATCCGGGGAGCCGTAAATCCTGGCGCTGCCACCCCCCAGGAAGCAGTAAAGCACGGCTCAGTGTCACGGAGGGGAGCAGTGCTGGGAAATGGTACAGCCCAGCACAGAAGAGCAGGGGAGCCCAGTGAAAGGAGCTGGTGAGTGCATTTGCAGACCTGCCACTGCCAGGGGGAAGCCAGTCGAACCCTTTCTAACACCCCACCCCTCCCCCATACCCTCTCTTTTAATCTCTCTTTTTTGCTCGCTCACCATTCCATTTTTTCCCCTCCATGTTCTCTTTCCCCCACCTCTTGCTCTCTTCCCCCTGTCCCCTCTTTCTTTCAACCCTTTCTCATTCCACCGCTGTCTCACATCTCTTTCTCTCCCTGCCCCTTGTCTCTTTCACCTCTATATCTCTTCTTTTCCCTCTCCTTCATTCCTCCCTCTCCCTCCAACAGTCTCACTCTTTCTTTCTCCCCCCTACCTATACACTTGGCTCTGTCTCTCTCTCTACCTGACACCCTCTCCCTCTCCCCCTGTCTCTCCTTTTTTCTCTCCCTGACACTCACACTCTTGATCCTTTCTTCCTATCTCCCTCTCTCCTGCTGACCCCCCTCCTCCCCTAGTGGCATTATAGTGACAATGGGGGGGGGGGGGGGGGGCCTTTCAGGATTTTGCTATGGGGCCAACGAGGTTGTAGTTAAGCCCCTGGACAGAGGGGTGTTGTGCAGTGCAGACTGCACACTTCAGAGAGGTTTGTGCTGTGCAGTGCAGAGGGGTGTTGTGCAGTGCAGACTAAAGGGGTTTGTGCAGTACAGAGGGGTGGTGTGCAGTGCAGAGGGGTTTGTGCTGTGCAGACTCAGAGCTGAGGGGTTTGTGCAGTGCAGAGGGGTTTGTGCTGTGCAGACTGCAGAGGGGTTTGTGTAAATATATAATACTAGGTGATTCATCGCGCTCTACGGGCGCTCTTCACACCGTCGTAAGGGGCTGCGCCCCCTTAATTTGTGAGCGTTTTTATTGTAAGAAATATGGTTAGAATTGTATGAAAGATGCCCTGTATTGCAACTTGAGTTATAGGTGAAATGTGTTAAATAGAGAGCATATGATTTGGAAGGGTGTGTGTAATGTTTTGTTTAATTAAAAAGCGGTTGTTTAGGTGTGTGTGTGTGTGCGCAATAGTATAGTAGGGTGTTTTTGTGTCAGCGGCTCCCCACTGGCGGATGTCACGACACAGGAAAACATGAGGCTGGGTAGTGATAGGGATGTGTGGGCATACGGGGGACTAAAGAGGAGGGTGGGGGACACTGTGCAGCTTCTGCCAGTGGATGGGGGTCCAGCATGGCAGCACAAGAGTACAGGACGGTGGCCCTGAGTCAGTGTCTCCTCCTACTGGGTGGGAGTTAGAGTGCATGAGAGCAGGAGGCTGGGCTATGAGGCGTGATAGGGGTATGTGGGCGACACAGCGTTAGCGACTCCCCAGTGGTGGAAGTTACGGTTCAGGAGGGCAGGAATCTGGGTAGTGATAGGGGTGTGTGGGCAAACGGGGGACTAAAGAGGAGGGTGGGGGACACTGTGCAGCTTCTGCCAGTGGGTGAGGGTCCAGCATGGCAGCACAGGAGTACAGGACGGTGGCCCTGAGTCAGTGTCTCTTCCTACTGGGTGGGAGTTAGGGTGCATGAGAGCAGGAGGCTGGGCTGTGAGGCATGATAGGGGTATGTGGGCAACACAGCGTCAGCGACTCCCCATTGGTGGAAGTTACGGTTCAGGAGAGCAGGAAACTGGGTAGTGGTTGGGGTGTCTCGGCATATGGGGGACTAAAGAGGAGGATGGGGGACACTGTGCAGCTTCTGCCAGTGGGTAAGGTTCCAGCGTGGCAGCACAGGAGTAAAGGACGGTGTCCCTGAGTCAGTGTCTACTCCTACTGGGTGGGAGTTAGGGTGCATGAGAGCAGGAGGCTGGGTGGTAAAGCATGATAGGGGAATGTGGGCAACACAGGGTGAGCGCGTCCCCACTGGCGGAAGTTACTGGGCAGGAGAACAGGAGGGAGGGCAGTGATAGAGGTGTGTGGGCATGAGGAGTACTAAAGGTTTTTGGCTGTTGCAGAGTAGGGATGGGCATTGGTGCAGACGCCATCGATGGTTGGCATTGATGGTGATTTTGCACCTTGCCATCGATAGTAGTAACATATTACTTGGATAACCATCGATTGTTGCTATCGATGGTAATCCATTATATCTGACTGAATAGGCCGTGGGTCAATCAGAACTCGGTGGCGGGATTTCCGGGTGTGGGGGGCCCGATGTCAGGATCCCAACTGGTCGGACTCAGACAGCATGGCGAGCGCAACAAAGCCCCTTGTGGGCTTGCTGCACTCAACACACTGCTATTCTATTCTCCCTCTATGGGGGTCGTGGACCCCCACGAGGGAGAATAGCCGGTGGCCATCGAGAACCCGCCTGTCAGTGTTTTAACAGTTGGGATCCCGACGTCGGGTAAATGACGGTCGGGATCCCAACTGTCGGGACCAAGTCCGGCACTCCCCTTGCCACGGGCTGCAGGCTTAAATGCTTTAAACACTACATGAACTAAATCTCTTATTAGTAATATAGGGCCTTATTTTGGTTCATTCTTTCTGACAAAATCCTTCTTAGATGGACAAAACCATGTGCACTGCAGGTGGGGCAGATGTAACATGTGCAGAGAGAATTAGATTTGGGTGAGTAATTTTGTTTCTGTGCAGGGAAAATACTGACTGCTTTATTTTTACACTGCAATATAGATCTCACTTTGAAGTAAAACCCCACCCAAATCTAATTCTCTCTGCACAAGTAACACCTGCCCCACCTGCAGTGCACATGGTTTTGCCCATCTAAGAAGGATTTTGTCAGAAAGAATGAACCAAAATAAGGCCCATAGTGAGTGCAGAGGCCTTGTGATTTCTATTTAAACAATGTGGCTACAAACCACGTGCACCCCAAATCTAGGAATGGTGAGTGCCATGGATTACTGCTTTTGTTTTTAAATATATCCCTGAAAATTTAAACTGAAAGCTCTAAAACTTCTTACACCTGACTTTACCTACTTGTAAATGTGGTTTTACATATATATGTTACAACAAGTATTTGCCTCCATTACAGAAAATGCAATATATTGGGTGTTGTGTAGTTAATCATTGGTACAGAGCATCAGTTTTACATACATTGTATGATTGTTATTTTTTTTTTTTTTTTTTAACAGGGATGTTTTGAAAATGAAGAGAAGATATGAAGTGGGTTTAGAGAAGCTAGAATCTGCTTCATCACAAGTGGCTATCATGCAAAGCGAATTAGAGGCTCTCCAGCCACAGCTGATCGTTGCTAGCAGAGAGGTGGATGAGATGATGGTTGTCATTGAGAAGGAGTCAATTGAGGTGGCTAAAACGGAAAAGATTGTAAAAGCCGATGAAGCTGTGGCTAATGAACAAGCGATGGCTGCCAAAGCAATCAAGGATGAATGTGACAGTGATCTGGCCCAAGCTTTGCCTATCCTGGAGTCTGCTCTTGCTGCTCTAGACACTCTTACTGCACAGGTTAGTTTCTGCTGTTCAAGTTCTTTCTATTTTGGTGTTTTTTAAGGTTCAGATAAATAACCGTTGTGTGGAAAAGAGATTACAATATTTAACCCTTGGAGTGCCGAGTGAATTTGTGAAATTGGTGTGAAAATTGCCAAGCAAACATTTGTATTCATCATAACGACCCGTAATGTTTACCTTATATATGAAATATAATCTTTTTTACACAACATTTTTTATTTGAATTTATATAACAAATGTGAGCGATGCTGGCATTTTTAGCCAATATTTTGCATATTGCTCACAGATGTTGCCACTCATATTTTAATCATGTAATCAATGAAGCAGGATTGATTTTTTTTTAAATAGTTTTTTTAGCTTTATTAAAATGTGTGCTTGGAATTCTCTATATGTGCCCAATTGTCAAACAGCTGAATAATTGAATATTGCAAGTAGATATTCATATTTACATGATAAATGTCATGTTCTTATTTCTGAAATGTTATCTTGATTTGAGCTGTCCACTCACATTTTTAAAATACAGCTAGAAAACTTAATTACTGTAAATACAATGTGCATAGAAATTCAGAAATGTGACTGTTTTGTATCATTCTTCTAGGACATTACAGTGGTTAAGTCTATGAAAAGTCCCCCGGCTGGGGTGAAGCTGGTTATGGAGGCAATTTGCATCCTGAAAGGAGTGAAACCAGATAAAATACCTGACCCCTCTGGTTCAGGTCGAAAAATAGAAGATTTCTGGGGACCAGCGAAGAGAGTGCTGGGTGATATGAAATTTCTTCAATCTCTTCATGATTATGATAAAGACAATATTCCAGCAGCTTATATGAGTGTCATAAGGAAGCAATATATTACCAATGCTGAATTTATTCCAGACAAAATCCGGAATGCATCTACAGCTGCCGAGGGGCTTTGCAAATGGGTTATTGCCATGGATTCCTATGATAAGTAAGAATAAATAAAATGCAAAGTATTCTATATTGAAATGCAGTAGATGGGAAAATATTGCATATTGAGATTCCCAATATTTAATATTGAGTTAAAACTTTACATAGTCTTTCAACTAGAGGGCACTTAAGTTCAAGTTATAGAGGTAACCCTAGCATACGGCCCAAAATAAGCTGTTATATCTTTATAATAGGCATGTGCACACACTTTCTTTTTGATAATATTGAGGTTTATTCAGAAGATATGAATAAATTGTGTATAATGCAGTGCTTTTTTAAGATGCAGAGGATGAAAGCTGTTAGGAATCACAATATGATGCTTTTATGTATGTGGCTGTAATACATCTTCCTCTATTATTAGTTCTTTGGGGCGGCTAAGTTGCAAAGTCCATGGACCTAATCTAGGTTATTTTGTGCTATTTGAGGAGATAAAAATATGGAAACATCCGTACTTAATTTGTACACAATGTAATGAAGTGCTACATATACAAGATCGACTTTTAGAAAATTGTTATTTATACGTCGTATATAACTGAAAATTAACTTAAATGAAGGATAAATTAAATAATTTTACCTTGGACTCTCAAATGACAATGGGAGTGATTCTAGTCCCTTCGGAAAAAGGTGAATTCGTTCAGAAGTGACAATTAAACTGGAAAGGTGGGCGTAAAGGTGGAAAATGCAGTTTAACATTGATAAATGTAAACTAATTCATTATGATAACAAAAATGAACAAGCTACTTATAGGCCAAATGGAGTTATTATAGGGAATTCTGCTGTAGAGAAGGACTTGGGGGTCATCATAGATGAAAAATTGGGTAATAGTGCACACTGCTCAAGTGCAGCAGCAAAAGCAAACCAGACACTGGAATGCATTAAACGGGGAATGGATTCAATGTGATAATGAACTTTAAATGGCATTGGTGAGACCACACTTGGAATACTGTGTTCAGTTCTGGGCACCGCACCTTAAAAAGGACATAACTGAATTGGAACAGGTACAGAGAAGGGCGACTAAGCTAGTAAAAGGTCTTGAACCACTAGAACACAAAGATAGGTAAACCAGGCTGAATATGTTTTCACTGGAGAAACGGAGGTTAAGAGGTGATATGATTATTACTGTATGTTCATATACAGGATTGGGAATCATATGAAATGGGGAGATGATTTGTTTACTAGCAGGCCTATACTTAGAACACGCAGGCATGTACTGAGGCTTGATGAAAATAAATTCTGTACTGAATTAAGAAGAGGATTCTTCACCATCAGAGCAGTAACATTCTGGAAGTCATTGCCAGTGGGGGTGGTTACAACAACTACTGTTAATGAAATTATATCAAAACTGGATACATTTTTGGCCAGTAAGGGAATCCTATAAATAAGTCAAGTCAGTAGTTACAAGTCAGATAGGTTGAACTTGTTGGACTAATGTATTTTTTCAGCCTTAATTACTATGTTACTACTAGGCGCTCTTCAAACCGTCGTAAGGGGCTACTCGCTGGAGCAGCGGGTCTGCCTGCAACTCCCCAGAGCCACGGGTATGCCCGCACCCCCTGCCCGCTGGATTGGCGGTGTCGGCAGACCCGCTGCTCCAGGGGTGGGGTGTGAAGCAGAACCGCTGCATGCGGGGGTTGGGGGGTGCGGGCAGACCAGCTGCTGGGGGGGCAGTCCCGCCGCTCTGGGTGGAGGGGTGGGGGCGGGCATACCCGCTGCTCCAGCGAAAGGGGGGGAGGGCGGGCATACCCATTGCTCCAGGGGGGTTGTGCAGGCATACCCGCTGATGGGGGGGAGGTTACGTGGGTGCAGGACTGCTGTTGGGGGGGTGTTGCGTGCGGGCAGACTGCTCATGGGGGAGGGGGTGGTGTCTCGCCGCTCCGGGTGGGGGGGGCATGCTTGCTACAGCAGGAAGGGGGGGTTGCAGGCAGACCCGCTCATCCAGCGGGGGGGAGGGGTGGGTGACGGGCATACCCACTGCTGCTGGGGGGGATTTGGTGGGTTGCGGGCAGACACACTGCTATGGGGGTGGGTGGGGTGCACTGCTGCGGGGGGAGGGGGGTTGCAGGCAGACCTGCTACTCTGTGGGGGGGGGTTTGCGGGCAGACACCCTGCTATTGGGGTGGGGGGTGCACTGCTGCTGGGGAGGGGGGTGCGGGCATAGCCACTGCTCTAGCATGGGTGGCGGGTCGAGCAGCCCCGCTCATCCTGGGGGGGGTGCGGGCAGACCCGCTACTCCGGGGAGGGCAGGCATACGCACTGCTCCGGGGGGGGGGGGGGTGTGTGCAGGCATACCCACTGGGGTTTGGGTGCGGGCTGACCTGCTTGCGGGGGGTGGTTCGGGCAGATCCGCTCGTGGGGGGGTGGTGTCACGGGCAGACACGTTTGCCAGGGAGGGGGGGTGCGGGCAGACCCGCTCATCATCCAGAAGGGGGGGTGGCGGGCATACCCACTGCTGCTGGGGGGGGGGTTGGTGGGTTGCGGGCAGACCCGCTACTCCGGGGAGGGCAAGCATACACACTGCTCCCGGGGGGTTGTGCAGGCATGCCCACTGGGGTTTGGGTGCGGGCCAATCTGCTTGCGGGGGTGGTTCGGGCAGACCCGTTCATGGGGGGGCGCGGTGTTTTCAAAGGGGATGGGGGTGTGTATAATGCTGGTCTATCCCTAGGGGGGGCGGGTGTGTGTATAACGCTGGGCGTGGGGGGTGTCCTAAGGCAGAAACTATATGTGTATAATGCTGTCAATCACTCTTGTAACCCCGCCCAGCGTTATACACACAGGGGATGAGTGACAGATCTGGCTAAATATATAAGAGTTGTATGTTAGATGATTTGGGGGGATTGCACATGCGCATGGTCTTTTATGCACATGTGCAGGTCCCCTCTGCGAGTGGCTTTGGAGACTTGCATAATCGCTGACCTGTTCACAGGGAGTGGGACGAGCCAGAGGTGGATGGCGGTGGGGTTGGGTGTCACCCACAGGAACACCCATCGGGTGGGTGGATGTGTGCTGGGGGGCGGGCTGCTGACATCACAGGATGTCAGCTGCCCGTCCTGTCTAGGTCCAAGCACATCATTCTCCTGCAGCGGATACATGCGAGAGAATTTTTCTTTGGTACACAAACGGTTGAAGGGGGGTGGGATTTTTGGCAGGGTGGCGGGGCGGGCTCTCTGGCACTCGGTAAGTTGCGATGTTCGCAGTTTACCGAGTCAACTAGAATCAGCCGCTATATCCTTTCCTGCAAGACAAAGGAAATGTCAAGTAATGCAAATAAAGGGCTACTACTTCATATAATCTAATTGTGGTGCAAATTTAGTTAATTAAGCTAATTAAGTGCAGTGGTCAATATAAAATCAGCGAATCAGGTAGCAAGTGCTGATAATCACCTCTGCATCCACTCTAGCACCATAAAACTTCTGCCTCCTAAAAAATGAATAAATGTTTATTTATTGACAAGTAGTTGTGTTGCAATGACATTAATACAACCTTATTGCACATGGATTAGGTTTGTCTGTCCCTATTCTACCTGTTACGGCATAATCTGTACCACCATCCCATAAATGGATGTTTGCATTTTTGGTCTAAATGCTGATCTTACACAAAAATAGATGCAGTCCATTTCTAAAAGAATCACATTAATCAATATCCAAGGTGGTAACTAGGCATGTATGAGCAGTGTCAACGCACAGAGCCATGTGGGCGGTACCATTGCTGTCTTATGGCACCTGCATTTGGCTTGCAGGGTGCTGTGGGTCAAACTTACCTATTGTACTTTCAAATTGTACTCTCTGGGAGAAGCCTGAGTAGGAAAATCAGGTGTGCTTTCATGGTGTTGGGTCCAGAGCTCTTGTGCTATTATGCCAGATTAACATAGCATTGCATCACTAGGCCCTATCCCCATTGCATGGACTGTGGATTCATGTTAATGTTCTTCCAATTCTGCCCACTGCACTAGGAAATGGGCAGAATGTGCTTTACTCTTTCGCAGTAACCTCTAAATTATTATAGATTAAAGAGGTATATTTTATTGATAAGTAAAAATCCTTTAATGCAAACTATTTCATTGATGACATATTTCTAGAAACCTTTCTGTGATATGAAAGACTGCTCATAACACCAATTACAGCACTGTAGGAACTGATATAAAGAGCTATGTTGAGCAGTTGTATATTGCTTTACTGTATGCAGGTGATACTGGAGGTGAAATAAACAATGTATACTAAGGATTGACTCTGGTACGCAGGTGTGTCAATAACTAAATGCTGCAATGGTTTCTCATCTTATCGTAGCAAATTGAATATCACATGTCCCCATCTAAACAGTGTTCACTACTTTGTTCAAAACATTTTCAACATATTGTATAACATGCAATATTCTCATTACTTTAGAGTGGCCAAGGTAGTGGCTCCTAAAAAAGTAAAGTTGCACCAAGCAGAAAGTGAACTGAAGATTGCTATGGATAGTCTGAAGAAGAAACAGGCTGCTTTGAAGGAGGTACAGGATAAACTGGCCAAACTTGAGGAGAAACTTGAGGAAAACAAACAGAAGAAAGCAGACCTTGAAAACCAGGTGTGTAGCACGACTGTATATACTGATTTATGCTTGCAAATTGTGCTAATAAAATGTTTATTAATTGTAATGCTGGTTCCATTCAAATTACAATATGTTTGATCCCTTACATTGCCTCAATCTTAAGCAGTGTACACCAATTGGAAACAAGAATTTTCCTGCAAGAATACTATACATACTTATTTCACACATTTTGTAAGATAAAATGGGTGAATTTTACTAAGATCGAATGGGTACGAACGTATTCATTCGATCTTAACTATGGCAGTAATCAGCTGTTCGAATTTGGGTGTGTGAATGAGTACACCATCGATAGTATATGGCCATGAGTTCTATGGTGGTCGGCTCATTTACTAACATTCGTACTGCTGAAATTGGCTGCGAATTCTGCAGAAAATATGAATGGAAAATACTTCTAATTTTCCATTCGTATTTAGCTGAAGCCTTCAGGGATCAGTGCTGAGAGGGCTGGTCCAACTGCATTTTCTTATACACAAAATGCAGGAGCAGAAAAGGCCAACTTGCGTTCATCTATATATCAGCCATATAGAAGTTTGATATTTAGATTTCCTTGGAAGTTTATTTTTTATTCATCTGATAACATTAGCATATCAGAACTGATACAGCTTATTTATTAGACAAATCTAAAATATAATTACATTTTTAATTAATGACATGTAGGGGGGAATTTACTAAGAATACGAATACAAAAAATTGTATTCGTATTCTTACTACGAATTAATACGACTGCATATGGCTGTTTCAGCCATATGCAAAGTCGTGTTCCGGAGGGGAATTTACAAAGCAGTCAAATATGACTGCTTTGTAACCCTCCGATGTCGCATTGTTTCGTATTAGCGGCCATATATACGGCCGCTAATACGAATTCTTGCAGGCAGTCTACACGGATCAGTCAGATCCGTGCAGGCTGCAGAGTGTAAAAAAAAAAATAGAAAAAAAAAATACAAAAATCGTCGTGGGGTCCCCCCCCCCCACAGCCGTAACCAGCACCAGGCTGAAAGAGCCGGGGCTTGTAATAAAAAATCAGGAAACCCGGCAAATCGGGGTTCCCCGATTTTTTTAAAGCCAGCCGCAGGCTCCAGGTCCGGGGCTGGTTCCCAAAATACGGGGGACAAAATGAATAGGGGTCCCCTGTATTTTAAGAACCAGCCCCAGGCCAAACCAGCCAGCAGGGTAATGTCACAGCCGGGGACACTTATTATATAAGGTCCGCAGCCAAAACATCACCCTACTGACCAGTCAGCCTGGCCAGGGGCCCTGAGGGAGTAGGGACCAGTGTTCCCCCTAAGGGGTGCACGTGTGCGCGCGCACACAACTCGCCGAGCGTGCGCACAGACATTACAACAGAGCACACAAAGCAGCAGTTGTTCCTTTTTTGCAGTTGTGGACTCAATTAATGTGTGTTTCACCCATTAACTACATTGTGTGCTTTGTTTTGAATGTTTAATATAATTTTGAAGTATAGTTGACACAAATGCTGAAGCCTGGTGCTGTCCCCGGTGACCCTGTACGGTGGCTAATTCAGTGTAAAAGAAAGAATAAATTATTGTTTAATACTGTGGAACTATGAGTATCAGCAAGCCTCACCCGCAAGCTGGGACTTGAAAAACCACAATCCCAGCATGCGGGGCATTAAAGGGCCCGCTGGCACTTGTAGTTCCACAGTATTAAAATTAGTCAAATAAACACACACACAGACACAATAAAAATAAAACTTTAATACGTCCAAAGCCCACACATACTGATACTGACCTATCTTGAGCCCATCGGTAGGTCCCTGGGTCCAGGGTCCGGTGCTCCTTGGTCCGGGGCTCCAGGGTCCGGGGCTCCATGGTTCAGGGTCCGGTGCCTTGGTTCCTGGGTCTGAGGCTGCAGAGCCCAGGGCCTTGGTTCCGAGGCTGGTCCGGGGCTCCAGGGCTGAAGAGTCCGGGGTCCTGGATCTGAAGAAATCCATGGGGGAACTGTGGAAGGAAATCCAACTCACCAAGCTCCTCCTGCGAAGATCTGTCCTCTTCGTTCTGAAGTAATCCAGGTCTTCTGCCACATGCTGATGATTCCGGCAGCTCCCCGCATCGGACTAAGGAGAGGCGCGGAGATGTTTCATCTTCCGCGCCTCTCCTCCGAATGATTCTATTGGCCGCCTAGCGGCCAATCAGTCGGCTGTAAATACGAATGTCCCATCAATATGAATACGTAAATTCGTATTTTTGGCATAGTAACTGCCCAAAATACGTATACGCCCCCAAAAAATCGTGTTTTCGTATGAAAATAACAATTTTTTAACATTTTTGTTAGTAAATTTACCCCGTAATAGCATGTCAAATTATGCCATAATCATTTTTTTATTAACAGAAAATAGGAAAACTGTTGAGTTGCACTAATGTACTATCAGGTGACTTGCTTCATTGTAATGTGGTTAAGCTTTCAGATATTACCTGTTGTAGGCTGATGATATAATAACTGTCTGTACTGAGTAATATTTTTGTCATTCTAGTGTAATGTGATAAGCATTTTAACTTGCATACTTAACAGAAAATAAGGTCTGGACACTTCATATAAATTATTTTCATGGAGCTTTAATTCATAAATTAGCTGGCAATGCATAGAAGGATTGATGATATTCAATAAAAGTTAATATTTATTGGCACCAAGGGTTTGTGTTCTGCTTTCCTAACAGCTAGTTTGGGTACTGTTTACTTTAATGATGTTTTCCATTCTCTCAGTAATTTCTCTTTGTAATCAATTGCCTAGATTTGGATTTTCAGTTTAGATCTAGAATTTAAGATCTGGCTTTAGAATGCAAGCTTTTGCAGAGTCTGAGGCACTGCCACTCATTGCGGCGTACACCCCCCCTAACCCGCCACTGTTGCCACCACCACTCCTGCTGATCTACCACATATACCACCACCCAAGCCCTTTATTGCCGCCACCGGCACCCCTCCCCACCCTCGTGGGACACAGGAGACAGGGGAGTCAGACTAGGTGCACAGGTGAGCCTGGACTGGGGACTGTGGCACAAGGGATCTGAAGACTGGTGGACTTGGGACACAGGGAGCAGAGGGTACAAGGGGAAAGGGGAGCCGGGACACAGGAAGCAAGGACTAATGATCCGGGAGCAGGGGGAGCCAGGACACAGGGGACGGGGGAAAGGGGAGTCGAGAGTCTCTTATTTTCTTGGAGCTTCAATTCACAAATTAGCTGGCAATAATTATGTGCCTCTGCATAGAAGGATTGATGAGCTTCAATAAAAGTTAATATTTATTGGCACCAAGGATTTGTGTTCTGCTTTCCTAACAGCTAGTTTGGGTACTGTTTGCGCCCTCGCCTTTCTCAGCCTGGGGGAGCATTGTCAGCGCATGGAGAATATGCAGGAAGGGGTCTTCTGCGCCAATGGTCTTCCTCCAGATGAACTCCTGCAAGTAGGAGTCCAGCTGATGGCGTGCAGTGCCTTTTTGGCGCTTATTGCGCCACTTGCAGGAACCCCACAGCCTCTCAATGTTCTGGGTGTGAACCCCGGTCTCCGGATACACAAAGTGGTATTGTTGGTTCACCCTGGCGTGGTGGTACCCAGCCTGCTCCAACTGCTCCATGTTGTAGGCCCACCAGCAGTCAGAATAAATTGTGGTCCCAGGTTCAACGTGCCTCTCGATGGTAGCCATGAGGGCACTGGCATCACGTCTCTCGACTGCCGGTATGAAGCACTCTCCGGTCTCCCTGGAGATACCCATGAAGATCCCCTGCTGGGGCAGCATGTGACCAACATGGGTCTTCTGTTTGGCGAACAGGCTCTCGTCCACTTTAACAATGGTGCCTGGGCCACAAATACGCTGGTGAGGCTGCAACAGGAGGTCGACGGTGCAGGCCTCCCGCATTAAGTTGTTATACAGTATGATCGTCTTCTGCGAGATAGCCAGGTGTCGCTTGCAGAAGCGGATGCTCGTCAGCTCCTCTGCCAAGCAGAAGATGAACCTGATCAGGGTGACAAACGTCAGATGGCACCCTCTGAACCACTGAGCAGCCCTGATGCTGACCTTCTTTCTGCAGCTCTGGATATGGCAGCACCACATCCGCTCACTGACAGTCAGCCTCATAGAGTGCCCATTGGGGCATGTCTGGGTGTCAGCCAGGAATTTGTGGCTCTGCAGAAATCGCACCGTCTCCTCCTCCTCCATCTGTTGCAGGTTGAACAATGTCAGCTTTCCAGCAGCCATGACTGAAATATGTCTGACTCTCAGGGAATCTAACAGCTGACTGACTACGCTAACTGCGTACCGCTCAATCTACCAGCTGACTGACTATGCTACGCTGTCTATGGGAACAATACGCTGCATCTGACAGGAACGCTGGCTACGCTAAACGGCCGCGTGAACATGCTACGCTAATTATGTAACTGCCGGGCAAACAACTGGCTACGCTGACTAAGCTGGTCGACAGCACGCTATTTATGACTGACTATGCTAGTCGCGGGAACACTATGCCGGTTTTGACAGGGACGCTTACGCGACTACAGGGACGCTACGTTATAGTTGCGGGAACACTACGCTGGTTTTGACAGGGACGCTTACGCGACTACAGAGATGCTACGTTATCAGCGTTGCGCCGGCAGCAGCGCTAAGCTAACCTGATTCTGAAAGAGATGCTACGCTAACTACGTAAGTTGTGCCGTGAAACTACACAAGTACCGAGAATATTTGTGCACACAGCAGTGTTATCAGCAATATATATATATATATATATATATATATATGTGTATATATATATATATATATATATATATATATTCTAGAAAGATAAATCAGAGCGCTCCATAGTGCAATAAGATAAAGACATTTATTTCTTAAAAGCAGCTTAGTCTTCCATAAAATCAGGCAGTTATCACGTACCACAACAGGTGGTTCAACAACCGCTGGACCACAGCATGACCAGTCGGAGCGATTACACTCATGGACGCTAATGCTTCACTCGCATCAGATGGACAAGGACTCCAATGCCAGGCCACGCCCCAACGCATTTCGTAATCACGTACTTCGTCAGAGGGCTGGCCTGGCGTTGGTCAGATACCTCTCTTATAGCCCAATTTCTCCTACACAGCTGTGTGGTGTTAATCAGTTTAACCGGCTCCATAGCACTTTGTAATTATACAGGCAAATTTCAGGCTATGAATGTCTTCTAACAGAGTAATCTACCCTTAATAATATTTGCCAAAGCGGCCCAGAATATACAAGTATACATATACAATACAATATAAAATACATTAAAACACATTCCATTTAAAAAAATAAAAAAAGGGAAACAGAAAAAACAAATGTGTAGGAGAAATCGGGCTATAAAAGAGGTATCTGACCAACGCCAGGCCAGCCCTCTGACGAAGTACATGATTAACAAATGTGCTGGGGCGTGGCCTGGCGTTGGAGTCCTTGTCCATCTGATGCGAGTGAAGCATTGGCGTCCATGAGTGTAACCGCTCCGACTTTTCAGTGTGTCTAAGCAAACACTGTTCATGCTGTTGTCCAGCGGTTGTTGAACCGCCTGTTGTGGTACGTGATAACTGCCTGATTTTATGGAAGACTAAGCTGCTTTTAAGAAATAAATGTCTTTATCTTATTGCACTATGGAGCGCTCTGATTTATCTTTCTAGAACCTCTACACCTGTGAATCCAGGTGACTTGGAGCTGCCGGGCTAATTGAGAGACCCAGAGTGCACTTGAATCTACTTTAGACGGACCATTACCCGTTCTGTGTGTGTATAACCACACTTATCCTATGGTCTAAAGGTTTTGTTTTTGCGCACTTATATTTCCTTTGTATATATATATATATATATATATATATATATATATATATATATATATATATATATATATATATATATCAATATATATATACCAAGTTTGTGGGGCGGCACTCGCTTAAATGATGACACTTCACAAGTGGAGTATTACGGTTGACCGTAATACTCCACTTGTGAAGTGTCTTCATTTAAGCGAGTGCCGCCCCACAAACTTGGTGCATTTGGAATCCTGCCAGAGACCAGGGGAAGGCAACGCTGCAGCTGCTGCTGATGAGGTGTGCTGGCCTATACGGGTGAATATATATATATATATATATATATATATATATATATATATATACAAAGGAAATATAAGTGCGCAAAAACAAAACCTTTAGACCATAGGATAAGTGTGGTTATACACACACAGAACGGGGAATGGTCCGTCTAAAGTAGACTCAAGTGCACTCTGGGTCTCTCAATTAGCCCGGCAGCTCCAAGTCATATATATATACACACACACACTGTGTATAATGGTGTTTTAATCATTACAGTCAGTCAGTGAGGCCCTCACTGATGGAGAGGGAAGGCGCTTCTTAGCTTAGTTATAGCGGTTATAGTATATATGACTATATATATGACTAGGTAGACACCTAAGAAAGGTATATCCTTGTATTGGCAGAAGGTCGACATGGGCATGGTTGACATGAATTTTTCACGATTTTTTGTCTAGGTCAACACGGACCATGTAGAGCAGTGAGGTGCCATGCTTCGGGCATGGTGCCTTACTGCACTTGGCACACTGTTATATATATATATATATGGTTTGTGGGTTGACTGGCACTCTCTTTACTGGGGAAATGTGCCAAGGTGCCTTTCTCTGGATAATGTATAAATGGCAGAGTTGGATTGAGAGTGCATATAGTGCTTTCCACAGCACTATATGCACTTTCTTTTTGCACAAGCCCTGATGATAAAGCCGCACCGGCTTTGAAACGTTGGCAACATGCTTTTATTTGTCTGAAATTTGCCTATAAAAATTGGATTCTATACATCCAGCTGATCGAGTGCTGCCTGTTTCTTTGGGGGTCCCCCCAGGACTCTCAATTCAACTCTGCCATATATATATATATATATATATATATATATATATATATATATATATATTATATATATATATATATAGACGTGCAGTCAGTAACAGGCACTCCTCACCGTCAACTCAGCAATCAAGCAATGAAAACCCAATACAGTAGGTGTCTGGTCAACGTTTCGGGTACTAGACCCTTTATCAAGACATAACAAAATGCAATGTGTTACTTACATTTATAGAAGTGCTCAGTGACATTCACCCCGTGCAAGACTGCATCTCCCAGTTTGTGCGCCATGACGTCATCACTGCACCGGTGCGCTGAACGGACCTGTCAGAGCGGACGGGGGCATGTGTACGGGGGAGAATGCATTTATGTGTCCGTTACCTAGTGTACAAAGTGTACAAAGTGTGCAAATAAAGTTAAAAATGCACACATTACACGTCCAACAAGTTGTGCCAATTTAACATACTACTGTCATGTTGGAAAGTCAATGTCAAACAAAAACTAGCACTGTGTTATCACATATTTTAATAGGGACGGTTATGTTGCGTGAATAGACAGGACAGATCTGCACTGTGCCCGGACGTCATGATCTGTGAGATTTCTGTGCTCACAAAGGAGCTGTTCTGAGCTCAATGTGCACTAGTTGTGCTGAAACTGTCAGCTGAGGCATGAAGGCATCAGTACCATGTCAGTGTAAAATGGTTCTGAAGGATAGCGTGTGCTAGAGAAAACAGGTTAGCAGGAGTTGTTCATTTAAGCCTAGAGGGTGGACAGTTTGGAGGCGATATATCCACTTAGCTTCTTATTTCAGCAACATTTTATCCCTATCACCACCTCTCTTGTTAGCGGGAACACAATCTATCATTTTGTAGCAAAGGCAGGGTAGGGAATGTTTGAGTTTTTTAAAGTGCTCTGCACCTTTTCCTTCTAGTGCTGCTCTAATGGACGATCTATGAGTGGCAATGCGTTCCTTAAATTATGTTCTGGTCTTCCCGATGTACAGGAGTCCACAAGGACACTTGATGTAATAGATGACAAACCGTCTAGTACATGTCAGGGTAAATCTGATTTTTAATTTCACTCCTGTCCTTGGGTGAAAGAAATGTTCACCAACTTCCAGGCTAGCACAAGTTGTACAGCCTAAACACTTGAAGTTGCCATTTTTACATGTTAGAAAGTGTGGCTGAGTTTTGGGGGTAAATGAGCCTAAATTTCTCCAGGTCTAAAGAGGTTGTAGTCAGTGGTGTTTTTCAATTATTTTTACTCTGTATCAAATTTGTTGCTGCCCCATATTGTACCTAGCAATATACCCTTGTATAAACTAAACTTGATTATAATCAACTCAGGGAGGACATAATTCAGACTAGTCATAATATAAGTGACTAACTTGAGTTTTATGCAGAAAGCTAAATGTAAACATTTGTAGTACAGCAAAGCATCAATGTGATTTATTTTGTTGTTCCTCAAATTAATGAGACAATATTATTTTCAGGTTGATTTATGCAGTAAAAAACTTGATCGTGCAGAACAGTTGATTGGAGGATTAGGTGGGGAGAAAACAAGATGGAGTCAAACTGCAGTAGAACTTGGACACCTTTACATTAACCTGACAGGAGATATCCTTATTTCTTCAGGAATTGTGGCTTATCAAGGAGCATTCACTTCAAGTTACAGACAGGTATTATTTTATTTTTTTAATTCATGGTTTTCAAAGAAAGAGATCTGTACACATTGAGTCTTCACAGTTTTCTTTAAATTACACTATCATCATTAATTAGTTTGTACCCAAAACATAAAAAAATGTATTTTTATTCATTGAATAAACTGAATAAGAAGCAGTTTGTTTTAAATTGTGCAAATTATATATCAGACAGTTTTTATTGGAACATACACGTGTGTGTGTGTGTGTGTGTGTGTGTGTGTGTGTGTGTGTGTGTATATACGTTAATTAATATATACAAAGGTTGCTTTAGTAAGTAAGGTAACAAGACCTCTAACATATGTAATGTTCTCTATTTCATTCTAATTTATGATCAATAAAAAAGATAAATGTTTTGATTTAAAAAAAAAAACACAAAAGAAAATCAGAACAGTAACTTTAATGAATTTAGTAAAAGTTACATATAAACTACAGTATTAAACTTTTATAAATGTGGAGGACACTTTTACCAAGTATTTTTAGTCAGTTTTAAGTTATGCATGCTGTTATATTTGTATTTTTTTTAATAAATTTATAATGCAATTATTTCCCCCTATGCTTTCCATCCTGAAATGGTGGACTTTTTCCAGGGATGCCAGTAAGTGTTTTGTTTTGCTTTCAACATGTACATGTATAACTGCCATCTTATTACTATTCTGTTTTAATGAGCAGTTCCATTGCATAAATATCAAACATTTTACAGGTTTGCTGCTGGTTATAAGCAAGAATGTTGTCAAAGGCATGGTTGCTATGATTTGCAATTAAAATGCCACGAAGTATGGTATGATTTGCAACAAACTGCAATATTTTGCTTAACATTAACTGTTTTAGCTGTTACATCTGAATGTTATCTTTACAAATCTTGTTGTCATATTGAGATAGTATATCAATTTCCTAAATCTGATTTGTTTTTTTTTATTTTTGTATCTAATCATAATTGAAATTTAATATTTTCATGTAATACTAGATGCAATACAAAATATACTGTATATACCAGTTATTCTAGTCTATGGTAGACTGGTAGATGAATTAATTAGGTACATAGGGCCTAATTCAGCATGAATCGCTAATCATAGTTATTTGCAAATTGAGAGATTATTGAATGAATCTGAATGTGTAACATATGCATTGCACACGTGCAAGGGGAAATAGCAACTGAAATTGCATATGGATCGTAAACACAATGGTGCCGAAATTTGACTGAGTGGAAGCCGGTGTTTGTTCAGGTATTGAGGAGGTCCTGTGACTCAATCGCAGATTAGTGGAAGCCTCAGTCCTACTCACAATTGCACAAATGGCATGAACTCTTTAATGATTCAGATATTGTATATAGATTCTCGAATTGATGGCGATTAGCGATCCATTTGCAATTCTCTCGCAATTTATGAAGAGGTGTGCCTTCTTTCTTTCTGATTGGGTGGTGGCTTTCTCCTCGCAGTCCATTGCCAATTGTCACAATAGCAATATATGCTGAATTAGCTCCGTAAATAGCTTTGCATGTTTGAGTTAAGTTAGGGTGTTAAGTTTCATGAAATGCTTATTACTATTATAATTGCTTATGAAATGCTTAAAAATGCTTATTTCCATTTTGTATTTAAATACTTTGTCAAGAAGACCTTTAAAATAGCATGATAATAAAAGTGCACAAACCATATAATAAATACATTTTATGGAACTCTAGCTAGGACAAATCAAGGATCATTAATATTTCCCTTCTTTATCTTGCAATTCAAAGTCAATATTTGATGAAAATTATGTAAGCATTTTATAAAAGTAACCAGTAGATGGCACTGGTGATACATATCATACAAAGAATCACCATATATATATATATATATATATATATATATATATATATATATATATAATATATATAAATGAACCTGAATCTTCTGTGTACCTGAGCAAAATAAGCTAAAGTGAAGCGATACATTAGACACCACCTCTTGTGTTAAGGAATAGCAGTAATTTGATTTTGTCATACATACACAGACATTGATCTGCATTCAGTAATTGTGTAGAGCTTGGGTTAATAATTTGATTATTTCTGAAAACCTACATAGTTACATTTTTCATATTTAAATTGCAAATCAATCACAGCTTTATGTATAGATAAATGTATTTCTACAAATGCATTTTTTTTAAATTGGCTTAATTGGCTGTTGACTCACAGAAAGCTTTACAGGCTTTATCCCATTCTCCAGGAATAGACATGTTGCAGTGTGAAGTGTGCACCCATTCCTTTGTAACCAGTTTTCTATTTTCATGAAACAATGTTCTGGAACCATCACACCTGCAAGTCCATTTGTGAAAATGTATTGTATACAGTACTGAAACAAAGAAATATAGAAACATAGAATTTGACTGTTACTAAAAACTATTTATCATATTGTTACCTCAAAGCCTATTATTTGTAAGGTTATCCTTTTTTCTATACCAAGCATGTTTAAATTGCTCTACTGTATTAGTCTCTACCACCTCTAATAGAAGGATTATTATGGGTTGTTAGGTCGAAGCAAGCAAAATGTCGACATGTATGGTTTTTTTGGGGTGTCTATGTCGACCCGGGTCAACATAGACACCATAAAAGTGTACAGTGTTCCCTCGCTGCGCTCCCCACTATTTTATTCTCTCTCTATGCCCTCTAAAGTAAGATCAAATCAATTAAAAAAAAGAATCCTATAAAAACACGTTGACGTTTTTCACGTCAACATTTTGCTTTTGTCAACTTTGTAACCATGTCAATCCCCAACCCCTTAAAAAAAGGGAAAACCAATGTGGTGTGTGTGTGTGAATATGCTGTGTGACAATGGCCTGTGGGTCAGGGTTAGACTAAGAAGATTCAGCCATCTGTATAATACATGGCTTGCTGCAGTCTAGGCTGAGTGGTGCCAGATGGCAGCCATCCTGGTCCCTATTTCAGGTGTTAGCAGGGCTCCTGGGATAGAGTGAAGCAGCATCGGGTACGCTACAAAGCTCCTTTGTAAGGGAAGTGGTCACATACAGGGCCGTCTTTTCATATGGGCTTAATGGGCACTTGCCCAGGGGCCCCAGGTGTATAAGGGCCCTTTGCTGATAGCTGAGGGTCCCCTTTTTCCAGGGATACCAGAATATGGAAAATCGGCCCTGGGGAACTGGAGATATCCAACTTCAAAGCAGCAGTCCACATCTGACCTGTTAATTGCAATTCCGTCATATTTCTCAGGTTTTCTCTGACTTTGAGTTTTTCTCAGAGTATATCCCAAAAGCTGTGACTCTTCCCTTTCTGTCGACACTAGCGGCTTGTCTCTATCATGCCCAGAGCCAGAGATATCAGCCTTCCAGCAGCCAGTCCCTGCTCCAGCTCCAAACGTCTGGTGTACAGTTTTACATTTTTGTCAATTAATTGCTTTGGCTCCTGATCTCTGATCCCCAAGTTCCCAGCACCTCCTGAAAGTTGGGACTCTAGGTTTTTATACTATTGAAGGCTAAGAACTCTATTTCCAGATAATGGTGATATCTGCAGTCAAACAAGCTGCGCTTCCACTGGAAAATGACGAATATTAAGCCCCCTCCATTATCCACCCCTCCCCTACACCCCCTACCTCACTGGAAGTCATTTACAAGGGACCCTTCATTTAGCTCAGTGCCCCCTTCCACGCGTTAGTGTTCTCCCTCCCACCACCTGTGCAGTTAAAGAGTAATTAGCAGAAGTTACTGCTCCAGGTCCTACATGTTGAATGGAAGATAGAGCACCCCCTGCCACCCGTGGGACATCAAAGCTGCTGCTGATAACACCCCCCACCCCTAGGAGGGGAGAATGGGTAAGGGCCCCCATGCATTGATTTGCCCAGGGGCCCATACTGCTGTTAAGACGGCCCTGGTCACATATGGATTTTCTGTGAACCACATAGGTGCTGCTGTTTGTCTGCAGGTGTTTCCATTGCCCCTGGGCCATACACATTTGAATTGCCCTTCTGTGTATAGTCTCTAATGTATTTATATCCTTATATGACCTCCAGAACTGAACAAAGTATTTTAAATTATACCATACCAATGACCTATACAGTGGCATTATTACTTCTGTAGGCAAATATAGGGGGTTCCGGTTGCCCAGAAACCCCCTCCTCGTGGCAATTGACACAAATTATCAACAAAAGCATTGGTATATAATGTTATATAATGCTATTACAAGATTTGCTGCAGTTTTAGGGACAGAACAGTGCTGCTGCAGTTTTCCACTTATTTCAGCTTGTTCTACAAAGTTTGCAGTGTTTGCACTGATTCATTTGTTACATTCATAGGGGGATTTTCCAAAATGCAACCTAGATGGCTGTCTAGGGTCCAGCAGGTCTCAAAGGACACCATAAATATATCCTGGCAATCCAAAATGTTTTCAGAGAAACATTGTGGGACTACAGCATGATGTCATGACATCACATGGACCTACCCACACTCCCAAAGTTCCTTTTGTGTTTTTTGATAAAAAAAAGATTTGGACACAAAAAATGGTTTCATCCACTTAATATGGGCAGTCAATTTACTTTAAATGTGACTCAGGTATTAAGTTTATTGCAATCAGCAGCACAAATATAGTGCCATGGATCGTTTGAGGGAAAGGGACCCCAAACTTGCATCTTGCCTAGGGTTCCATGAGGTCTAATGGTGTGTACACACGGTACGATTTAGTGTGCTATATTGTGCACTATCTAGCCAGTTTTGAATAGTATGCTAGATAGTGCACTATAGCTTACTGTGTGTATGCACTATCCGACGTAAGATGCGTGCTCCCGCTGGTCGTATGGGAGTGAGCTGCTGGGATGAACATGCAACTCAATTCTGTCTAGAAACCTTAAGATAGTATAGTGTAGTATAGCTGTGACTTCATAACGCATATGATATCTTATGCACATTGTACGTTATTTTAAGCACAAATGTTATGCTTTTGACCACCGGGAAATAGATATACAATATCATACGGAACATAAAGCGTACCGTGTGTATGCACCTTTAAGATTCGAGTGCTTTACAATCTTTGATAACTCTGTACTTTTTACATACAATTCATACTATCTATATTCGATTTGCACTATATAGTCATTGCTGCCCTGTCTATCTGGGTTTCGATTTGTGCTGCCATGGGAGCAAGCATCGGGATGGCAAGGTAAAAAACCTGTGCGATCTGCATGCGATTTTGACCATATAGTCAAATTCTCATGCTGATTGTACCTGTGTGTACACACCATAAATCCACCATTGCTTACCTGTCTTTAAGTCCACTGAAATAGTAACAACTAGAACTTTCTTTCTTCCTCAGTACTTTCCATTATAGCACCGTCAATTCTGTATGAAGGCTTTTTTGAGACCCAAGTGTATGATGTAGCATCTTTTGGAATAAACCCTTTATGACCCCATGTCTTTTTTAATGTCCATTATTAAAATAATTGTATGATGATAGATGCCATTCAAATCCCAATGTTCATTTAATGTATGAAAATGCTGTGAAACTTTTCTGGCAGGTGCTAGAGCAGCGGTTCACAAACTTTTTTCTCCCATACTCCTTGATTAGATTTTCATTTATGAGTACCCCCTCCTCTCAATTTGAAATATCCACAGTACTAATCAGTGGAGTAGAAGTGAGCTGTAGCGTATCATTATGTGTGTCCTTTAATGAAGGAGTAGTGTGTGGTCAGGAATTGATTCCCTCTGTGTCTGTGTGCTGGCTGTGTACGGTCTCTGGGGTTGCCACTAGCGCCTGTAGGATTAATGCCGCTGCTTCCTCCACCCATGTTAGTGCGGGGCTGATGTCTGAGGGCAGCTTGGGTAGCTTCAAGTGGATTACTAGTCAGGCAAAAGCATAAGCAGATACAGAAGGAGGAGGACAGTGTGTGCACGGTGCAGGGAGCTGCTCAGCCTCTCCATACTGCTGCCCACTGTCAGACAGGCACTGCGGGCAACGTGCAGGAGGCAGTAACAGTGAGGGCTGAGGCAGCTTTAGCAGAGCAGGGAGGGAGACAGAGCCTTTTCAGCATGGTGCCTCCCTGCTTTGCAGGAGCTGCTGAGTGGTTAACGCTGGCCCTGCTTGATCTGTTACCTTTTCTGTTACCCTGTTTACATGAATTCTCCCCAGTAAATCCATTCTGTTTGGGATGAATCATGTAAGTTGATGGATTTGAGATATTCTACAACTCTTTCTTTTAAGTGTGTTTCTATGTTTTTCCCATCTACTGTTGTAAGGCTCTTTTATGCAGTGAAACAACATTTTCTTTATTCCAATCCTCTGTAATTAGTCCTGTAGTTAGTGACTGGTTGAATAAAATGAGAGCGATGAAATTGGCTATACAATAAACATGTTATTTATTATCATTAATATCATAACCTATTTAAAATTCCACATAATATATCCAATGGTAAATGCATATAATTGTCATGTACTAATTAGATTTATATAAAATAGATACCGTATAAAATAATTAGTTCCACAGGGTCTGTTCCAATACTGCCCAGATACAATGGTCCTTGTGTGTGGCAATAACATGAAAAATGGGGAGAATAATTACCAGTCCACCTTTGGAGGGAAAAGCACCAGGATAATCCAATCCTCTTTCTGACTGAGGAATGTATTGGCCCTGTAGATGTATTGCTGGGGGTGATACATCCTTCCTTACGATGATGTTGCGGCTGGACTCCTGATGCAAAGATGGCCGTAGAATATTCCCAGAGTTCCAGGCGCAGTGGCAAACGCAGGATTTATAGCGAGGGGTTTCCAAATGTAATCCAAAATCTCCTGCTCTGCAGTGCATTGGAATAAGTACGTTAGTCTCAGGGGCAAACGCAGGATTTTCAGAAGGGGGCTCGCTGTGGGGACCGCAGAGCAGCGGGAGAATAGAAACCATCCTATTCAAAAGACAGGGCGGCCGCTGATTGGCTGATTTCCCAGCCAATCAGCGGCCGCCCAGTCTTTTGAATAGGATTTATTTCTATTTTCCCGCCACGCCCCCGGTCTCTCTGCTCTGCATCTGCGCCGCGGTCCCCGCTCCCTGCCTGCCGCTACATCTCGTGCCGCTCCCCCGGACCGATCCCCACTCCCAGCCTGCTCCTGCCACTCCCCCAGATGGCTGCACATGATATATCTTATGTGCAGACCGTCCGACATCTGGATCTGATCCGATGCACACGGGACCGCGCATTGGATCAGATCAGATGTCATGCCCTACGTAATTTGGCCAATTTCACCCGATTTCTCGGCCCAATCCTCCAGAATCGGGTGAAATTGGGGCCAAATCACTTAGTGTATGGGGCCCTTAAGTCTAAGAACCTGAAATATCTGACTGGGAAGAGCAATTAACAGGCTTGGATGGATATCAGAAGTCAGAACACCCCCCCCCCCCCCTGCTTGCGCCACTGAGTTTGAGGGAGCAGTAACAGCCTTGAAAATTTATCTTTTTATACACTCTATACGGTATGGAATAGAGTATTAATATTTAAAAGTACAGATTGTCTATAGCAGTGGTTCTCAACCTCGGTCCTCATGGACCCCCAACGGTGCATGTTTTCCAGGTCACCTCACAGACACACAGGTGCACTAATTACATGCGGGAGGCACATGCCTGCCGAGTAACACACAGCCTAGGCAGCCATCAGCGGCGCCACTACATGGCCCACATTACATGTGGGGGGCACATGCCCGCAGAGCAGCACAGCACCTACGCAGTCATCAGCGGCGCCATTGGTCATTGCAGCAGCCAGGTGGGAAACAATATAAGCAGTGACAGTACAGTTGTCGCACAGGGAACACATACCCACCAAGCTGCACAGCGCCTAGGCAGCCATCAGCAGGGCCACTGGTCATTGCAGCAGCCAGGTGGGTAACAATATAAGCAGAGACAGTACAGTTATCACACAGGGAACACATACCCGGCAAGCTGCACAGAGCCTAGGCAGCCATCAGCGGCGCCACTGGTCATTGCAGCAGCCAGGTGGGTAACAATATAAGCAGGGACAGTACAGTTATCACACAGGGAACATATACCCGCCGAGCTGCACGGCGCCTAGGCAGCCATCCGCGGCGACACTGGTCGTTGCAGCAGCCAGTATGAGCACAGTATTATTCATTAACAGTTTCTTATATAGTGCACACTTATTCCACAGCACTTTACAGAGAATATTTGAACATTCACATCAGTCTCTGCCCCAGTGGAGCTTAAAATCTATATTCCCTACCACATGTACACGCACACACATTCATTCTAGGGTTAATTTTGTTAGGAGCCAGATAACCTACCAGTATATTTTTGGATTGTGGGAGGAAACCGGAGTATCCTGAGGAAACCCACACAAGTACAGGGAGAATATACAAACTCCTCACAGTTAGGGCCATGGTGGGAATCGAACCCATGACCTCAGCGCTGTGAGGCAATAATGCTAACCATTACACCATCCGTACTGCCAAGTATGAGGTAACAGTATGAGCAAAAGACAGCACAGTTACAGCAGACACAGTACAGTTATCATACAGGAGACACGGGATACATATGGCTGAGTGCACAGTTCCTAGGCAGCCATTGCGGCACCATCTTGAGGGCCTCGACAGGCCATCTTCCTGTAGAGAGAGCAGTGGGTAGCATAGGTGGTGGTGGTGGTGGCGGTGAGGGAGGGGGAAGAAAGAGTCAGTCAGTGAGGCTGGGGGAGAGTCAGTGGGGGGTGGGTGCGGCGCAGAGTTACCCGGGGCTTATGCAGCCTGCTGGAGTGGGGTGCTGGGGGGATCCTACCGGCCTCTGGGTGTAATGCTGGGGGTCCCCTGGCTGATGTGCCTCCTGTCCCCCTCCTGTCCTGGCCGGAGGGAGGGGGTAGATGGGTCGCCGAGTGAGCTGGGTCCCTTCTCACAGAGTCTGCTGGTCCTGCCTGTGCCCAGGCCTCCGCATCCATAGGGAAAGGAAGCGGAGGTGATCTGCCTCCCCAGGGTGTCCCCCTGGCTGATGGTGTTCCCGGGGGCTGCAGCACACTCCTTTCTCCAGCCGGGAGCTGTTCTGGCCGCTTCGTCCTCGGCTTTCTGCGCTCACCTCCTCTCAGGGCCGGTGCAAGGTAACTCAGAACCCTAGGCAAATCCTTTGAACAACCCCCCCCCCCCACACACACACACACACACACTGGTAAATGCAGGATTTTAAAAGGGGGATTTGCAAATATTTAGTTACAGACTAATGGCATTGTCATGGCTCTGTGTGATTGTTTACACACACCTAGACAGACTTATGTACACCTACACCCTTCACCCATAAACAGAGGACACAGCCACCATCATTCCCCCTCAGCACTCCCTCTGAACTTAGTCAGATAGCACCCCCACAATGGATAGACAGCAGAGAGACCATCATAACCCCCATAGACAAAAAACACCATATAAACAGACATTTCAGGCATCAAATTTATGCCCCCCCCCCCACACTCCTACAACACCATACGCAGATATAACATTTGTAGCTCACAGCAACTTACACACACACACACACACACACACACACACACACACACACACACACACACACCACCATAGGCAGACACCTCAGGCATCATATTTATTGTCTCCCAGAACCCCTACCCCAAAGACAAACATCAAAGTCATCCTTCCCCAACAGGAAGACATAGTAAGCATCACATCGCCCCCCCCCCCCCCCAAAAGGCAGACATGGCAGGCATTATAGTAATCCCTCCCACCTATAGACAGATGTCCCAGGCATCAGTCATCCCCCTCCCCAGCAGCAAGACATGGTGGTAGGCATCACATTGATTCCCCTCATCCCCCCCAATGCAGACATTACAGGCATTATATTCATCCCCCCTCACCCACCCACCCCATAGGAAGACATTGCAGGCATAAACACCATTACCATGACGCACATACCCCAGCTCATGGACACACACACATACAGGAGCCAGCTCCTTGCTCCATGCCACCTTTACCTTGCACCATGGAGAAATCTGTATCAGCCTGAGAGTAGCTGCTCCCCTTCCCTGCCAGCGGCTGCCTCTCTGAACTTCAGCCGCGCAGAGAGGAGTCACAGGCACTACCGCTGAACACCAAAGGTGAAACAGAAAAAGGCGAAAAAAGTAGTTTCCCAGCACAATACATCGATCCACTCGCGCGGGGGGTACACACACACACACGCGCGGGGGGGGACAGACAGACATGACCTGCTCTACAGGGGACTATGCTACTCACAGCTGCTACCCAGCTCCAGGGGTGGGGGGTGCTGCATGTGGCCAAGCCTGCTCCATGGGGGAGAGGTGCCACAGGCTCCAGGAGTGAGCGTGCTACCCATGGGCATTAGGTCCTAACCTGCTATATGGAGAGGGGAGGCTGGGGGAGCTTACCTTTCGTGGTTGCCGGTTGGGATGATTAATGGGCAGGCGGCTACTTCTTTCCTGCTCCTTGCCTCCCTCCAGTGGCCGGCGCCCTAGTCAAATGCCTAAAGCTGCCTAGTGGTGGCGCCGGCCCTGCCTCCTCTGCCAGCCCACCTCCTCTGCCTTGTCTTTATTCCCCTCTGCCACATGCTGCACCCAGCTCCTGAGGCCTGAGGATGGGGAGACGGAGCTCCACGTGCATGCGACTATCCCCAGCCTCCTCCAGAAGTAATATAAAGCTTTCAGTTGACACAGCAAAATGCGTCAGTAAACAAAAATACAATTTTTTTTAATAAAGCACATTGCGTGGTACAAGTCCCTTAAGCTGCGGGTGTAGCTGCAGGGTGGCTATGAACAGTTTTATGGAGGACAGAACGAGAGATCATTCCTCCGATCATTAATCATCTAGTGTATAGAGCCAATCACAGATGGTCAGGGAGAAGGAAAATCATTCCATCACATCCATGGCCCCCATTTGTGAACATTTAGGTGTGTACCCATCCTTATTTGTAAGTTAGTGTATAGAACTACACTATCATTACAATTGCTCCTTCAGGTAATTGACTATTAGAATAGAGTAGAAATTTATAATTTGAGTGAACAATGTGGAACCTGTCCGCTAAAGGAGTAGGTGAGCCTTCAGACATTGGGGACCATCAGGAATATCCCCTGTGGCCCAGTCTGAATTTGGACTTAGCATGACATACTGTACAACATACCTCATTACACTTTATGGTTTAAATACTGTAATACACATTGAACTGTATTACAATAGCTCACTTTATACGATTTTTCCATTACATCGATTCAACAAAAGATTCTCTTCCATGATGGCATAACAGCAACATTAGTTGGCTGCACATTCATGTGAATGTACACCATAAAAAATGTTATTCTACTGAAGGTAGCAATTAGAAGATGAGTAGACTGTGGCCATAACGGGTTGCACACAGGGCCTCATTCAGTCCTGTACACTGCATATACCCACAGCCTAGTGAACAGGTCAGCAGTGCCCCGCTGAAAGCCACACGCTCTATCATGTGGGATTTGCACAGGGGGTCAGCACATGCCCATATACGCACATGCACAGACCCCCCACCATCGAAAACGAGGCCAAATTGGAACCCGTATGAATGCGTCTGAATCGGTCTCATAGTCAGAAACAACAGTCTTGTACACTGTGACATTTAAATAATAGTCAATTGGTAATAATATTCCTTGGGATACATTTACTAAAGCTAAAAATGGAGAGAGGTGATGTTGCCAATAGCAACCAATCAGATTCTGTGTATCATTGTTAAGGATGCAAGAGAAATGATACACATAATCTGATTGGTTGCTATGGGCACGTTTATCCCCTAATACAGGGGTCCTCAAACTATTTTGCTCTGGGACCTCATCTGACAATAAAAATAATGACAGGACCCCAGCAAGTTCCTGCAGAAGGTCATCACATCAGATGTGTAGTCAGCAGACATGGCAGCATTGTGGGGGCACAACATGATGTGAGGAGTCTAAAATAACAGAAACTCAACAGATTTTTCAGACTCCTTGAATCAGTGACTGAGATTAGGAAATTCATCAGCCTGATGGTCAGCAACATGGAGTCACAACCCCATGTTGGAGAAAGTCGGGACCCACTTTGGGGTCAGGACCCACAGTTTGAGAACCGCTGGCCTATGTGGCAAGAAAACAATCCTTACAACGTCAGATGACCACTAATAGCTTGTTGACACAATGTAGAATGGATCCATGTATTTTTGTCAAATTATCCGGTACTTGTGAGTTATCTGGACGCCCGATTTTTTGATTGTATGCCTTAAGTTAAGGCATACAATCAGATGCGATGCGATGCGATATCGCATCGCATCGCATCGCATGCGACCATCGGATGCGATGACCCGATTTTTCCATAGGAATCAATGTTAAAATGATTCCTATGGAAAAAGGGGTCCTTTTCATACCCCTACTATCCAAGTGGGCATGGAGTTGGATATAAACCTGTGGTGAGCGTAGCGAGCCACCGAGCCCGAAGCGTGGCGAGCGAAGCGAGCCCCGCGAGGGGACGGTATTCCGTGTCCCCTCGCGGGGCTCGCTACGCTCGCCACGCTTCGGGCTCGGTGGCTCGCTACGCTCGCCACAGGTTTATATCCAACTCCATGCCCACTTGGATAGTAGGGGTATGAAAAGGACCCCTTTTTCCCATTGAATTCCATGTTAAAATGGACTCAGTCCATTTTAACATTGATTCCTATGGAAAAATCGGGTCATCGCATCGCATCGCATCGCATCCGATGGTCGCATGCGATGCGATGCGATGTGCCCGATCCGACCCGATTTAGAAATCGGGCGTCCGGATAACTCACAAGTACCAATTATCCATCTACCATCTGCATGTCTCAGTAAAAAGCAAGATTCTGTAGACCAGTCAACCAGTCTTAGATATTAAACTGTACAGTTGTGATGAAACTATTGACACTCCCATGTTTTATGTATTTACAGCTGACAGGTGTTCCACTTAATATGTACTTACAGTATGTTGTAGTAGCCCATCCACTTAGATGTGCTTTGCATTCAGAGTTGTTTTTATAGAGACTGTTATTTGCAACATTCTGAGGAGCCTAGCAGTCTATAAGTGTTATGCTCACCAGGAGGGAGTCACGGATCCTGACAGAGGCATCTTGGAGCACATCTAGCAAAGGGGGTACAAGGACAGGAGAGCGGAGTTTCCGTGCTGATAGGCTGCGTGGAATCCCGGTAGATGGGTCTTCTGGGTAGCCACCCACAGGGGCGCACGCAGGGGGGGGGGTTTCTGAGTACCCAGAACCCCCCCCCTAGAAATTTAAGGGCCCTAGACTAAAAGCTGAGGGTCCCCTCTTTCCATGGGTACTAGAATTTTAAAAATTGGCCCTGGGGAACCGGAGATATCTGACTTAAAATTAGTGGTCCCCATCCAAGACAGAAGATCTCCCGGCAAGCTGTCCCCTGCGCCCGTCTTCAACTCTCTCTGCGGCCATCTAACAACTTCCGGCCACTTCCGGTTTCATCGGGATAGACAGAGCATCGGCGTAGCGGCTGCCGCACATCAGTGTGGTTCAGCCGGTCTCTGCTTTTGGAAGCCCTCTAATAAACATCACCCCAAAGGAACCTAGGAACACTCAGAGAAGGTAACATCAACGGAAGTAGGGTAAGCTATGGACAGACGCACCGGAACGATCACCACTCCATAACAAATACCAACCTTTTCAAAAAAGGGTGTAAACATTCATTACTAATCCCTTTTTATTCCTTACAGGTACCATTTTAATTTAATTTAATTTAAATTCCATTTGTCACAATTCACTATAATTTTATTTCCATTTAATCATTACTCATTATTAGCGCTCCTTCAAAAAACCTTATATCTTCCAAAACCTATTGGAGCTTCTCCCTATATTTACAAGCGCGGCAACCACGCAAATTCCCCATCCAAGCCTGTTTTGCTCTTCCCAGTCAGATAATTCAGCTTCTCTCAGGTTTTTCTGATGGAATATTCCAAAAGCTGGGACTCTCCCCCTATGATAGACACTAATAGCTTGTCTCTACTGTGCAGAGAACCAGAGATATCAGCCTTCCAGCAGCTTGTTACTGCTCCAGCTCCACACACCTGGTATGTAGTTTTATATACTCGTTGGCGTATTGCTCTGCCTCCTGAACTCTGACCCCCTAGTCCCCAAGAAATCTATTTCAGGGAACTGGAGATATCTGCAGTCAAGCAAGCTGTCCTCCCACCAGAAAATTATGAATAATAAGCCCACTCCATTATACATCCCTCTTCTGTGTATTAAACATCCTCTACCACCTCTTCATTCAGCCCGATGCCCCCTTCTCCCACCTCATCTCCCACCATCTGTGCAGTAAAGGGGTAATTAGTGGAAATTACTGATCCAGGCTCTACATGCTGAGCGGTTGATATAGTACCCTCTACCACCAGCGGGACATCAAAGCTTCCGTTCATAGCCCCCCCCACCCCTACCACTGGAGGATAGGTAGGGGCCCCAATACATTGCTATGCCAAGGGGTCTACACTGCTGTTAATTATCTATATATATATATATATTTTTTTTTTAATTATTATTATTATTATTATTATTTATATACATTTGGTCTATCTATAATACTTTAACTGACCCGGCATATACTGGGTCACCTAAGTGTCCATCTCTGTGCTTTGCTCCGCCCCTCTCTGGAAACCCCCTTCTGAAAATCCTGCATTTGTCCCTGACCCAGAACCCCCAGACCCAAGTCCGCAGAGCACACCATCGAGCCATCGTGCCTATAACAGCCCTTTTCCCATAAGACTTTATCTTGGAAATTTACCAATATGAAAAACCTAGTTTTTCGTATTCGTATTTTCCCTACGGTTGCATACGACTGTTTAAGTCGTATGCAAACTCGTGTTCCGGAGGGGGATTTACAAAGCAGTCAGATACGACTGCTTTGTAACCCTCCGATGGTGTAACAATTCGTATTAGCGGCCGTATATACGGCTGCTAATACGAATTATTTCTAGCAGTCTGCACGGATCAGTCAGATCCGTGCAGGCTGCAAGGTGTAAAAAAAAAAATAGAAAAATAAATAAATAAAAAAAAAAAACGGCGTGGGGTCCCCCCCACAGCCGAAACCAGCACCAGGCTGACAGAGCCTGGAGCCGGTAATTAAAAATCAGGGAACCCGACAAATAGGGGCTCCCCGATTTTTAACAACCAGCCCCAGGCTCCAGGTCCGGGGCTGGTTCCCAAAATACGGGGGACAAAATGACTAGGGGTCCCCCGTATTTCAAGAACCAGTCCCAGGCACAACCAGCCGGCAGGGTAATGTCACAGCCAGGGGACACTTATAATATAAGGTCCCGCGGCCAAAACATTAACCCTACCGACCAGTCAGCCTGGCCAGGGGCCCTGGGGGAGTGGGGACCCCCCCAATAAAGGGGTCCCCCCCTCCAGGACTTACCTGACCAGGCTGAAGCCTGGTACTGTCCCCGATGCCCCTGGGCGGTGGGCATCGGGCTGATAAATGGTGTAAAAATAAGGTTAAACTATTGTTTTTTACTGTGGCACTACAAGTGCCAGCAAGCCTCCCCAGCAAGCTGGGACTTGGAGAACCACAAGTCCCAGCCTGCTGGGCATTAAAGGGCCCGCTGGCACTTGTAGTTCTACAGTTAAAAAAATAGTGCACAAAACACACTGATACACTTTTAAAATAAAACTTTATTACATACAAAGCCCACACATACTAATACTTACCTATCTTCTTTCCGTAGGTAGCCCTGATGTCCTGTGTCGGCGTCTTCTGGTCCTGTGTCGTCTTCTTCCTCCATGTCGACCGTCGCTGTCGCCGTCCGGATCCGACGAAATCCATTTGGGAAGCTGTGGAAGGAAACCATACTCACCTGTCCCAGCGTGACGTAGTCCAGGTAAGGGTCTTTGCAAAAAAACAAAACGAACACCCGAATCCAGCCGGACACGGAGACGCACGGTACTGTGTGTACATCGTGCGGCTCCGCCTCCCGAATGCCGCTATTGGCCGCCTTGCGGCCTAGCGGCCAATCAGGAGCCGCTAGGCCGCAAGGCGGCCAATAGCGGCATTCGGGAGGCGGAGCCGCACGATGTAAACACCGTGCGGCTCTCAGTCCGGTCTGGATTCGGGTGTTCGGTTTGTTTTTTTGCAAAGACCCTTACCTGGACTACGTCGCGCTGGGACAGGGGAGTATGGTTTCCTTCCACAGCTTCCCAAATGGATTTCGTCGGATCCGGACGGCGACAGCGACAGTCGACATGGAGGAAGAAGACGACACAGGACCAGAAGACGCCGACACAGGACATCAGGGCTACCTACGGAAAGAAGATAGGTAAGTATTAGTATGTGTGGGCTTTGTATGTAATAAAGTTTTATTTTAAAAGTGTATCAGTGTGTTTTGTGCACTATTTTTTTAACTGTAGAACTACAAGTGCCAGCGGGCCCTTTAATGCCCAGCAGGCTGGGACTTGTGGTTCTCCAAGTCCCAGCTTGCTGGGGAGGCTTGCTGGCACTTGTAGTGCCACAGTAAAAAACAATAGTTTAACCTTATTTTTACACCATAATCAGCCCGATGCCCACCGCCCAGGGGCATCGGGGACAGTACCAGGCTTCAGCCTGGTCAGGTAAGTCCTGGAGGGGGGGGACCCCTTTATTGGGGGGGGTCCCCACTCCCCCAGGGCCCCTGGCCAGGCTGACTGGTCGGTATGGTTAATGTTTTGGCCGCGGGACCTTATATTATAAGTGTCCCCCGGCTGTGACATTACCCTGCCGGCTGGTTGTGCCTGGGACTGGTTCTTGAAATACGGGGGACCCCTAGTCATTTTGTCCCCCGTATTTTGGGAACCAGCCCCGGACCTGGAGCCTGGGGCTGGTTGTTAAAAATCGGGGAGCCCCTATTTGTCGGGTTCCCTGATTTTTAATTACCGGCCCCGGCTCCTTCAGCCTGGTGCTGGTTATGGCTGTGGGGGGGACCCCACGCCGTTTTTTTTATTTATTTTTCTATTTTTTTACACTGAAGCCTGCACGGATCTGACTGATCCGTGCAGGCTAAAACGCAAATAGAACAGGAAAATGGTGTTCTATTTTCCTGTCGTATTTGCGTGGGTGTTTCACACCACTAAGCAGCCGTATTGTCAGTACGGCTGCTTAGTAAATCAGAAACCACCATTCTTTTGAATGGTATTTCTGTCGTATCCTATCGATGGTGTAGACATTCGTATTTGTAAATACAAATACGAATGTTAAATCTTTAGGACTACGAATTGTTGTATTTTTGGGATTGTAAATCCCAAAAATACAAATTCGTAAAAAAAAGGTGTATTTCTGCCTACGAATACACCTTTTTTCTACGAATCCATTTTTGGTAAATGTCCCCCTATGTGTCTACTGGTACTAGAATGATGCCAGGACTTATGTTGACAGGTGGCAGTGTGAACTTGACCCTAGCCTAACCCCAAATGACTAACTTAAAGCTGACACAAAATGGCACATAAAGCATGCAAGCACAAGACATGGACTCAGGGGAAAACGGATGAAACCTTTTAAGAGTAAGCTAATAAGACCCTGGTGCCTAACAGGAACGGACAGGACAAGACCAGAGCAAGACCAAAGTGTATTCTAAAACAGGTGTGAGCACAGATGGTATATACACAGACTGTGACCGGAACAATTTAGGTATAAAGGTATACCCACTAACAGATGTGAGCACATAAAGTATATACACAGACTCTCTCAGCAGCAGCTAAGATATATGAATCACTCCTGACACAGAAATGAGTACATAAAGAATACACACAGACTGACACAATATAACCAAAGTATGTACAAGCACAGCATGTGTGGCCTGATGCCACTGCCTCCACAGATACCCCAGCTGACTACAGGTGAAAACTGTAATAGCTGATACTCTCCAACACCAAACTAAGATGATACTTGCTCAGCAGAAGAGGAGGGTGACAGCCAGTAGGAAGTTCAGGAATACCATCTGAAGTTCAGGCAACAAGGAGTTACTGACTGGGACCTGATACACCAGCAGAGTCAGAGCAGAGTCTCCACAGAACTCTATATCCGGCGCTGAGGCAGCCCAAATGAAATACCTATAAAGACTTCCCAGCCACCTGCTGCAGAGTGCCCGCCCTTGATTACAAAGAGCAAGCAGCTGGATGCTGCTTTAGGTGTGCTAATGAACACTCCCTGTGGCTGCCTGGCATCCCCATCGCCTAGGCAACCACTGTGGGAGAGGGGGTGCCGGTGGAGGGAGACACGCAGTTTGCCTGTCAGCGGCATGTAATCGCGGCTGCCTAGCAGGCGCTGGGTCCTGTACTCTGGGAGCCGGCCAGACAACAGAAGCGCCGTCAATATGGCACATAACACTAAGATGCTATCCTCTCCATACAAAATTAATGTATAATGCAGGCATTGTGCAAAGAAGAGAGGAAAAAGTTTGTCTAGGTATGGTGCACCAGAAAAGATTGACACAAATAAAATTTTACTTTTACTTCTATTCAGAATAAAAACTGTGAAATATGCAACACATAACATGAAACAGACAAGTGAATAAAGTGCGTGTTTAAAAAGCACTGTGTTCTTTAATTTCGCCTTTTATACGAATGCTCGGCTTGTAGTTTTGGGGTTATCAATTCTGCCATTTATAATTATCTCATGTATACATGACACTGTATCTTGTACTACAATTGAACGTAAATTGATACTTTGTATTATTTTATTTATTATATGTCGTATGTCATTTAGTATACTGGTGCTTCACATCAAATTTGTTGGAACCATGGAATTAGATTGTTAGTTATTTGTAGCTTAAAATAATACAGATCATGTAGCAACAATGTGGTTGACTGCATTTCAAATGTATTACTGTCCGCTGGTTTAAGTGTTTAATACCAGCTCAGAAGACTGCAGCTCATTCTCTCTCAGCGGTACAAATATCTCGCTGGGGGAAATAACATAAGAGCTCTTTGTGGGGACTAGTATGCAGTGTAGTAGATCTGCCTGTCAGTGGGGGTGATTGATGCAGGCATTCCATACCAATTCCCAACCTTCATGTGTTTCCTCATTTGAACTGTGTTACTGTTATGTGGCTAGAACACCCCTTAAGTTGGTTACACACCTAAAGATTTATCTGTCCATTCTATCTGGTGGGAACAAAATTCTGGTAATGTACTGTATGGGAGCATACAAGAAAAAAACGATTTGCTCCCAAATGCAGGAAAACAATAGTAATTCATCAATCATTAAAATTAGTCAAAGCCGTTTAATTTATCAAACTAATCAGAACAATTGTTTTTATCCATTTTACAGTGTTTGAGAGCATTTTCTGCCATACATTGCTAGATTTTTGTTCCCACCAGACAGAATGGTTAGAGGGTTGGAGGAGATTTTAAACTAGGCAATGGGGGGGGGGGGGGGGGGGGGGATAGCTAGATACTATGGGACCCATAGTGAGAATAGTAGGATTGGGGGTCAAGAATCAAATTGGGGGGGGGGGGAACCATAGTTACAGGCAATGTCCAGGGTATTAATAAGGGTGATATTGTGGGTAATTTATGGGGTGCTCCAGGAATGTTATGTAGTAACAGTAATCTTACCTCATTACAGCTCTAAGGTACAGATGACCTTAGGGTATGGGAAGGAGTTAACGACATAGGAAGAAGTTTCAAAACTGTAAATAGGTCAGACAGTGGGAATGGTGGGGAGGCCTGTAGAGAGTCTACTAAGGGGGAGGTGGGTACAAGGAAGTTAGTAAGGAATACAAATAAGTCCAGAGGAGAAATTCAACACAATGTTAGGGACGCAAATAAAAATAAACATAAATTAAAATGCCTACTGGCTAATGCAAGAAGCTTAGCAGGTAAAATCGGGGAACTTGAAACTGTGGCCACTAGGGACGATTATGACATTATTGGTATTACAGAAACATGGTGTAACGAGTCACACAGTTGGGCATTATGCATGGAGGGATATACACTCTACAGAAAAGACAGGGAAAATAGAAAGGGCGGGGGGTGTGCCTATATGTAAAAAATAACAACATCAAGAGAAAGAAATGAGCACAGGCACAGAGGAAGACTACACGGAGGCCGTGTGGGCAGAGATAACCAACAATAACAAAAAACTAATAACAGAATTTTAATAGGGGTATGCTATAGACCACCGAACATAAACGGAGGGGATGAGTCTCTTCTTTTAAACCAAATCAAACAATCATCAGATCAGGGTCAGGTATTAATTATGGGTGATTTTAATTGACCTGATATTGATTGGAAAAATGTAACATGTAAAACAGCAAGAAGCAGTGGGTTCCTAAGCTTACTTAAAGACCAGTTTATCACACAAACGGTAGAAGCTCCAACTCCTAATAAGGCATTATTGGATTTGGTTTTAACAAATAACATAGATTTAGTTTCAAACACAAAAGCAATTGAACACCTAGGGAACAGTGACCACAATATGGTTTCACTGGATATCAACTTCAGTAAATTACATCATAAAGGATGGACAAAAATAATAAACTTCAGAAAAGCTAACTTCGAATTTATTCAGAGAAGCCCTAAAAAGAATTGTGTGGGAAACAGTTTTTGAGGGGATAAATGCTGAGGAAATGTGGGATACTCTAAAAAATGTACTTGAATCATTAACTATTAAATACATTCCTAAAGTAACTAAGGGTAAATTCAATAAATAAAAGCCACCATGGTTGGACAAAAAAGTTAGGTAAGAAATCAACAATAAAACAAGAGCATTTAAATTCTATAAAAATAACTTAAATGAGGAGGCGTTCACCAAATACAAAGAATCAAACAAAATTTGCAAAGGGGCAATCAAAGTAGCTAAAAGGGATTATGAAGAGTGCATAGCCACTGAAAGTAAAACTAACCCCAAGAAGTTTTTCAAATACATAAATAGTAAACGTATAATTAAGGACAACATAGGCCCACTAACCGATATCAATGGAAAAAGTTTTTTGGAGGACAAGGGAAAAGCAGAACTGTTAAATGAGTTCTTTTCACCATTGTTTACTAAGGGAGAGCAGACTGTGAAACGCACACATACCACAAATGGGATGAACAAGCCGGACCTCAATATTGAATTCTCTACCGAGGAAATAATATTGAGGCTCAGCAAAATCAAAACAAATAAATCGCCTGGGCCCGATGGGATTCATCCTAGGGTACTAATGGAATTAAGGGAGGAATTAGCTTCCCCTCTACATTATATCTTTGATAATTCACTATCATCAGGAAAGGTACCAAAAGACTGGAGAATAGCAGAGGTAGTGCCATTATTCAAAAAAGGAAAAAAGGAGGATCCCGCTAATTACAGACCTGTTAGTTTAACATCAATAGTGGGTAAACTATTTGAAGGGTTTTTAAGAGATGGTATCCAGGAATATTTAGACCTTCATAGTTTACTCAGTAATAACCAGCATGGGTTTGTGAAAAATCGTTCATGCCAAACTAATCTACTTGGTTTCTATGAAGAGGTTAGCAAAAACCTTGATAATAGAAACGCTGTAGATGTGATTTTCCTAGATTTTGCTAAAGCCTTCGACACAGTACCACACAAGAGGTTGATAAATAAAATGGAGGACATGGGATTAGGGTCAAATATCTGTAGATGGGTAGGGAACTGGCTGTGTAATAGAGAACAAAGAGTGGTCGTGAACAGTGCCTTATCAAATATGATACCAGTACTAAGTGGAGTGACACAGGGTTCGGTTCTTGGGCCCATTTTGTATAACATTTTTATTAACGATATTGGGATGGGGTTACTCAGCAATGTATCCATCTTTGCGGACGATACAAAACTGAGCAGAGTTATTAAATCATCAGAAGATGTCACCACGCTTCAAAATGATCTTGACAATCTAGACGAGTGGGCAAAAAAGTGGAAGTTGAGGTTCAATGTGAACAAATGCAAGGTCATGCACCTTTGGAGACATAACCAGTGTGCTAGTTATAACCTAAGAGGGGATTTTTCATACCCCTACTATCCAACTACGCATGGAGTTGATTTTATATAGTGTGGCGAGCGCAGCGAGCCACCGTGCCGGAAGCGTGGCGAGCGCAGCGAGCCTCGCAAGGGGACATGGTCTCATAAGAAAAACGGGAGCCCAGATATTACATAAGTACCGCTCAATGTAATATAGCAACAAAAAAGGCCAACAAAATTCTCACATGTATTAAAAGGGGCATGGAAACTAGGGACTCAAAAGTAATTATGCCTCTGTACAAATCATTGGTTAGACCGGACCTCAAATACGCAGTGCAGTTCTAGGCCCCGCACTATAAAAAGGACATCATAGAATTAGAAAAAAAATCCAAAGAAGAGCAACAAAGCTTATTAGGGGAATGGAGAATTTAAGCTATGAGGAAAGATTAAACAATTTGGGACTATTTACACTAAAAAGACGTTTAAGGGGGGATATGCTCAACATGTAAAAATATATTAGGGGCCAATATAAGGAACTGTCAAACACCCTTTTTTCTACTAGAAAGGAATCTAGGACGCGAGGGCATGAGTTTAGATTAGAAGAAAAAGATTTTGTTCATCTAGAACATGGGTCCTCAAACTGCGGCCCTCCAGATGTTGTGAAACTACAAATCCCAGCATGCCTTGACACCGTTTTGCTATAAGGGAGTGTTAAAACTGTGGCAATGCATGCTGGGATTTGTAGTTTCACAACATCTGGAGGGCCACTGTTTGAGGACCCATGATCTAGAAGAAAAAATTTCTTTACAGTCAGAGCAGTCAAACTTTGGAACTCTCTTCCTGGAGAGGTGGTGTCGGCAGACACTATAAATACGTTTAAAATAAGGTTGGATAAACATTTATTGGTTAAAAAATCCATGGGTACGAATAAGTAACATAATCTGTCTTTAAAATATCAGAACATACTATACAACAAGGGATAAGCTACTATAAACATAGGTTGAACTAGATGGACGCAAGTCTTCAGCCTCACCTAATATGTAACTATGGGCCTTATTTTGGTTCATTCTTTCTGACAAAATCCTTCTTAGATGGGCAAAACCATGTGCACTGCAGGGGGGGCAGGTGTTACTTGTGCAGAGAGAATTAGATTTGGGTGGGGTTTTACTTCAAAGTGAGATCTATATTGCAGTGTAAAAATAAAGCAGTCAGTATTATCCCTGCACAGAAACAAAATTACTCACCCAAATCTAATTCTCTCTGCACATGTTACATCTGCCCCCCCTGCAGTGCACATGGTTTTGTCCATCTAAGAAGGATTTTGTCAGAAAGAATGAACCAAAATAAGGCCCAATGTAAGAATGGACCGATAAATATTTTGTGTAGACAGATAGATTGGTGTATATCATTGGCAGCTCCCATGATGCCGCCCCCCCCCCCCCTCCGGTGCCACCACTACTGGTCCCTGCAAGTCATCACCGCAGCTGCCACCTGCCTTGGTGACTGGCAGGTAAGACTTCCAATCGGAAATCACTACCAGTCACAGTGAAGCCAGTGCAGTCTCACAGACTGCACCTGGCTTCACACAGTTTTGGATCCAACCTGTAGTTTTCCGCCTAGGAATTTTTGGGGGCAGGGCGCCACTGTACGGGATGGGGGCGGACCGGGCCCGCCGACGTCATCGTTGTAGGCGGTCCCGGGCCGCCGCGTCACCAAAGGAGGCGTGTCCGGGCCGCTGCGTCACCAAAGGAGGCGTGCCCGGGCCGCCACGTCACCAAAGGAGGCGTACAAGGGGGCGGACCTGGCCCCGCCGAAGTCCGTGAGCTGCTGGGGAAGCCTAGCGACGCCGAGATTGCGGTGCCTGGAGCTTCCCCTGGCACAACATTAGTCAGGCAGCAGGCTCTTTTAGAGGGGCGCTGCTGGAGGGGAAGGGCGCATTTTGCCCTTTAGAAATCGGGCAGGGCGCAGCGCCCCGCTAAAACAGCCTAGCGGGAACACTAACCTGGGGGGCTGCAGTCCTGTGGCCCATAGGTAAAAACCGCCACTGGTGTATATAATGGCCCATCAGCCTTACCAGACCATCAGCACTGTAGACATGTGTTATGTTCCCAGAGATCTGCACATGTACAGTAGACTCTGGCACAGCCAAAGGAGGTGGAGACTGCACTCTGGCCCCTTCTGACTGTGCAGATAACCAGATATAACTTCACTTCTATTATATTTTACAACACAGTTACTGTACATAGATCATCACAGCATAATACAAAATAGACATAGCAATAATCCTATACACATTTTCACACACATAAAGAAACACATAACGGGAGGGAAGCAGACCATTTTGGATATACAGTACCTGTACTTCCTAGCTCTGGTTTCCCTGCTCATCTAGAGGCTGGTTTAGCCCAGGCATTAGATTTTAAGGAGAAACATTGGTGTGAATTATTAACAGTTCTTTCCCAGAAGCAGGTGCCCTGGCCAGCAGGAACCACACTTCCCATCATTCTCTCTCATGTCAGGGATCTTATGCTCACAAATAGAAACTGAAAAGTAAGTAAGTAAGTACGTTTATTTATATAGCGCACTTTCTCCAACAGGACTCAAGGCGCTTTACAGACATTAAAAATAATAATGCACATACTGCAATACAAAGGGTTATCAGTACAAAGAACAGGCAACAATGGCAGTACAGATGTGCATCACACATACAGATATGTACAAGACGCATTCTAATAAGGGACACGAACATTGGGAACATATTTACCAAGCTGTGCAGTACCCAGGCAGCCATTCAGCGGCGCCACATGGTGATTGCACAGCAAGTAACAGTACTGATATATATACTAGATGTACTCTAATGAGGGACACAGACATGGGGAACATATAATTACTGATCTGTGCAGCACCCAGGCAGCCAATCAGCGGTGCCACATGGTGATTGCACCAGCCAGTACTGTACATATAGAACACAAAAGAACAGTACAGGGTACACAGAACTAGACATAACATAATTAAAGCACAATTCTTAGTACACAATACAGCTGAGATATAAGGTAGTGAATGAGAATAGATGCAGGTATAGATTGTAGATGAGTGAGAGCTGTAGTTGAAATACAAGAAGAGTGCTGTGAGAACAGGAAGGAGGAGGGCCCTGCTCTAAGGAGCTTACAATCTAGAGGGAGGGGGAGACAGACAGGTGACATGAAGTGCAGGTAAGGAGACCTGAGGCAAGAAGTAAGCATGGCAGGGATGGTCAGTACATGAGGCAGCAGGTAAAGAGAATGGACAAAGTAGTCCTCTCTCTCTCCTCCTATTCTCCTCTTCCCCCTCCACCTGCACCCTTTACCCCTAACAGCTTTGCATCGTGGGCCATGCCACAACACACCCTGCTAGGGGCAGAAAGCATGCAGAGTGAATATTGAATGCACAGGATTGAGGAACCATGGCTCTGGTACAGAGATTGGTTCAGTATGGAGTTCATTGTCCTGGCTTTGCAGACTGTAGGTGATGCTGGGTCAGGTAACTCACTGCAGAATTCTGGATTTTCAGTGGATGATGTTTAATTTCATGTCCTTCTGTGTTCCTCCGGTATTTCTTTATGTAGTTGTTCAATGTTTGTTCAACTGTTTCTTTAACTGTTCAGATGGCACCCTTAGTTAAGAACACCCTTTGTTAAACAGCAAGCTGAAAGTCAGCAAGCTGCCTTGCTTCTAACCCTGCAGAAATACTATCCCAAATTAAGGGCAAGGCCAGGCCAGACCATTTGCCCACCTGATTGAAATGCTAATTGTACAGAGATCATAAACTAGCCTGATTGGCTAACCAAGAGGTATGCTAATATTGCCTTGCTTAAAACCTTCCAATCTATACATACATCTAACAAAATACAATTATCTATTGATGTACATACATTTATAGCAAAAACATGCCAGAAGATTATGCAGAAGCTAGGCTTGGATCTGTAGTGCAGTGGATGTGAAATGGAATAGCGTTTTTGATAACATTTGCACTCTCTGAAGGGGGTTGATATTAACAAGAAAAAAAATAACAATTCTCTTTTAAGTAAATAAATATATAAAACATGGGAAACATACTATCATAATTAATATTGTATGTTAGGTTTACAAAGAAATACAGATAGGCTTTATATTAAATCTCATAGTGCATTATTCTGAATTTATGTCTTGCTACTGACAAAGGAGGCCTCAGGTGCGTCTTAACCCTTTTGGTGTTATGCACGGAAATCTTCACTGCACTGACATCACTGGCCACCGTGAAAGATTTCCTATCTGTGTCTATACTCACTGTGGATGGTGAGCCATGCGATCAGTACGGCACCTGGGAATTGGCATAAATGATTAGTGTTAACTGCCCTCCGGACTCCTATTGGCCGTGGGCAGGCTTGACTATTTAATGCTTTATGCTGATTCCCGGTGCCACAAGCGGCTGGGAATCAGAGCTGGTGATGTCCGGGCATTTTTGGGGATATCGATTCCTCCCCTGCACTCATTTAAAAACACACCCTGGGAGCTGTGTTTACAAAAACATTAACTAACCACTGAAGGGGTTCATCTTTACCAAGAGTGCAAGGTGCCCTCATATTTTGTTACAGTTGTATTAAAGAATAACTGTAAATTGATTCCTTAAAATGGCCCAGAAATCACATTCTCTTTTAGTGATGATTTTAACTGCACCTAAATAGGAAATAATTAGCTTCACAACACAGGAGTTTTGTAAGTGGAGACAGTGGTAATTTAAGCAACCACAGAGAATACAAAGAATAATCAGGGGTTTCATAATTATATTTTTGATTAATGCATCCCAGTTGGTACCATAATTTCATTATGTCAATGTCTATAGTGATTACAGTGTTATCTTATTTAGATTGTGAATATATAAATTACAATTCCCATTAGTACTTGCCTCCTGCTACAGTATATCATCATACTTTACTTATATCAAGAATTGAAGAGCAGAGCGGTATACATACCTGTTTTTCTTTGCACAACTATGTCAGATCTCTTCTGCTTTATCATACGATACACCAATATACATAGCAATACATATTTACAAAATATTTGCTGTCAAATGAATGTCTCAGATGTAAACTGGAACAACTCTGTTGAAATCAATTTATTATTTATTTATTTACATTTTCTTATATAGCGCAACATATTCTGTTGCACTTTACAATTGGAAACAAAAGTGATAACACAAACTGGGTAATAACAGATCAACGTAGTGTTAGGAGGGCCCTGCTCACAAGCTTACAATTTATGGGCAAGCTATATAAAGAAATTAAATGCATATTTCGGAACCCTACTATAGCCGTAGCAGCCCATGTGACTGCAGCAGAGATCTGATTGTTAAGGATAATGACATATACAATAAGTTCTCTAGGTGTCCATGTATATCAGCCTAGGGAACACTACACTTATACTGTATACTGTGTTTTTCTGCATATAACAGGCAACACACTAATATAGTTTTACACTGATTGAAGCTGACAGCACAAAATAGTTCTATCCAAGGTCTCCTTTCTTTAACCCTCTTAGTGCCAATGTTGCTGTGAGCGATCCTCAAAATATCCACAGAAATGCCAGTGTTGCTCACAGCGACTGTTCTTTTAGTATAAATAAATACGAATACAGCAAACTTTTTAATTGAAGTTTAGTTGGTACTTGTGTAGTTTCACGGCGCCAACATGGCGCCGTGCGTCTGAGTCCCCTTGCGGGGCTTGCTTCGCTCGCCCACGCTGCGGGTTCGGTATCTAAAATCAACTCCATGTCAACATGGATAGTGGGGGTATGAACTATCCATCTTGGCATGGAGTTAAGTTAGTTTATTTTAGATAGTTTGTGGCGAGCGTAGAACCCGGAAGTAGCATGGCGCCACGCTGGCGACATAAAACTACACAAGTACCATTTAGTTAAATATTGTACCCAAAAAAAGAACAGTTGCTGTGAGCAACGCTAGCATATTTAGTATATAATTGGAGGATCTCTCACAGCAACATTGGCACACGAAGGCTTAATCTTGCAATCAAACAGTAGGGGTAAAGTGAAGTAGAAAACAAATTTAGCAGTCTATTTAACACAAAACAATGCTTTTCACCCATTTATGTTTTAACCCTTTGCGTGCCAACATCAACGTGAGAGATGCGCAAAATATCTGCTAAAAATGCCAGCATCTCTCATATAAATGGGTTCATGTAATGTTCATGTAATGTTGTTTAAAAATGTTGTATAAAAAAAGATTATATTTCCTGTATAAGGTAAACATTACGGGCGGGATGTACTAACGGGAAAATGCGGTAAAACACCCGTTTTACCGCATTTTCCTATGTATCAATACCCGTCCGCAGCGTTTTCGCTAGGCAGGGTATCGCCACCCTCTGGGTGGCGATACCCTATAGAAGCCTATGGGCTTCTTTCGCCGCCCGACGTCCGCGCGCCCACCCCCTCCCGTCCTCCTGTGATCATCTCCTCCCCCTGGTGTCACAGCCGGCAGGACATCCGGCTTCAGGGGGGAGGAGGAGACACAGGGGGACGCTGGCAGCCGCCGGGAGGTGACGGAGACCCCCGCAGCCAACATCACAGGTATCGCGGGGGTCTCCGTTACCGCAGCCCGATGCTGGCCGCATATGTTAGTACATATGCGGTAGCATCGCGGCGGCTGCCGTGCGAAGGGCGGAGGTGTATGTTGATACATCCCGCCCCATAGGTCATTATGATGAACAAAAATGTTTGCTTGGCAATTTTCACACCAATTTTGACAAATTCACTTGGCAATCAAAAGGGTTCATTTAAATCGCATGGATATACATATTTAAGTTTTTAATAAACCTTTAAATCATTTTATTTCCACATCATTCCTTCATAACTTCTAGTTTTACCTTATTGCATTACATTGGGCAGTAGCTGGCCCCAAACAATGATTTAGAATTGAGAATTGTCTCATCAGATACAGTACTGTATCTGTGTGTTGAAGAAAACTGTGCATTCTACATAAATCTAGCTACATACACTATCCAATGGGTGCCACCATTCCTGTACATGCACACAATATCTGAATCAGTAAGCACTAATACGCACTAAACAATTTCTTGCTCTGTGTGTACTATCAATCCACCTCTAGTTTGTGATTGGGACAATATGAATGGCAATGCCATGTCTGAAACTAGGATTTTCATCACCCGTGGCAAGGTAGTAATCTGCTCTTCTCTGACTCCACCCCCCACCCGCATATGGGTATCACATCCAATACCCAGGCATGCGATCGTGTACACACACACACACACACACATTTGTGGCTTTGGTATAGCACACACACATTTTTCACCCATGTCACAGAATCGTGCAAAGCTGTTTCAATTTCAATGCTCATGTGTACATGGTCATTATCATGTACTGTACTATACAAATTACTGGGCATTATCAAGCTGATAATGCCCAGTAATTGTATAATATGTACTTATGTATGTATAATATGTACTTCGCATTAATGCTATCTACACATTTTGACAGTCCCGGCGTACAATATTGTTGCACACCTCCCAATATGACCCTCTCATACATTAAGGACCTTATTCTGATTGACTTGCAAAGCTGCAATATTCGCCGCGAGTGATCAGGCGCCACCCGCTGCACGCAGTGCCGGCCGCTCGCACGAGCCCCATACAGCTACAAATGGATGATTTACATAATCATCCATTAGCAGGCGGGGAGAAATCATTGGATCATCCATCCATCAAATGATTTCTCCAGCGCTCACAGTTCAGAAACACCTATATAGTGACTCTGAACTGGGGGTGCCCTGTGCGAGGACAGGACGGGCACCTGACATCTGTTGATGTCAGGTGCCCGCCCCCCCTCCCGCATATCTGTCACTGCCTTATTATCCTGAGAACGCCCAGCTTTCTTATGGGAACGCCCATGAAAAGTTGGGCGTTCCCATATGGTAATGGGGCTGCCTGGCGCCCCCGCTTGACGTGTAGGGTGCATGCACCATGTGTCTGCACATGTGCAGAAACGCACCTGGGCATGCGCAGATGCAAAACATCAGTCCTCCATGCCTTTGCAATCCGAAAGGATCTGAATAAGGTCCTATGAGAGAAGTCCAAGAACAGAGCATTGTGTCCCTCCTGGAACTGGTCATGTTGGGAGGTATGTTGTTGCCTTTTGTCCAATATGGTTTGTCATAATTGACTGTTTGGATCATCTGGACTGTTTTATCTGCATTTATCCAAAATGCTCATGCTTAGACATTTAACAATAAATATAAATATAATTAAAGATAATGTAATTATTGGCACAATACGTGTATAGTCAACCAATGAGTTAATGAGCAGATCCAAAGTGAACTATGCAACCACATGTTGCAAGTTGGAGCGCTAAAAATTGGATCAATATGGTTGTATAAGAAATATATATATATATATATGGTTTTATTGAACAACTTACTATACAATATCTGGATCATCAACTGGGCTACAATACATCTATTTGTTTCAAATTTGGGACACCACAAGGGCGCACATCGTTGAGGATACCCACAATTCATCGGGTCTACCATTTTATTTTTACTGTTCTAATTTATCTTTTTGTATTTTGTTCAATCATGTCTTTATGTAATTTTGCTGTTTAACAAATATTTATACCTATCTAGTGGCTACAAACCCACGTATAACTATTATTATTGTGCAACTAAGCAAATAAAATCCATACATATATTTCTTATACAACCATATTGATCCAATTTTTAGCACTCCACCTTCTTCTTTTTTCCTTCCATATTATATTTAGGCAGGGCCGGCGCCACCACTAGGCAGGTCTAGGCATTTGCCTAGGGCGCCGGCCACTGGAGGGCGGCAGTTCACCCCTCGCCCCCCGTGCAAAGGGGGTCCATGCCGGCTTCTGACAGGAGCCTGCAGTGGAGACAATATTTCTAGTCAGGAAGGAATTAAGCTTAGACCAAGGCAAATAATGCTAGAAATAGTTTCTCTTGTGCAATGCTGTAAAATGTGAAAAGGGCTAATGTTATCTATATGAAATACATAATCAACAATGGTACTTGTATTAATTTTATCACATATTATCGATTTGTAATATTAGAATTTTGACTGAAATTTTATCTTTTAGATGCAAACAAAAGAATGGAGTTCAATTTGCAAAGATCAGAACATACCCTGTTCAGAAGACTTTTCTCTCACTAGCACACTAGGGGAGCCAGTGAAAATTCGAGCATGGAACATTGCTGGATTACCTTCTGACAGCTTCTCCATTGACAATGGCATTATCATTTCGTAAGTCTTATGATGATATACAGTATAGCGAGTGAATGTTACGTACAGTAAATGAACACCCTGTATTTGCTCATAGACAAAAAAAAATTTCCTAGCAGTCTGCTGATTTTATTGCATTTTTTTGTATGTACAGTATTTCATTTTATTTGTAAGTCCTAGTATTAGCATTATGTATTCACAATGCATTTTGATATGCTTCATTATAAACAAAAGGACTGGGAAAAAATATGGTTAAGATCTGGTGAAATCGAGTCCAAAATTTGAAATCCTTTCCCTTGCACGTTCACGGTTTCTCATTTGCAATGATGGAAATCTTTCTGATACCAGTGTTATAGAAAGATTGCTGCACATCCAGCAATCTCATTACAGAGCTTTGTGTGTGGTAGATTTCTCATAATAATACATTTTTCAAAATAACTTTCGTAATTACAGTACATTTTCACCATATTGTCATTACTTTTCGAAAACAGTTCTATGCGTAGCTTAATCCGCTCTCTCTACTTTCAACTTCATCCAAGAATCCAAGATTACAGAAATACAGTAAGGGCACAGGGCATGGGTGGATTAGTAATTTAAAGTGTGCCTGGAAAATGTTCTGAAAAGTATGTACAGTAGGTCATATCAGTATATAAAAGCAAAACTCTCCCTGCCTAAACCATTAAATCATCGGTACATGTGAATTATCCGGGCTGCCGATTTTGTCCTTAAGTTTAGTTAACTTAAGGACACCCGACCGACGCGATGCCCGCGATTTACCCCCAAATCTCGGGCATCGCGTCGGTCGCGGCCGTTATAAGGGGCCGCGACGCGACCGACGCGATGCCCGCGATTTCCCATAGACAGTAATGTTAAAATTACTGGACCCGATTTCCCATGTTAAATGTATGACAGTAATGTTAAATGATGTGCAAAATAAAATGACAATGTGAAATGGGCCAATATGGCCATTTCACATTGGATATGTTTTAAAAAAAATGTTTCATGGCCCCCCACCACCGTTAACGCCACGCCGCTATTGACGCCAACCCGAAGCGTGGCGAGCACAGCGAGCCCGCGAGGGGCGGCGGTACGCGTCCTCCGACCTTTTCATACCCCTACTATCCACGTCGGCGTGGAGTTGAGAATAGAGGAATGTGGCGAGCGCAGCGAGCCACCGAGCCCGAAGCGTGGCGAGGGGACGCGGATACCTTCACAGGTATCCGCGTCCCCTCGTGGGCTTCACAGGTGTCCGTGTCCCCTCGCCACGGGCTCGCTTCGGGCTCGGTGGCTCGCTGCGCTCGCCACACTTTCTATTCTCAACTCCACGCCGACGTGGATAGTAGGGGTATGAAAAGGTTGGAGGACGCGTACTGCTGTTCGCGTCAATAGCGGGGTGGCGTTAACGGGGCCATGAAACATTTTTTTTAAAACATATCCAATGTGAAATGGCCATATTAGCTCATTTCACATTGTCATTTTATTTTGCACATCATTTAACATTACTGTAATATTTTTAACATTGCTGTCTATGGGAAATCGGGTCCATTGCGTCTTTTAACATTACTGTCTATGGGAAATCGCGGGCATCGCATCGGTCGTGTCGCGGCCCCTTATAATGGCCGCGACCGACGCGATGCCCGCGATTTTTCGGGCGCGATGAAAAAACGGCAGCCCGGATAACTCACAAGTACCAAATCATCTTGCCAATTAATTTATGTGAGAAGTAAAGGCAGACTTTCCCATTCGGCATGCGCAGTTAAAAACTGTCAACCTGGTAATTTGCTGAATTACACTGGTCATTTGTGTAGTGTGAAAGGGTAAACCCGGTCACAAATCTCGGGTCGACGACCCTGGTGACCCGGGATTTAAGACCCGGGATGACCCTTTCAAAACTACACAAATTGCCAGGTAGAACTGCTTCACCCGGTAATTTGCTGTTACAGTATGTCTCTGAAAGGGGTATAAAACCTCTCAGTGGGGCACAGTGAGTAAGAGTTTCACATTGCTACTGCAAAAATAAGTCATTCTTTCCTGTAAATATTTACTGTATGTTTGTTCTCAGCAGAGTGTAACCTTAAGCTTGGTACTCACTCAAGCAATGTGTACCCAGACAGAACGACATATTGGAACCTGGGTAGACAATGTTCATGTTAATGAAGGAGGGAATGATCACTGTTTCTTCCTTCATTAACATACATGGTGTCACTAGCAATATCATCAGGTTTGATGCTCAGCACATCAAACCTGACAATGTTGCTAGCAACCGCAAGCCTCAGCATTTCGGGCATACAAACCTCAAGATATGTACTGATGTAAGCAATATGTCGGTCTGGTCCGCTGTTTGGAACCAGCTTTAGTGTGGGCCAGTCTGGCTTATGGAAATTTATGGGAGACGTTGATATTTATGTTATAGATGTATGAAGCAGTGATAAGGGAAGAGAAGTGAGCCAAAGGAGAAGTGGCCCATGGCAACTAATCAGCACTGGAGTAATATCTCTAATTTGCATAATTTTAAATTATAAAGAGCAGCTGATTGGTTGCCATGGTCCACTTCTCCTCTGGCTTACTTCTCCTTCCTTATCACATGGTACAGTATCACATGGTACAGTATGTGACTGTGGTTGTCATTAGAATCTCAGGATAGCTAACAAACTGTAAAGCTTGGTACACACTATACGACTTTTTGAACAATTTTGCTAGTTCCGGATGGAATAACAAAATGTTCAAATTGTCATCAGAGACATCCTCCATTAGCTCTGCTTTTTTTTTGAGTCGCATGCAGTATTTCATGATCTACCATAAACTAGGGCATGGAGGGAGAATAAAATAGTGTGCAGTGTACCGATATGGTGTCCATGTCGACTTTCAGGACAAAAAAAGTGAAAACCCATGTCGACCGTTTGACTGTCGATCTTGCTCATGTCGACTTAATGCTTGTGTCAACCTGATGACCCTGTTGACCTAAGCCCATGTCGACCTTTCCTGTGTTGACATAAGCCCATGTTGCCCTTCAGTGCCGTCTTTCCCATTGGGCACGATGGGCAGTTGCCCGGGGGCCCTAGGACCTAGGGGCCCCCGGCCCAGCCCAATGGGAAAGATGGTGGCCGGGGTCCGGGAATCCGCTCACCCTCGCTGGGGGATCCGGGCAGGGGGATCAGGGCGGTGGCGGTGGCGGTAGCTAGAAGCCTGATTCGGCGAAGCTCTATTTGCCGGCGGGGCGGGAAGCGCTGTTGCATTTGAATAGACTGGCCGGACGCTGATTGGCTGAATTCAGAAAATCAGCATCCGGCCAGTCTTTGAAAAGGCAACAGCGCTTCCCACCCCGCCGGCAAATAGCGCTTCACCTCCTAGCTAGCAGTGAATTTAATTTCGGGGGTCCGTGTGCCGGGGTTCTGATCACCCTCACTGGGTGATCCGGCAGGGGGATCAGGGCATCGGTGGCGGTAGCTAGGAGCCCGAAGCGGCGAAGCGCTATTTGCCGGCAGGGGGGGCGAGAAGCGCTGCTGCATTTAAAATGACTGGCTGAATGCTGATTGGCTGAATTCAGCCAATCAGCATCCGGCCAGTCTTTTCAAATTCAACAGCGCTTCCCGCCCCCGCCGACAAATAGTGCTTCGCCGCTTCGGGCTCCTAGCTACCGCCACCGCCGCCCTGATCCCCTTCCCCAGCGAGGATGGTCGGATCCCCGCCACCCGGCCACCATCTTTCCCATTAGCGCTATTTGCCGGTGGGGCGGGAAGCGCTGCTGCATTTGAAAAGACTGGCCGAACGCTGATTGGCTGAATTCAGCCAATCAGCGTCTGGCCAGTCTTTTCAAATGCAACAGCGCTTCCCGCCCCGCCAGTTAATAGCGCTTTGCCACTTCAGGGCAGGCTCCTAGCTACCGCCGCTGCCCTGATCCCGCTGCCCGGATCCCCCAGCGAAGATGATCGGATCCCCGGCCGCCGGAAGCTGACTGGCTGCCGCACGGAGCCAGAGAGGTGAGGGTTGGGGAGGTGACTGTGGGCTCCTGGGCAAACTAATTTGGGGGGGGGGGGGTCCAGTGAACTAGGTTGCCCAGGGGCCCTTCCTAATGTTAAGATGGCCCTGTTGCCCTTCAATGGTCCACCCAATGCATGTCAACCTTAGTTGTGTCAAACCTATGATCCATATCTGACAAGAGACTTCACTAGTGACGGTCATGCTGTCGAATGCTGCATGACCCTTGCCATCACTCTATCACTGACCATATCGGCAAAGGCCTAATGCCATTTCCCCCGCCGGGTCCCAGCGACCGGGATATCGCTGGGTGTACACGTAGTCTAGTGTTTTCCCATCTTAAATCCTTGATAGAAATGTGACACCTTAGCAATGCTATGCTTTTGTGATGGGGATATACAGTATAGACCATCAAACTTCAGGGCATATTTTTAACTGTGAAATACACACAACTCAATTATAACTTGCATAGGTGCGGTGCTCTAGAAAATGTTTAATATGCTTGCGTTTATGGAGTGTGACATTTTATTTGTATTGTTTTGTTGCTAAATGGATTAAATGGGTAAACAGTTTTTTCCCAATATCCTTTAGTTATTATAGGGTGCCATAACAACAGGACCAGTGTTAATGTTACTAGCCACGAACCATGAAAGGAACAATATACAACTGTATAAATATAATACAATCAGAGTAGTGCCCAAGAGTCAAGTGCTGCAAGGCATTGTCCCACTGTTGTGCTGTTGTTTGTGCTACAGTTTTATAATACTTATTGTGCTGTTATGGTCACTTAAAGTCACATTGCATTCTCTTGTGTGTGGTCATGGTAGCTCATATTACTTTGAACTGCTTACAAAGAATGGAGGGCAGGCGGGCTGTATTAAGGGTCTCATGGGTCTGGTACTTAAAATGTTCAAGGGCCTATTATGAGAAGCAGAGGGATCGTGCTCAGTGGGTGTGACGAGTGCCATGTAGACCCCACACCTTATCTGCCCCAGGCCCCCAGTGTCTCCATAAGCATGTATAAGTAGAAAAATTGTATAATTTTGGAGAACATAAATTAAATTTTAAACTATGATTCATGGCCAACCAACTGGCCAGCTGGTGGTTGTTGATTTGCATACTGCATACCTCCCAACTGTCCCGCTTTTCCCATTTTTTTGAGGACGTTCCCACATCCCTCCTGGTCCTGGCAGTGTCCCACGGTGGCGGGGGGGGGGGGGGGGGTGCATAGCCAGCAACTCACGGAGCTGCTGGGGAATGCCCTCACAGTGGTGAAAATGGGGGAGTGGCCTTGCAACGGCATCGTCCACTTTGCGACCACGGCCCATTTTGATTAGGCCACACACCCAAAATGTGGATGGCCTGTCCCTCCTAGCTGCAGGTTTTGATTCTAAAGCATCATTGGGTTTTGGTTTTCGATTCGGTTTTGCCAAACTACATAATGTGGACCTTTTATTTTTAGTTCCTACAGTATTTTAGCCTCAATAACTTTAATTTCCAGTTTTAACCACCTCACAGTATTGTTTACATCTTTTTACCAATATTGGCCGGGTGTGGATCGTATTGTCGACACCACTTAGGTCGACAGTCATTAGGTGGACACCGTTGGGTCGACAGGTGGCAAGGTCGACAGGTGTCTATGTCGACATGGGTGAAGGTCGACAGGTTGCAAGGTCAACATGGGACAATGTCGACGTGGATTTAGGTCGACACATCGTTAGGTCGACATGGGTTAGGTCGACAGGTCGGCATGTTTTTTTTTACTGTTTTTTACCCGAATGTTGTCACAGTCAACATGGACACAGTTGGAAGTCCTATAGATTGTAAGCTTGCAGCAGGGCCCTCCTACCTCCAAGTCTGTATGTTGTTACCCAGTTTGTTTTATCACTGTCTACTATTGTAAAGCGGAATCTGCTGCGCTATATAAGAACCTGTAAATAAACAAAGGTACTTGTTTCCTAGCACGGCCACACCGATTAAGATCGGGGTGGTCGTGCTGAAAAAATCGGGTCGATCGCATCGCATGCGATTTGGTCGCATGCGATGCGATCGACGCGACCGACCGATTTTTGACCCGATTTTTTCATTAAATCCAATGTAAATTGGGTCCCTGGGACCCAATTTTACATTGGATTGAATGAAAAAAATTCCAAACCCCCCCAAATTGAAGCGCGTACACAGCGCCCCACGATAGACGGCAACCCGAAGCGTGGCGAGCGCAGCGAGCCCGCGAGGGGCGGCGGTACGCGTCCTCCGACCTTTTCATGCCCTACTATCCACTAGGGCGTGGAGTGAGAATAGAATAGTGTGGCGAGCGCAGCGAGCCACCGAGCCCGAAGCGTGGCGAGCGCAGCGAGCCCCGCGAGGGGACGCGGATACCTTCACAGGTAATCGCGTCCCTTCGCGGGCTTCACAGGTGTCCGCGTCGCCACGGACACCTGTGAAGCCCGCGAAGGGACGCGTTTACCTGTGAAGGTATCCGCGTCCCCTCGCGGGGCTCGCTGCGCTCGCCACGCTTCGGGCTCGGTGGCTCGCTGCGCTCGCCACACTATTCTGTTCTCACTCCACGCCCTAGTGGATAGTAGGGCATGAAAAGGTCGGAGGACGCGTACCGCCGCCCCTCGCGGGCTCGCTGCGCTCGCCACGCTTCGGGTTGCCGTCTATCGTGGGGCGACGACGGGGACATTTATAATGTGAAATGGGTCATATTGACCCATTTCACATTTTTTTACATTTTTACACCATTTCAATGTTAAAAATTTTTTTAACATTGAATCCTATGTAAAAATCGGGTGCATCGCGTCGCATCGCGTCGGGACCAATGTTAATGGTCCCGACCGACGCGATGCCCCCGATATTTTACCGTTCCCGACAAGATTTCAATGTTAAAATTTTTTTTAACATTGAAGTCAACGCAAATATCGGGGGCATCGCGTCGGTCGCGTCGGGACCAATGTTAATGGTCCCGACCGACGCAATGCCCCCGATTTTTGTTTCCTAGCCGGCAAAATGGACCTGATTTCAAAAGAAATCGGGTCCATCGGGGTAATCGTGTCCCTTAATTAAGGGACACGATTACTTAAGATTGTGGCCGTGCTAGGAAACAAGTACCTAAATAAATAAATAAAATAAGTCAATCGCAGCCCCTCACATCGCTCATTACGCTCGCGATGCTTCTGGCACAGTGCCTCGCTGCGCTCGGCACACTATTTTATTCTCCCACCATGCCCTAGTGGATGTAGGGCATGAAATACCACCTGTCGGCACATGTCGGCCGACCCATGCCGACCTAATGCTGTGTCGACCTAAAACCATTTCGACATTGTCCCCTGTCGACATAGACACCGGTCGACCTTGCCACATGTCGACTCAACGGTGTTGACCTAATGACTGTCAACCTAAGTGGTGTCGACAATACGACCGTATCCCTATTGGCCAAAGGCTGCAGAAAGCTAGCTGGTTGTACTAAGTGACAGAGCAATACAGATTATACATTTATGCCATACAGTAGTGTCTGCTATTCACATTGCCTAATACAGTAATATTATCCATGTCACACCACAGTAGAGCCACTTATATACATTATACCACAGAAGAGCCCCTTAAACATTTTACACCACACAGTAGTACCCCTTATATGTTACACCACAGTAGAGTCACTTATACACATTACACAACATTAGAGCCCTTTATACACATTGTACCATGGTAAAGCCCCTCCTCATTTATCATCAGTCCTCCTCATCAGTATTCCTCCTTTCCTTCCCCGAACTGCACCAGCACACACACACGCACACTGCCACACACTCACAAGAGGTTATATATATTGGTAATTATACGCACACATATTTGTTGGCCTGATTCAGATCTGAACGCAGTATGAGGCTGTGCAAGAATGAGACTTTCGATCTCACCCACACTTTCGCTGTGCAGTACTGTTGATCAAACAGGAGAAGGCCTCCTTTCTTAAGAAACGGGGAGCATATTGCTGCCATTTTCTGGGAACGGAAAGCCATGTTTCTGCATGTTACCAAACAGACTTTCTGTACTCACAGCTGCTACTTAATTTGTTCAGCTGAGAAAGCTGATCATTTGCAAGGAACATTGTGACCAATGGTCACAATGTTGAATCGCAGCTTGCAATGTTGATCACAGTGCTGGGATCGCAGCTACATATTTTCTACTGATACTGTATCTCCTATTTGACCCGCCAGGAGATAAGATGGAAATACAATACTGCTTGCATGCAGCATTGCATATTCATCCATCTCTCAATCAGGCCCTGTGTGTTTAAGTGTAAACTGCTATGCAGACACAAAGGGGGAAATTTACTAAGATACAAGATACCTCGTATTCAAAGTTGTGTTCCGGGGGGGGGGATTTACAAAGCAGTCATATACGACTGCTTTGTAACCCTCCGATGTCGTAGTAATTCGTATTAGCTGGCCGTATATACGCCCGCTAATACGAATTAGTGTAGGCAGTCTGCACGGATCAGTCAGATCCGTGCAGGCTGCATGGTTAAAAAAATATAGAAATAAAAATAAATAAATAAAAAAAACAGCGTGGGGTCCCCCCCACAGCCATAACCAGCAGAAGGCTGAAAGAGCCGGGGACGGTAATTAAAAATCAGGGCTGCAGTGGTACCCGCTCCGCTCGGACACTCAGGGATATTCATATTTCCCCGCCTCTACTCAGAATGATTTCTAGTGACTTTCTCGGTTCCTGATTGGCCGCTAGGGACCTACCGACGGGCTCAAGATAGGTAAGGTCAGTGTGTTTGTGTAATGTATGTATTAAACTTTTATTTTTCTGGGGTGTCAGTGTGTTTATTTAACTATTTCTTGTACTGTGGAACTACAAGACCCAGCGGGCCCTTTAATGCCCCGAATGCTGGGACTTGTGGTTCTCCAAGTCCCAGCATGAGGGGGAGGCTTGCTGGGACTCATAGTTCCACGGTATAAGACAATAGTTCTTAATCTTTTTTTTGACACCATGTTATCAGCCCGGTGGCCACCGCACAGGGCCACCGTGGACAGCACCAGGCTTCAGCCTGGTCAGGTAAGTTCTGGAGGGGGGGGTCCCCACTCCCCCAGGACCCCTGGCCAGGCTGACTGGTCGGTAGGGTTAATGCTTTGGCCGTGGGACCTTATATAATAAGTGATCCCCGGCTGTGCCATTACCCTGCTGGCTGGTTGTGCCTGGGGCTGGTTCTTAAAATACGGGGGGCCCCTACTCATTTTGTCCCCCGTATTTTGGGAACCAGCCCCTGACCTGGAGCCTGGGGCTGGTTGTTAAAAGTCAGGGAACCCCTATTTGTCAGGTTCCCTGATTTTTAATTACCGGCCCCGGCTCTTTCAGCCTGGTGCTGGTTACAGCTGTGGGGGGACCCCACACTGTTTTTTTTTTTTTTTTTTCATTTATTTATTTATTTTACAATTTTTTTAACACTAAAGCCTGCACGGATCTGACTGTTTGTGTAGTCTAAGGACATCTATTCAAAGGATAGTGTAAATTTAAATAAGAACTTGTTGTTAAACAGAAGGAAAAAAGAAGGCAAACAATCTATCAATACAGCGGATCACTGAAGAAATTTTTAACAACAAAGGACAATTTACTTTCCTCTCTTAACATGCATATCCTGACCTGAACCCTCAGCAATAGATCTGATCTAACTATCAAGTATCTTGCTTATATCCTTTCCCAAGCCCTTTGCCACTGTCTCCTCATTTGACCCCACAAGTGAGGTTGAAGTATCATTTAACACTCTTAACACTCTTCTCATCCTCCTACTCCACTAACTCTCCTCTTGATCCTATACCCTTACGAGTCAATAAAGCTCTGTTTGCTGTGCATATCCCACCTTTCTCTCTCTCTCTCTACTGGTATCTTTCCTTCTCTGTTCAAGCATGCACTTGTTACTTACATTCTAAAAAACTATGGCCCTTATTCAGATCTGATTGCAGTACAATTTTGTTTGGAAAATGGGCAAAACCATGTGCACTGCAGGTGGGGCAGATGTAACATGTGCAGAGAGAGTTAAATTTGGGTGGGGTGTGTTGAAACTGAAATCTAAATTGCAGTGTAAAAATAATGCAGCCAGTATTTACCTTGCACAGAAACAAAAAAACTCACACAAATCTAACTCTCTCTGCACATGTTACATCTGCCCCACCTGCAGTGCACATGGTTTTGCCCATTTTCCAAACAAATTTGTACTGCAATCAGATCTGAATAAAGGCCTAAATTCTGATCCAAGCTCCCATGCCTCTCCAAGCTACTTGCAAGACTTGCCTACACTCGCCTTACACACCTTCTTAACTTCTACAACTTATTGGACCATTGCAGTCAGGCTTTGGCTGTCAACAATCCACAGAGACAGCACTGACTAAAGTAGTAAATTAAATGGCCACTGGTAAATCTAAAGGCCATTTCTCACTTCTTATTCTTCTAGATCTCTTGGCTGCCTTTGACACTGTTGACCACCAGTTGGATTACCAGAAAACTTTGTTTTAGCTTGTAGAAAAAAAAGAATAGGACTGTCACTAGTGGAACAGAACTTGGGGGCGCCTGTCAAGAGTTGCTTAACTACCAGCTGTTCAGTTGGAGGGATAGTTAGTCCCGTATCAATAAATAAAAGAAAACAGATATGAACATTGCATATACAGTATGTTTGAAAATCAATGAAAAAAGTTTAATATACGATTGGATGATCTTCTACAATTTGATTTAGCTACTCTGCTTTTCTCAATCTATACCTCCTCTCTTGGCAAACTAATCAACTTTTTTGGATTTCAGTATCATCTGTACGCTGATGATACTCAAATCTATCTATCCTCCCCTGAATTGTCACCATCAGTATTGCTCCGTGTCTCTGAATGCATTGCTGCCATTTCATCTTGGATGTCAACTTGCCACCTCAAACTCAACATTTCCAAAACAGAATTAACTATATTCTCACCAGCCAAAAGTAGTTACCAACCTGATATCTCTATCACTGTTGAGAACACAATAATCAATCCTACTCCACAAGCTCGCTGCCTAGGGCTCATCCTCGACTGTCCTTTATTCTTCACATTCAATCTGTCTCTAAATCATGTTACATGCATCTAAAAAACATATCCAAAATTTGTCCGTACCTTACACAAGACACTGCAAAAACTCTAATCCATGCACTCATTATATCATGCATTGATTATTGCAATAGCCTCCTTCAGTATGTATGGGCTTTGGATGTATTAAAGTTTTATTTTTATTGTGTGTCAGTGTGTTTATTTGACTATTTTTATTACTGTGGAACTACAAGTGCCAGCGGGCCCTTTAATGCCCCGCATGCTGGGACTTGTGGTTCTCCAAGTTCCAGCTTGCGGGGGGAGGCTTGCTGGGACTCATAGTTCCACAGTATTAAACAATAGTTTATTCTATTTTTTTACACTGAATCAGCTCGATACCCACCGCCCAGGGGCATCAAGGACAGCACCAGGCTTCAGCCTGGTCAGGTAAGTCCTGGAGGGGGGACCCCTTTATTGGGGGGGGTCCCCACTCCCCCAGGGCCCCTGGCCAGTAGGGATAAATGTTTTGGCCGCGGGACCTTAGATAATAAGTGTCCCCCGGCTGTGACATTACCCTGCTGGCTGGTTTGGCCTGGGGCTGGTTCTTAAAATACGGGGGACCCCTATTCATTTTGTCCCCCGTATTTTGGGAACCAGCCCCGGACCTGAAGCCTGGGGCTGGTTGTAAAAAATCGGGGAACCCTATTTGTCGGGTTTCCTGATTTTTTATTACCGGCCCGGCTCTTTCAGCCTGGTGCTGGTTACAGCTGTGGGGGGACCCCACTCCGTTTTTTTATTTATTTATTTTTACATTTTTTTTTTACACTCTGCAGCCTGCACGGATCTGACTGATCCGTGCAGACTGCCTGTAGGCATTCGTATTAGCGGCCGTATATATGGCCGTTAATACGAAATAATACGACATCGGAGGGTTACAAAGCAGTTGTAATTGACTGCTTTGTAAATTCCCCTCCGGAACACGACTTTGCATATGGCTGAAACAGCCGTATGCAGTCGTAGTCATTCATATTAAGAATACGAATACAATTTTTTGTAATCGTATTCTTAGTAAATTTCCCCCTCAACGTCTGTGGATCCGCGCTCTGTCAGTCCCTCCATTGGTTGCCTGTATTTTATCGCCTTCAATATAAAATACCTCTACTTACATTCAAGACTACACCGTCCTATATTGCTTCGCTTATCTCAAAATATATTCCCACCCGACCTATCCGCCCTGCACAAGATCTGTGTCTCTCAGCACCCACCCTATGGAATGCCCTTCCACGCACATTAATACTCTCCTCTAGCCTCCAAACTTTCAAGCATTCCCTGAAAACTCACCGATTCAGGCAAGCTTATCATATTCCAGAACCCCCACATAACCTCCAGTAGCATGCATATCTAGGCCGGCTCTGAGGGTAGTGTTCCTGTGGCCAGCGTAGTTAGCGCAGCCAGCGTCCCTGTCAGAATCAGCGTAGTGTTCCCACGGCTCCTGTCAGAATCAGCCTAGTATTTCAGCGGCCAGCATAGTTAATTCGATTCGCCGTGGGTTCACACACCCTACGTCTGCATATGCGCAGAAATGCACCTGCGCATGTGCAGACATGCACCATTGTTCCTCTGTGCGAAATCACAAAGGACCGAATAGACTTGAGTAACCCCCTTTGTCACATGCAGGGCTGTAACACCCATAGGTGTACCCCATACTTCTACATTTACATTTATCTGTCCACATTCCACCTTTTCAACTGAAACCTATACCCTCTTTTTTGCAACACAGTCTTTTATTCGTGCGTGGTATGTATGAATGAAATCCATTTATGACACACAAATGCAGCAAATTGACCCTTCACATCAAGGTGTATTGCACAGGATCTCCTCCATATACCTCTAACCATGATTTTCCTCTGCCAGTCTGTGCAGAATGTCATTATTTTATGTGTTGACATTGTGAGCCTGTTGACATTTAGCAGATACTGACATTATGACTACATCTCTTAAAATACTACCTACCTTGGATGTATATTTTTGCTTTCAATACAATATATATATATATATATACTGTATATGGCTACAATATAATATTTTAAATATGTTCATCCCTATTATTTCAGTATTTAATTGATATACATCAGCAACACTCATTTATCTATTAGAGCTGTGAAATAAACATTTTACGACTGAAGAAGTTCCTAGCATTGGCAATAATCTACTCTCCTTGTGCCAGTGTTATTTGTGTCACTAAATTTAATCTCTAAATCAGGTTTATGAGCTTCTGGTTTGGTTTTCTTAAAGTTTGTCAGCTTGCCTTTATCCAATCTGTTTCCAAGTGAAGAGATATTTCAAGAGACTTACTCATTTTTAGTAGAGATGTGCGGACTCGGTTTCCAGAGATCCGAGCCCCTACGAACGTCATCAATCCGAGCACGGTTCCGAGCAGCGCTAGGAGATTCCCGCCTAACTCGGGTCCGGCCACGTGGGCAAAATGTCATCGCCCGGCGTCGGATTTCGCGAGGCTTTAAATAGTATATATAATATATATAGTCCACTGGTTCTGTCTGCTAGTGTCTGCACTGAATAAAGGCTGCCAGTACCTACTCAGTCCACTGGTGCCCACTGCCAGTGCTACTGCTATTATTTAATTAAAAAAGAATACCTGTCCTGCAGTGCTGCCTGGAACTGTAATAAATAATTCTGCTGGACTGGTGCCCTGCCCAACCAGTACCTACTGCAATATAATTAATTATTATAAATTCTGCTGATGCACATATACTAGTATTGCCGACGTATCTAACCGGCTTGTGCCTAGTACTGCCGTATCTACCGTCTGGTGCCTAGTACTGCCGTATCTACCTGTCTTGTGCCTAGTACTGCCGTATCTACTGTCTGGTGCCTAGTACTTCCATATCCACCTGTCTTATGCCCACTGCCTAGAAATGCCGTATATACCTGTCTTGTGCCTAGTACTGCCAAATCTACCTGTCTGGTGCCCACTGCCTAGTACTGTCGTATCTACCTGTCTTGTGCCTAGTACTGCCGTATCTACCGTCTGGTGCCTAGTACTGCCGTATCTAACTGTCTTCTGCCCACTGCCTAGTACTGCTGTATCTACCTGTCTTGTGCCAAGTACTGCAGTATCTACCTGTCTTGTGCCTAGTACTGCCATATCTACCGTCTGGTGCCTAGTACTGCCGTATCTATCTGTCTTGTGCCTAGTAATGCCATATCTACCTGTCTGGTGCCCACTGCCTAGTACTGCCGTAACTACCATCTGGTGCCTAGTACTGCCGTATCTACCTGTCTTGTGCCCACTGCCTAGTACTGCCGTATCTACATGTCTTGTGCCAAGTACTGCCGTATCTACCTGTCTTGTGCCTAGTACTGCCATATCTACCGCCTGGTGCCTAGAACTGCCGTATCTACCTGTCTTGTGCCTAGTACTGCCGTATCTACCGCCTGGTGCCTAGTACTACCGTATCTACCTGTCTTGTGCCCACTGCCTAGTACTGCTGTATCTACCTGTCTTGTGTCTAGTACTGCCGTATTTACCATCTGGTGCCTAGTACTGCCGTATCTATCTGTCTTGTGCCTAATACTGCCATATCTACCATCTGGTGCCTAGTACTGCCGTATCTATCTGTCTTGTGCCTAGTAATGCCATATCTACCTGTCTGGTGCCCACTGCCTAGTACTGCCGTATCTACCTGTCTTGTGCCTAGTACTGCCGTAGCTACCGTCTGGTGCCTAGTACTGCCGTATCTACCTGTCTTGTGCCCACTGCCTAGTACTGCCATATCTACCTGTCTTGTGCCAAGTACTGCCGTATCTACCTGTCTTGTGCCTAGTACTGCCATATCTACCGTCTGATGCCTAGTACTGCCGTATCTACCTGTCTTGTGCCTAGTACTGCCGTATCTACCGTCTGGTGCCTAGTACTGCCATATCTACCTGTGTTGTGCCCACTGCCTAGTACTGCTGTATTTACCTGTCTTGTGTCTAGTACTGCCGTATTTACCATCTGGTGCCTAGTACTGCCGTATCTATCTGTCTTGTGACTAGTACTGCCGTATATACCTGTCTTGTGCCTAGTACTGCCGTAAATACCTGTCTTGTGCCTATTATTGCCGTATCTACCGTCTGGTGCCTAGTATTGCCATATCTACCGCTCTTGTGCCTAGTACTGCCGTATCTACCGTCTGGTGCCTAGTACTGCCGTATCTACCTGTCTTGTGCCAACTGCCTAGTACTGCCGTATTTACCTGTCTTGTGCCTAGTACTGCCGTATCTACCTGTCTTGTGCCTAATACTGCCGTATCTACCCGCTGGTGCCTAGTACTGCCATATCTACCTGTCTTGTGCCTAGTACTGCTGTATCTACTTGTCTTGTGCCTAGTACTGCCGTATCTACCTAGACTCATTTTGTTTAATGGATTTGAGATGTGTTGTTTCTTGACATTACCTGGTCTAGGCTTTTATTTATTTTTTTAAATGTAGCCAATATATCATATTAATAAAATTGGAATAATGCGCTATTTTGAGACTGCAACATTAATTGCTTGGCAAGTCTAAGTAATTGTACCCTATTACGGTAGTTACCAATCTTTTTTGAATCATTGTGTCCTACAGTATCAGCATTTTTATTCGCTGACACCTCCAGCCTTATAAATTTATTACCGATGGATTCGGAAAAAAATGTGAAATTAAGTAAATAATGCCTTTTTGTCATTAAGTTCAGTTATATGTGGTGATGTACTGATGTGTTGCTGATTGTCCATGTTTTATGATTTGCAGCCACTAGCACTGGTTTGCCTATCACTTAAACAATAAATGATTTGGTGCTGGGCCACCAAGCTGAGGCACTGAGAGACTTGTGGCACCCCATATTGAATAGGCACACAGTTGGGGATCCGCTGCCCTGTTTGCAATACCTCATTTAACCTCAAAACCCTTTTAAAATGCATTTAAACAGCTCATAAAAATGTACATCTTTCAGTTAAAATAACAAATCTGTAAATTAATACAACTGTACTTTTGCACCCCTTTCACATTGCCAAAATAACCCAGGTAAATTGCTGAGTTGCAGACGGGTTGACATAGGTGGAGGTGTAGTGTGAAAACCCCACACCTAAAATCCCAGGTTGACCATCCCAACATCCGGAGTTAGGTTATTAGAAGTTTTAGGGTGACCCGGGTTTAATGTGAAAACTCCAGACCTGGGTTGGAGCTATGTCGGACCGGGATCGAGATCCTGGGTCCCATCTGGCATAGCGATGAGAAAGTGGTAAAGTTGAAATCAGTTATGTCACTGTTATTTAACCAGAAATATATTACATTACACTAGAACAGGGGTCCTCAAACTATTTTGATCTGGGACCCCATCAGATAATAAAAATAATTACAGGATCCCAGCAAGTTACTGCAGAAGGTCATCACATCACATGTGTAGTCAGCAGACAATTCATACATGGCAGCATTGTGAAGGCACAAAATGATGGGAGGGTCTAAAATAACAGACAGTTCAACAGATTTTTCAGACTCCTTGAATCACTGACTGAGATTAAAAAAGTAATTAGCCTGATAGTCAGCAACAAGGAGTCACGACCCCATGCTGGGAAGGTCGGGATCCACTTTGGTTTCAGGACCCACAGTTTGAGAATCGCTGCACTAGAATATGCACAGCTTGCATATTCCAAAGAAAATGTGAAGAATGAATACCATTCTGCTTTTCCGTGCCAACAAATGTCACTGATTTCATTTTTCACTTTGTTAAAGTTCATTGATGAAGAGGTCACCTGATAATGTGCAACTTGTCTTTTTGTACAAAAGAAATAGTTTGTTTATCAACTTTATCTTCGTTTGAATTATTCATGCTTATGGTTAAATTGAGTTGAGAGGTTCAACATTCAATAAACAATGTTGAAGACTGCATACTTAGTATGCATAATGTATAAATATTAAGTATTTACATGAATGTAATTACAGGAACGCAAGGCGCTGGCCTCTGATGATTGATCCACAAGGTCAGGCAAATAAATGGGTGAAGAATATGGAAAAGGCCAACAGCTTACACATCATTAAGCTAAGTGACCCTGACTTTGTGAGGACATTAGAGAACTGCATACAGTTTGGTACCCCAGGTATGTTTCAAATACTACATTTATTTTGTGCCAGTTCTCAGAAGATACAGTTAAAAATATACAGTGGTTGTTCTAAAATGAGTGTTGCATTTCTTGCTGTTTATTTTGTACTGATCATTAATCAAATTATAACTGTAATTGCTGTATTAACAGCAGGTGGTGAAATCTGCATGTTCAAAGACTCATTTGTGGAAAATTCTCTTAATTAGCTCCTTGAATTGTTTTGTGAAGCAATTCATTTTATGCATTCATTAAAAAAATATTCTTAATTTAGTTCTTGGTTTTAAAATGTGTAGGTATGGAAGATGTAAAAGTCATGATCTGCATGTTTCTGAAGTAACATATATATATATATATATATATATATATATATATATATATATATATATATATATATATATATATATATATATATATATATATATATATATATATATATATATATATATATATAGAGAGAGAGAGAGAGAGAGACTTGGAATCAGAGGCCAGCACATTCAATTCATTCATGAAAAAAAAGTATTTTATGTTTCAATCAAGAAAAACATAGGGACAATCCATGTAGTCAAAGAAGACAGAGTCAAGTATGGCAAAATCCATGATGCAAGTATACCGATATCAACAGCAGCACATGATGGACGTCCAAAGGTAGGTTATTCATGCCGACGGCCGTTTCTGTTGTATCTCACCGTCGTCAGGAGCAGCTGTCGGGCATGAATGGCCGTCGGGCATGAATAACCTACCTTTGGACGTCCATCATGTGCTGCTGTTGATATCGGTATACTTGCATCATGGATTTTGCCATACTTGACTTTGTCTTCTTTGACTACATGGATTGTCCCTATGTTGTTCTTGATTGAAATATAAAAGACTTTTTTTTCATGAATGAATTGAATGTGCTGGCCTCTGATTCCAAGTCTACCTAATTACATTTATGTGGCCTAGCACTTCCAAGTTGTTGCCAAGGGGTGTGCAGCATTGCGCTCTAAAAAAAAAAAAAAAAAAAATTATATATATATATATATATATATATATATATAGCCGGACTGGGACCAGAAATGAGCCCTGGCATTTTGAGCACACAGGCCCAACCGTAGGAGACGAGACCCTTGCGCGGCGAAGTCGCTCTGAGAAAAGGGGGTGCGGCCTCATGGAAAGGAGGCATGGCATCACAAAAAGGAGGCATTACACTGCCCATTACACATTATGGAACACACCGTAATGCCCATTACACAAAATGCTGCACGCCATAATGCCCATTAAGAAAAAGGCTGCACACAGTGATGCCCATTTCACAAAATGCTGCACGCCGTAATGCCCATTACACAAAATGCTGCACACCGTGATGCCCATTACACAAAATGCTGCACACCATAATGCTCATTACACAAAATGCTCACACCATGATGCCCATGTCGCTAAGTTTGGGGATACAGTGCTTCCTGATAACATTGGCGCTGTGCCAATGTTATCAGGAAGCACTGTTTCCCAAACTTAGTGACAGGCTTTAATAAAGGGTGGCTCCCTAATGGGTAACTTTCCCTCTAAGTCCTGTTGTTAGGCTTTGAGAAGGGTCTTTGTGAAACATATGTAGGGATGTGCAGTAATTTAATAAACTACTCACCTGTCCCCTTTGCTTCACATGTCAATCCAGGCACTAGCCGATATAAGAGTGTGTGGAATAGATAGAATTCCTTTATTCGTCTCACAATGGAGAAATTTACAATCCGGGGTGTGACTGGCACCAAGGGATGTAAACTGCTGCAGGCCGTCTGGAGCACTATCTGGCTGACTGCCAGTGGTGCCTGTAGCCCCAGGCGGTGGACGCATGCTTCTTCAGTCAGGCAGCAGGCAGGAGCTACTCATCTTCCCCAGACCTCGGGAGATGTCAGGCGGCGATGAGCCGCACCACGCCGCACACTCTCCAGAGCGGGGCACCAGGCCTCAGTTCCAAATTTAGGTCCCGGCTTAGGGAAGGAGGCAGGCCGCAACCTGCAGACGGACACGAATACCCTCCCGGCTCTGCGGCGATTACCCCTCCCGTTGTGGTAAACGGAGCAGGAGCGGGGTCACTAGTGGGGCTGTTTTTCATCCTTCCCAGGGTGAGGGGTCTGAAAATGAATTGAAGGCGGCTAGAAGAAGGAGCTCTGGCAGAATCTGTCTGCTCCCGATGTCTACCAAGCCACACCCCCAAGAGGCACCAAGGCTTCTGCTGTGTCCTGGCTACACAAAATCTGCCTTTGCCAGAAGTGCCAGATGGCCAGTCCGGCCCAGTATATATAAATAATTGTAAAAAAAGACTGCACTCCATCCAACAAAGAACAACTACTAGGGTGACATCCAGAACGTGTAAGAGTCCATGTATATAGAACAAAATGGACATACTCTCCAGTTTTATAAATGCAATTAAAATCGGTTGTGTATTTTGTACTTCGTATGCATCAGAGAATAAATGGTAATATATTCAATATACTCACTATACTCAACGTTTCCGTCCGTTAAGGACCGTCATCAGGAGACTGTCAACAATTCCAACATTCAAATATAAGGCAAAGCATAAACCACACAGTTTCTTTCTACAGCAAGGAAACTGCTGCTGGTACAGTGCTATTTATACCATGTGTGTAAACCAAAATTAGCTGGTTCTAAACACTTCCGCATGTCACTGTGACACGCACATGACTTCACTTCCGATGTGGCGTATAATATAGATAAAAGCTTTATAGGCTCAATATAAGATCACACTTACAACAGCGTCAGTGTATCACAGCAGTGGTGCACATATAGTATAAAAATGCAGAGTGTCATTTACCTCAATAAGTAAGAAGTCCACAATATGCGCCAAAACCGGAAGTGGAAGTACCCGCTACAGGTGAAGGACCACGGACCACAATATAGAAAACTGGGGCCGTGGAGCAACAGTGTAATTTTCAGAAAGGTTCCGCATCCAGTCACCACAGACACCTGCTGGCCAGTGGTGGTACTGCATGTACCGGGCAATATAAATAAAGATATCAATATAGCATACTGCGCTAAAATATAAGGCATGCATTAGGATTATATCACATACTAGAAAAATAGCTATAACTACCAAATGGACATCACACATGGCATAGCTTAGCACAAAAGATACACAGCATATACATGCACAAAAAAATTAGCACAGAACACATAACACATTAAAATACCATGAATAATGAAAAATAATAAATAAAAAATGAAAAAAGAGGAGGAGTATCACAGCCTACGCCACCACTAAGAAACCTGTGTCAAAAATGTGTAAAAATATAATAGATAGTATATTTGCAAGCCACAAAAATAGGGATTGTCAGTTGAGCTCCACATCCGATTAGAAGCGACCTAGATTAGCGTAAAAAACGTTTAGAGGGTTGTGTTCGTTGAGGTAGAATGGTACCACCGTATTGAGTCGGTGAATCCATTTTGCCTCTAATTTCTTAAGGATGAGTGCCCTATCACCACCCCTAAGAGGTGGTGGCACCCAATCGATAATACGGCACTTAATGGAGGCTACTTGATGTTTGTGTAGGACACAATGTTGTGCCATCGGTTTGTAAGAACTGCCTTTAGTCAGTGCCTTATTGATGGCACTCCGATAGTTCGCCATCCTTTCTCTAAAGGTGCAGGTGGTGAGGCCAACATAGGATAAACCGCATGGACAATGTAGCAGGTAAATGACAAAGTCCATAAGGCAATGAAGTTTGTACCGCATCTTAATTGCAACTCCACTGTGTGGATAGGGGAAGCTTGTGCCTGGTAACATTGAGTTACATGTTCTGCAACCCGCACATTTAAAGCAACCTGGTTTCCGTGTATGTAACCAAGTATGGTCACCAGTAGATGGTTGTGGTTTATACTTTAGAACTTGGTTCAGATTTCTCCCATGTCTGTAGGCCACAGTGGGTTTCGTTGGTATTGCTTTGTGTAGCGTAGGATCAGATGCCACCTCTGGCCAATGCTTGCGAGTAGCTCTGGAGATCACTGTGGACTTGTCGTCAAATTGACTGACACAAATATTAGACTGCCCATCATGTACTCCAATGTGTTTCACTGGACTCAGCGCCACCTCGGTAAAGCTGGCGCTGAGTCCAGTGAAACGCGTTGGTGTTTTCCAGAACCAGTATTGTTGGACCCTCCAGTAAAGTTGGACCCACCTGCTGATTTCTCTGACCACCAGGTCCCTGCAAGTTTGGATGTCTTTTTCTAAATAACACCTGGTCTAATTGGATACAAATTGCTTAGAGGTTGTAGTCCCAACAAAACCATCTAAAAGGGACTCCCTCACACAGCACCCCAGGATAAAACGCTGTGTGGACTCCATCACCATATGGTGCCGCTGCTATTGTGGACAGTGCAGGTTATACTCCAACCTCAATGAGGGTCATATATAATCCATTACTATCTGGAATATGCTGTTTTTAACTTACTCTTATTTCTGATAAGATTATTGATTCACCTAGTCTTATCATTTAAGCGCTGCTATATGTTTCTGTTTTTGTTTATTGTTTATAGGGGACTGACCCTCTCCTACCAAGCAGCTGCTTTTAAGACAAACACCCATGATTTAAGCGCTCTCTGGTTCCTATACCCAGTATAAGGAATAATTTCTTGAAGCTGTTTTTTTAGTCCCGGTGGATGATTACTTGTGGCAAATAATAAGGAATTCCAGTCTGTGTCCTTGCGGAACAGTGTACTACCTAGCTTATTGTCCGTTTTAAAAACAGTGACATCATAAAGATTAATGGAATGTGAGTCGACTTGGCCAGTAATCTAACTGTGGTGGCCAGGCTATGCAACTCAATTACCATCTCATCAAACTCCTTGCTGGTTCCACTCCATAACAAAAAAATATTGTCTATAAAACATTTAAAGTATCTGATATGTTTACCATATCGAGGAAGTATATGTTCTTGTTTGTACCGATGCATAAAAATATTTGCATAAGACGGTGCAACGTTAGAGCCCATCGCGGTCCCAGTCTGCTGGACATAGTGTTGATTCTCAAACATGAACCGATTGAATGATAGGATCAACTCCAATAATTCAACAATGATGGGCTCCAACAGCCAATAGCTCACGTACTGCCTCACATCCACTATCATGGGGTATGATGGTGTACAATGAGCACACATCAAGTGTGGCCATCAGTACCTCAGGACCAACATCAGGGACTTGTGTAAGTTTACTGAGAAAGTCCCCAGTATCTTTAATGTAACTGGGGATCAGAGGCGTAAGTTTCTGTAAAAAAACAATGAACAATGAACACTGCCAATGGCTGTAACAAGGAACCCTTCCCCGAAGTGACGGGCCTTCCGGGGGATTATCAATGGTCTTGTGCACCTTTGGCAGTGTATATATGGTTGGGCAGATGGGAAAATCTACTGCAACATATTTAGTCAACCCCTCAGTGATCCACTGATTTTGCACTGCCCATAAGATAGTAATGTCAACATGCCTTTTAATCCTGGGTATGGGATTGGTCGTGCAGTGTTAGGTGGTGTGATCTGCCAGTTGCCTTAAAATCTCTTGGTTATATTTTGTCTTATTTTGCAACACAATCAAGCACCCTTTATCTGCAGAACAGATAATCAGATTAGGGTTGGCTCTCAAGGTGGTAATGGCTTGTCTCTGGGCAGGTGTGAAATTATTGAACTGTCTATCTTGGGTATCAGTGCACACATCATTATGGATAAATCTCTGAAATGTATGGATGCTGGCATTTGTCGAGGGGGGGGGGGGTCAAACAGGCTGGGTTGTAATAAGGTTTTGGTAATGGATGGATCATTACTTGCTGTTTTGTCAGAGAAAAATTCCCTAATACACATTTTACGACTGGATTTATAGTGGTCAACTTCAAAATTGAAACTGTTGTGGTGGGCTGATGGTACAAATTATAAACCCAGTGAGAGGAGTGAAGTCTCTCCTGGTGTGAGATTGTGATCTGACAAATTAAAAATCAAATTAGACCCTTCTTGCCTCTTTTCCTTGTATCCACCCTGCCTCGGATGGGACCTTTACCTCTTTCTCGATTGCATCCTGAGGGTGGGATAGCTGCCTGGCCTAAAAAAACACTGCTGGATGAGGTCTGGGTCCCGGTGTCAGAATCCTAGTGGGAGGAACTGGAGTCAAAAGTGCGTCCTGGTCTGTTACGGGGAAACCTTGCACTCCAAAACACTCTTCTACCTCTAGATTCACCAGTGAGCCACCTGTACACCTGGGGGTTGGTATAGTCATTAGTATTTAAATGTAATAAGTGCCAGACAGTTAATATCAGCTCATCACAAAATGAATCAATTTGTGTATTCAATTTCTCCCACCAGTTGTCACTCTTATCAGTATGCAAAGTAACAATATTGCTTTTGTCAAATTGAGAAATTTCCTCTCTGATTTTGTCTAACTCGCTACCCACTTCTTTGATTACAAGGAGGATCAGGTCCAGCAAAGAACCCCACACCATTTGCTACAAAACGAGGCATTAGCTCTACCAATGGTGGGTACATTGGAGACCATAAAGCCTCGTGGGATTTTCTTGGTCCTATGGTTCTTTGTCCATGGGTTGTAAGTTTGACCTCCCTCCTGCGCAATTGAAGAATTTTGTGGAATAGGTCTATGGGTTTCTCTGTGGGCAATTTGACAAATTCGAGATAGTCAAAATAGACCTTATCAGCATCATCATCAGTGAGGGAAATTAATGTATTCTCAGCAGCATATAGAAAACCCTCATCAAATGCTATCAGTTGTCCTTGGGACAGAACAGTAAACGCCTATTAAAAACAATGACAAGTATCAAATAGGGTGGAACCACTCAAGGCTATGCTGAGATGGACAAAAACTCTTTACAACATTAAAAATTGAACAAGGAAACTATTATTGCAAACTAATCCGAAGGTCATGGCCCACAGAAAAAATATATATCACAAATGTGGACCAATATGATCAACCGATAAATATGGTGCATGTGTGTATCATTCCAGCAACAAAAGTCCAGAGAAAGAAGGTGCTGTATGTGTCAAAAAAATGTAAATCACAAAATGATGGCAATAATCGATGGGTGTTCAATCAGATAATCAAAGCCCATTGGGGCAGAGAACGATAGATAATTGTAAAAAAAAGACCACAATCCATCCAACAAAGAAAAACTAGGGTGACATCCAGAACTTGTAAGAATCCATGTACAGTATACAGTATAGAACAAAATGCCTCATTTTGTAGAAAATGGTTTGGGGTTCTTAATAAATGTTCGCCGGACCTGATCTACCTCATAATTGACGAAGTGGGTAGCGAATTAATCAAAATCAGAGAGGAAATTTCTCAATTTGACAAAAGCAATATTGTTACTTTGCGTACTGATAAGATTGACAAGTGGTGCAAGAAATTGAATACACAAATTGATTCATTTAGTGATGAGTTGATAGCATTTAAATGTAATAAGCTCCAGACAGTTATTAACGACTATACCAGAGGTTCTCAAACTGTGGGTCCTGACCCCAAAGTGGGTCCCGACCTGCTGAGCATGGGGTCGCGACTCCATGTTGCTGACCATCAGGCTGATGACTTTTGTGGAAAATCTGTTTAATTGTCTGTTTTTTTAGACTCCTCCAATCATTTTGATCCTCCACAACGCCATGCATGTCCTGTCTGCTGACTACACATGTGATGTGATGACCTTCTGCAGTAACTTGCTGGGGTCCTTAATTATTTTTATTGTCTGATGGGGTCCCAGAGCAAAATAGTTTGAGGTTCCCTGGACTATACCAACCCCCAGGTGGCACACTGTTACCTCTAGATAGAGGTAGGAGAATGTTTCGGAGTGCAAGGCTTCCCTGTAACAGACCGGGACGCACTTTTGACTCAAGTTCCTCCCACTCTGATTCTGACACCGGGACCCAGGCCTCATCCAGTGGTTTTTTAGGCCAGGCAGCTATCCCACCCTCAGGACGCAATCGAGGAATAGGTACAGGTCCCATCCGAGGTGGATACAAGGAAAAGAGGCAAGAAGGGTCTGATTTGATTTTTAATTTGTCAGATCACAATCTCACACCAGGAGAGACTTCACTCCTCTCACTGGGTTTATTGTTTGTACCATCAGCCCGCCACAACAGTTTCAATTTTGAAGTTGACCACTATAAATTCGGTTGTAAAAAATGCATCTTAGGGAAATTTTCTCTGACATAACAGCAAGTAATGATCCATCCATTACCAAAACCTTAATTACGACCCAGTCTGTTTGATTCCCCCTTGACAAATGCCAGCATCCGCACATTTCAGATATTGGTCCATAATGATGATACCCAAGATAGACAGTTCAATAATTTCACACCTGCCCAGAGACAAGCCATTACCACCTTGAGAGCCAACCCTAATCTGATTATCTGTTCTGCAGATAAAGGGTGCTTGATTGTGTTGCAAAATAAGAAAAAATATAACCAAGAGATTTTAAGGCAACTGGCAGATCACACCACCTAACACTGCACGACCAATCCCATACCCAGGATTAAAAGACATGTTGACATTACTATTTTACGGGCAGTGCAAAATCGGTGGATCACTGAGGGGTTGGCTAAGTATGTTACAGTAGATTTTCCCATCTTCCCAACCATATATACACTGCCAAAGGTGCACAAGACCCTTGATAATCCCCTAGGAAGGCCCATCATTTCTGGGAGGGGGTCCTTGTTGCAGCCTTTGGCAGTGTTCATTGATGTATTTTAACAGAAACCTATGCCTCTGATCCCCAGTTACATTAAAGATACTGGGGACTTTCTAAGTAAACTTACACAAGTGCCTGAGGTACTGCTGGCCACACTTGATATGTGCTCATTGTACACCACCATACCCCATGATAGTGGATGTGAGGCAGTACGTGAGCTATTGACTGTTGGAGCCCATCGCGATCGTTGAGTTCATGGTTGAATTATTGGAGTTGATCCTATCATTCAATCACTTCATGTTTGAGAATCAATACTATGTCCAGCGGACTGGGACCGCGATGGGCTCTAATGTTGCACCGTCGTATGCAAATATTTTTATGCATCGATACGAACAAGAACATATACTTCCTCAATATGGTAAACATATCAGATACTTTAAACGTTTTATAGACAATATTTTTTTGTTATGGAGTGGAACAAGCAAGGAGTTTGATGAGATGGTAATTGAGTTGAATAGCCTGGCCACCACAGTAAGATTTACCGGCCAAGTCGATTCCATCAATTTTTTGGATGTCACTGTTTTTAAAACGGACAATAAGCTAGGTAGTACACTGTTCCGCAAGGACACAGACTGGAATTCCTTATTATTTGCCACAAGTAATCATCCACCAGGACTTAAAAACAGCTTGCCCATTTCGCAATTTATGCGAGTTTTTTGCAACAACTCCGATCCAGCATTACACGAACAGGCTACTTGACGATTGCTTCGATAAAGCGAGGCAGAAAATGATTACAACATCCCAACGTGATGGGCCGTCTAATATTTATGTCACTCAATTTGACAACAAGCCCAAAGTGCTCTTCAGAGCTATTCACAAGCATTGGCCAGTGGTGGCATCTGATCCTATGCTACACAAAGCAATACCAATGAAACCCATTGTGGCCCACAGACGTGGGAGAAATCTCCCACGTCTGTAGGCCACAACCATCTACTGGTGACCATACTTGGTTACATACACAGAAACCAGGTTGCTTAAAATGTGTGGGTTGAACAACATGTTACTCCATGTTACCAGGCACAAGCTTCCCCCCTCCACACAGTGAAGTTCCAATTAAGATACGGTACAAACTTCATTGCCTCTTAGTGGTGGTGATAGCACACTCATCCTTAAGAAATTAGAGGCAAAATGGATTCACCGACGAGACGGTGGTACCATTCGGCCTCAACAACACGACCATCTAAAAGTTTTTTTTACGCTAATCTAGGTTGCTGCTAATTAGATGTGGAGCTAAACTCATTATCCCTATTTTTGTTGCTTTGCAAAATACTATACTATCTATTATATTTGTACACATTTTTGACACAGGTTTCTTAGTGGTGGCGTAGGCTGTGATACTCCTCCTCTTCATTTTTTATTTATTCTTTTTCATTATTCATGGTATTTTGATGTGTTATATGGGTTCTTGTGTATTAGCCTGGCGCCCAATTAGCATACGTACGCAGGCGTAGGCTAGCTACGCTGTCAGCGTAGTGCAACGACTGCCTAGCATAGTTAGTGTAGTAAACTGGAAAAGGGATATATATTGGGATATATATCCACCTAAGGCGCTAGGTATGTATGTGCTTGGCTATTAGCAGCAATCTTAGAAAAGGGGCAGTCAACCCCAATATAATATGGATAGCAAAAGAAAGTGGTAGATTGCGCTCAAGTATTAAATGGTTGTGAATATAAGTATAAACAATAAACAATATATAAAAAATTGGATGGTCAGGTGTGGAAGTAGAACAAAGAATATTTAATATGCAATACTAAGCTTAACAATACAAAAACATGTAGCTCTAAAATTGTATGATAAAAGTAAATTAAAAGTAACGGTCAGATCAAATAGTCACCCAGATGGATCCTAGTAACCAGCTTGTGAGTTTATCGTGGTATATATCGCACTTATGAGCGCAGCGAAACGCATAGGTGCTTACCCAGTGACTGCAGATCTTCTCTACACCCTGTGCCAGCTCTACCCAGCATTTATACCAAAAGTGGCAACTTATACAAATCCACTGAGGGACATCCGTTACCATCTGGAAAATACCACAGCTCGCAAACCACCACAGCTGACCAACCCACTCTGGCTCCATGGCAACAAAAACCATTTGGGGGTACGCCACCTCCTAACAAGCCCGGCTACTACGTCAGAGGTCGAAGGTTTCCAGCAATATTCGAGCATCTTTTCCTTCTACCAATCAGATTACAAATTTCTCCCTCATAAGTGCGATATATACCACGATAAACTCACAAGCTGGCTACTAGGATCCATCTGGGTGACTATTTGATCTGACCGTTACTTTTAATTTACTTTTATCATACAATTTTAGAGCTACATGTTTTTGTATTGTTAAGCTTAGTATTGCATATTAAATATTCTTTGTTCTACTTCCACACCTGACCATCCAATTTTTAATATATTGTTTATTGTTCATACTTATATTTACAACCATTTAATACTTGAGCGCAATCTACCACTTTCTTTTGCTATCCATAGTTAGCGTAGTGACTCCGCGGCAGCCCAATGGCTGCCTAGCGTAGTTAACATAGTCACTCCACAGCAGCCCGGTTCTGTCCCCGGCGTACCTAGCTCTGTCCCCGGCGTGGCATCCATGACTCTGTCCCCGGCGTCCATGGCTCTGTCCCCGGCATCCATGCCAAGTCTAGTGAGTGCCTCTCACACAGCGCCGGTAACCGCCAGATCCCCTGCGCTGGCAGATGCCGGCGGAGAGGGGATCATGCGGGCACCGGCGGAGAGGTGCTCCAGCTGTCTGAGACGCAGGTCTCCTGTGAGGGGATGCATCACACGTCCTCCCGACCTTTTCATACCCCCACTATCCACGTCGGCGTGGAGCTGATTTTATAAAGTGTGGCGAGCGTAGCGAGCCACCGAGCCTGAAGCGTGGCAAGCGGATGCGGAACACACGTGAAGTAATCCGCGTCCCCTCGCCGTGCTCGCTGCACTCGCCACACTTTGGGCTCGGTGGCTCGCTGCACTCGCCACACTTTTTAAAATCAACTCCACGCCGACGTGGATAGTGGGGGTATGAACTGGTCGGGAGGACACGTAATGCATCCGCTTGCCACGCTTCAGGCTGGCGTGCATAGTGGGGGTGTTTCAGGAACACATATCATACATATCACCTGCCATATCATACATCTGAGACAGTAATGACAACACGTGTTAACTGTTAACTGGATTTTAGTTAATAATAAATGTGAAAAGATCACTTTAACAAATAACAATAAAATCATTTAATCATGAGAAAAGAAAATAATAAATCAGTCATTCTTCTGAATCTGCATTGGCAGAAACAGCATCAGAAGTGGATGCGCTGTCGCCTCTCTCAGCCTGGGGGAGCAGGGTTAGTGCATGGAGGATACGCTAGTGTTTTCAGCACCCACAGTCTTTTGCCATATGAACTCCTACAAGTAAAAGTTGAGCTGATGGTGCGCAGTGCCCCTTTTGTGTTTGTTGCACCACTTGCAGGACCCCCAAAGGCGCTCGATGTTCTGGGTGTGAACCCCGGTCTCTGGATCGTCGAAGTTGTACTGGTGGTTCACCCAGGGCCGGCGCCACCACTAGGCAAATCTAGGCATTTGTCTAGGGCGCCGGCCACTGGAGGGCGGCATTTTGCCCCCCGTGCCGCGGGGGTACCTGTCTTGCGGCGCTGTGTAGTTAAAGCTGGCGGCAGCGGGGGGTCCCTGCCGTCAATAAGAAGAAATAACCAGCGCTATCCGCCGGGCTATGCGGAAGCGCTTCTGTTGTGAAAACCCTGTCCGCACGCTGATTGGCTGTGCGGGCAGGGTTTTCACAACAGAAGCGCTTCCGCATAGCCCGGCGGATAGCACTAGTTATTTCTTCTTATTGACGGCAGGGACCCCCCGCTGCCGCCGCCGCCGCCAGCTTTAACTACACAGCGCCGCAGGACAGGTACCCCCCCCCACCTCCCCCGGCACCGGGGCGCCCCCACCCCGACTCGCCTGGGGCGCTCCGGTGCCTTGCGCCGGCCCTGGGTTCACCCGACCCGAGCATGGTGGTACCCTACCAGCTCCAGCTGCTCTGTGTTGTAGGCACGCCAGCATTCTAAGTAAATGTGCGTCCCCAGTTCAATGTTCCTCTCGATGGCGGCCATCAGGGTACTGGCATCACGTCTTTGTACTGGTGTCACAAAGCACTCACCAGTCTCCCTGCAAATGCCTCTGAATATCCACTGCTGAGGCAGCATCCGTCCAACATAGTTCTTCCTCTGCATGAACAGGCTCTCGTTGACTTCGACGATTTTCCTCGGACCGCCAATTTTGTGTTGGGGCTGCGTCATCAGGTCCACAGTGCAGACCTCACGCATAAGGTGATTATACTGGACCGCTGTTTTGTTGGACATGTTCAATTGATGCTCACAAACATTTATAGTCGTGACCTCCTCCACCCAGGAATAAATAAAGCATACCAGTGTCAAAACCATTAAACGGCAACCTGGGAACCAATGTGCCGCACGCAGGCTCACCTTCTTACAGCACATATTGATATGGCAGTGCCACATTGACTCCTTCATGCTGAGGCGCAATGGGTGTCCATTTATGCAACTTTTAGTCTGTGGCAGCAAATGGTGCTGGAACAATAACACTGCCTCCTCCTCTGTCGTTGGCAAGCTGAACATTGTCACAGGTTCTGCAGCCATTACACTGTCACTTCACCTTCCACACTTCGCTACTTCTGACTGACTACGCTATGCAGGAACACTACGCTGATTCTGACAGAGACGCTGACTATGCGGCCGCAGGAACACTACCCTGATTCTGACAGGGACGCTCGCGGGAACACTACGCTACTTCTGACTGACTATGCTACTACACTGACTCTGACTGACTACGCTAACTACGATGGCCGCGGGAAAACTACGCTAACTATGTACCAGGCGCCTGGCTTATACACAAGTACCATTATATGTTCTGTACTAATTTTTTGGTGTATGCTGTGTATCTTTTGTGCTAAGCTATGCCATGTGTGAGGCCCATTTGGTAGCCATAGCTATTTTTCTTATGTGATATAATCCTAATGCATGCCTTATATTTTAGCGCAGTATGCTATATTGATATCTTTACTTACATTGCCCGGTACCTGCAGTACCACCACTGACCAGCGGGTGTCTGTGGTGACTGTATGCGGAACCTTTCTGAACATTACACTGTTGCTCCACGGCCCCAGTTTTCTACATTGTGGTCCGTGGTCCGTCACCTGTAGTGGGTACTTCCACTTCCAGTTTCAGCGCATATTGCCGGCTTCTTAGTTATTGAGGTAACTGACACTCTGCATTTTTATACTATATGTGACCATTGCTGTGACACACTGATGCTGTTGTAAGTGTGATCTTATATTGAGCCTATCAGGCTTTTATTTATATTATATGCCGCGCCAGAAGTGACATCATGTGCGTCTCACAGTGACACGCGGAAGTGTTTTGATCCAGCTAATTTTGGCGCCCTTTTTGGTCTACACACGATATAAATAGCACTCTACCAGCAGCAGTTTCCTTGCTGTAAGAACTTGCTGTGTGGTTTATGCTGTGCCTTATATTGGAATGTTGGAATTGTTGCCAGTCTCCTGATGACGGTCCTTAACGGACGGAAACGTTGAGTATATTGAATATATTACCATTTATTCTCTGGTGTATATGAAGTACAAAATACACAGCTGATTTTAATTGCATTTATAAAACTGGAGAGTGCGTCCATTTTGTTCTATATACATGGACTCTTACAAGTTCTGGATGTCACCCTAGTACAGTGGTTCCCAAACTGTGTGCCGTGGCTCCCTGGGGTGCCTCGGGACACATGCAGGGGTGCCCTGGGTTGGTAGTCCAGGACCAACTTAAATTGTTAATGGTTAATTATTTATGAGCAAAAACAATGCTGGTGGCTGCCATTAATAAAATGTGTACAATCAGAAGCAAATCCTGTCCTTTACCACATACCTGACCCAAAGAATCACATATAAACCCAATCTAATAAATTAATTTTTGGCCTAGGGGTGCCATGAAAATTTTTTGATACTCTAGGGTGCCGTGATTCAAAAAAGATTGGGAACCCCTGCCCTAGTAGTTGTTCTTTGTTGGATGGAGTGCAGTCTTTTTTTACAATTATATATATATATATATATATATATATATATATATATATATATATATATATATATATATATATATATATATATATATATATATTATATCTAGCTATATACAGGTTAAACTCGAAAAATGAGTTTTTTCAGTAATTCAACTTAAAAGGTGAAACTAACATTTTATATATACTCATTACATGTAAAGTGAGATATATCAAGCCTTTATTTGTTATAATTTGGATGAGTACAGCTTACAGCTTATAAAAACCCCAAATGCTAAATTTCAGACAATTAGAATATTGTGAAAATGTTCAATATTGTAGACTTAAAGTATTACACTCTAATCAGTTAATTAATCCAAAACACCTACAAAAGGATCTTGAGCCTTTAAATCATGGGTCCTCAAACTGCGGCCCTCCAGATGTTGTGAAACTACAAATCCCAGCATGCCTTGCCACAGTTTTAACACTCCCTTATAGCTAAACTGTGGCAAGGCATGCTGGGATTTGTAGTTTCACAACATCTGGAGGGCCGCCGTTTGAGGACCCATGCTTTAAATGGTCTCTAAAGGTGCATATACACGGGCTATAATCGCTGGCAATATGACATTCAGTTTTCATTTCTGCTGGTAAATAAAGGAATTTATTGTATTATAAAATACCGCTATGGGGGGTATTCAATGATGGGCTTTTTTTTTTGCCGGTTCACTTATTTTTTAATTGAATTGAAAACTCACAAACACGTGGATCAGCGAGTAATTCGACAATGTGCATGTTTTTAGACTACAGTTTTTTGACTAGTCAAAAAAACAGCACTATAATGGAATATGTGGAATCTAAGGGAGTTATTCTGATTCACTTGGAAAGGCACAATCACTCTCTAATGGACAAAACCATATGCACTGCAGGTGGGGATGATGTAACGTGCAGAGAGAGTTAGATTTGGGTGGGGTTTGTACTTCAAACTATCTATATTGCAGTGTAAAAATAAAGCAGCCAGTATTTACCCTGCACAGAAACAATAAAACACCCAAATCTAACCATATAAAACCATATGCACTGCAGGTGGGGCTAATGTCCATTAGAAAGTGATTGTGCCTTTCCGAGTGAATCAGAATAAACCCCTAAATAGGACCGACAAATGTTGAAAAGTGCAGTTGTTCCAACTAGTAAACAAAACGTCACTTACAGTCCATCTAGAAATTATTCACAGCACTTCAATTTTACACATTTTGTTATGTTATACCCCTTTCACACCAGCCTAAATTCCCGGGTTGGGTCCGGGAACAACCCGGGACTAGCTCTGGTGTGAAAGGTTCCAGGGACAAATTCCCCGGTTAATTTGCCGGCTGGTGTGAAAGGTGCAGGGACATGTCCCTTTTTCCCATGTTGCCTCTGCTAGTGCTTATTTGCTAGCAGGGCAACTTTCTGTTGTGGTGGACACTCACAGACATGCCCAGAGACAGCATACAGTGTGCAGGGAGACAGTGCGCATGTTCTGTGGCACCACAGACCCCAGAAGTTCATTTTAACCCCTGAAAGCCTGCAATGTGTGCCATGTCTTGGACAAATGAGGAGGTGAGAGACCTATTAATCATTAGAGGGGAAGATGCTTTCATATGGCTTTTAATTTGTTTTTTTTTACAAGTAAACAAAGGCTGAAACACTACAAATGTTTTGTGTCTTAATTATTAATAATAATCTAATGTGAGCCTAAAAAAGGCCATTTTCAATGCTATTCTCATAGAAATGCAGGGTCATCCCGGGTTCAGTGTGAAAGGTGCCGACCCGGGTTGTCCCTGTTCAAAAGCATGTGTGAATGGGTCCCAACCCGGGTTTGTCTCTGCATTTCTGGTGTGAAAGGGGTATTGCAGGCTTAATCCGCAATGAAATAAATTCCCTAAACATTCTACATTCTCCATAATGACAATGTGAAAAAAGTGTTTACAAATAAAAAACTAAGAAATCACATGTACATAAGTAGTCACAACCTTTGCCATGAAGCTTAAAATTGAGCTCAGGTGCATCCTGTTTCCACTGATCAGCTGGTAGGAGAAGTTCCTACAGCTTAAGTTGAGTCTACTTGTGATAAATACAGTTGATTGGACATGATTTGGAATGCACACACCTGTCTATATAAGGTCCCACCCTTGACACTGCTTGTCAGAGCACAAACCAAGCATGAAGTTGAAGTAATTGTCTGTAGTCCTCTGAGACAGGAGTGTCTCAAGTAACAAATCTAGGGAAAGGTACCGAGAAATATCTGCTGCTTTAAAGATCCCAATGAGCACAGTCGCCTTGAATATCCATAAATGGAACTACCAGGCAGGGCCATTTCTAGAAAATTCAGCTCGAAGTGCGAACAGTTAAAAATACCACCCCCTACCCCCAGGCAATTTGTAATTGAAGAAATTACACCCAAAAAGGAGTGTGGCCTATGGGCGCCAATCCCGGGGCATTTTTTCAGTCCCAGGATTCGGGATTGAGAAATATGCACAATCCTAGGTTTCTGGTATTGGCATCCCTAATTAAAACCTACCACCCCACCCCCCCCACAACCGACCGCCGCGCACAATTACCTTCATGGTTAGTCCGACGTGCAGTGTAGTCGTGGAGCGAGGCAGTCAATAGGCAGACACAAATGATAGGGAGATCACCATCATAGGTGATGGGTTAGTGATGTTGACTATATGAAGGTTTGGTATGTGTGATGTCACACCCCATAAGTGTGACCTCACTTCAAGGGGTGTGGACTAAGGATATGCCATCCTTGGGAGCCATACCTCTCATTTTTGTAATGTAGGGGGCATGGGTTACATACAGTAAAAGAAAATGATTGCCCTTACCTGGTAGCCATGCCATGGGTCTTGTTTCCCAGTCAATGAGTACATCCCCCATGTGGCTGTTCCAATAAATGGTGACTGCGTGTCTCTTCTTCATAGTGTAAACCTTGGTTAAAGCATGAGTTATAGAGTCGATCATTAAATTTAAGTGGAGGCAGTGCAACACTAACTCTCCCCTCCTGCACCATAATGCTAACCATCCCATACTGCAGCATAATGCTAACCATTACCTCCCCCAGAATAGAGCTAACCCTCCCATCCCACAGCATAAAGCTAACCCTCCCATCCTGCAACATAATACAAACCCTTACCTCCCACAGAATAGTGCTAAATCTCCCTTTCCATAGCATAACAGTAACACTCCCATCCCGCAGCATAATGCTAACCATCACCTCCCGCAGCATAACGCTAACCCTCCCATCTCTAAGCATAACGTTAACCCTCCCCTCCCGCAGCATAATGCTAATTCTCCCATCCCACAACATAATGCTAACTCTCCCATCCTGCACGATAATGCTAACCCTCCCATCCTGCAGCATAATGCTAAACATTACCTCCCGCAGAATAGTGCTAACCCTCACATCCCACAGCATAACACTAACCCTCCAATCCTGAAGCATAATGCTAACTCTCCCCTCTGCCAGCATAATGCTAACTCTCCCATCTGGCAACATAATGCTAAGCCTCCCATCCTGCAACATAATGCTAACCCTTGCCGCCCACAGAATAGTGCTAACCCTCCCATCCCACAGCATAACACCAACCCTCCCATCCCTCAGCACAACACTAACACTCACCTCCCAAAGCATTATGCTAACCATCCCATCCTGCAGCATAACGCTAACACTCCCAGCTTAAAACAAATCTTCCCATCCGCAGCATAACACTAATCCACCCACCCAGTAGCATAACGCTAACCCTCACCTCCTGGAGCATAACGCTAACCCTCACCTCCTGGAGCATAACGCTATCCCTCCCATCCTGGAGCATAACGCTAACCCTCCCATCCCGCAGCATAACACTAACCCTCCCATCCCTCAGCACAACACTAACCCTCACCGCCCGAAGCATTATGCTAACCCTTCCATCCTGCAGCATAACGCTAACACTCCCAGCATAAAACAAATCTTCCCATCCGCAGCATAACACTAATCCACCCACCCAGTAGCATAACGCTAACCCTCACCTCCTGGAGCATAACGCTATCCCTCCCATCAGGGGCGAATTTAGGGGCCAGGCCGCCCCTAGGCACAACATTTTTGTGTCCCCCCCCCCCCCCCCCTCCCCCTATTTTAATGTAATCATATATGTATATACATTGTTATTTATATATTTCATAAAAATCTAACTGTAGCCCACCTTAATATTTTTTTAAGCACTCTGGACTGCTCACTGTACGGAGGACCCGGAGGGAAGGAGGCACTTATTAGTACAGTGGTTAGCATAGTGTCTCCGTCAGTCTCCTAAAGTCCCAATCCTCTGATGTAATATGCATGGCAGAGTGGGTGGGCAGTGGCGGGTGACGAGTGCTGCTGCCGCCGACATATGATAATTCATGTTTGCGGTGGCAGCGCTCGACACTCGCCGCGGCCTACCTGCTGTGCCATTTAACAGAATGTCAGCCTGCCTGCCGCCCTTAATTGGTGCCGCCCTGAGGCCGGTGCCTCACGGGCCTAGGCACAAATCCGGCCCTGCCTCCCATCCTGGAGCATAACGCTAACCCTCCCATCCCGCAGCATAACGCTAGCCCTCCCATCCTGCAGCATAACGCTAAACCTCCAATCTCACAGCATAACACTAACACCCTTCCCTCCCACAGCATAACGTTAACCCTTCCCTTCCTGCAGCATAATGCTAACCCTCTCATCTCGCAGCATAACGCTAACCCTCACGTCTCGCAGCATAACGCTAACCCACCTATCCTACAGCATAACACTAACACTCCCATCCCCCATTATAATGCTAACACTCCTATCCCGCAGCATAACACTAACACTCCACACCTGCAACATAACACTAACTCTCCCATCCTGCAGCATAACACTTAAGCTGGGCATGCATCAAGGCGATTTGGTCCGATTTTGGCCGATTGCGACCAATCGGCCCGTTAAATCGGACCAAATCGCCTCTCCCTGACATGTAGTCGGGTCTGATGCACGGACCGTGGGCATCGGACCCGACTAGGTGGTCGGACCGGCTGGCCGTCCGACCACCCGTTCTGGGATGGGCGCTAAGCAGGGACGCATGCGATCCATCACAATGGATTGCAGTCCATCAGGTATCCGTACACTGCTGCGAGACGTCGCAGGCAGTGTATGGGCACCTTAACACTCCCAGCCCGCAGCATAATGCTAATCCTCCCATCCCGCTGCATAACACTAACACTCCCATCCTGCAACATAACACCCATCCCACCCTCACCTCCCGCAGCATTATGCTAATCCTGACCTCCCGCAGCATTCTGCTAACCCTCTTATCCCGCAGCATAACACTAACCTTCCCATCCTGTAGCATAAAGCTGAACCTTGCCTCCCGCAGAATAGAGCTAACCCTCCCATCCTGCAACATAATACTAACCCTTACCTCCCACAGAATAGTGCTAACCCTCTCATCCCACAGCATAACCCTAACCCTCCCATCCCGCAGAATAATGTTAACACTCCCATCCCGGAGCATAACGCTAACCTTCACCTTCCACAGCATAACACTATCCCTCCCATCCTGCAGCATAACACAAACACAAACCTTCTGCAGCATAACGCTAACTCTTCCATCCCGCAGCATAACGTTAACTCTCCCATGCCGCAGCATAACGCTATCCCTCCCATCCTGCAGCTTAACGCTAACCCTCCCATGCTGCAGCATAACGCTATCCCTCCCATCCCGCATCATAACGCTAACCCTCACCTCTCACAGCATAACGCTAACCCTCCCATCCCACAGCATAACAATAACCCTTCCATCCCGCAGCATAATGCTAACACTCCCATCCCGCATTATAACACTAACCCTCCCATCCCGCAGCATAACGTTAACACTCCCATCACCGCATTATAACACTAACCCTCCCATCCTGCAGCATAACAGCACCTACCGCAGCATAATGCTAACACTCCCAATTCTGCAGCGTAACGCTAACACTCCCACCCTGCAGCATTACACTAACCGACCCATCCCACTGCATAATACTAACACTCCGATCCCGCAGCATAACACTAAAACTCCGATCCCACAGAGTTAACCCTCACTTCCCACAGCATGAGGATGACCCTTGGCTCCCGCAACATAACACTAACCCTCCCATCCCGCAGCATAACACTAACACCCATCCTGCAGCATAACAGCACCTACCGCAGCATAATGCTAACACTCCCAATTCTGCAGAGTAACGCTAACACTCCCACCCTGCAGCATTACACTAACCGACCCATCCCACTGCATAATACTAACACTCCGATCCCGCAGCATAACACTAAAACTCCGATCCCACAGAGTAACACTAACCCTCCCACCCCGCAGTATAACGCTAACCTTCCCATCCTGCAGCATAACACTAATACTCCCATCCTGCAGCATAATACTAACACTACCATCACGCAGCATAATGCTAACCCTCCCATCCTGCAGCATAATATGATTTTTATTTAGAATACATTTTCAAAAATCTCCTAAAAACTTTTTTCATGTTGTCTTAAATGGGGTCTTGTGCGTAGAATATTGAGAAGAAACATGAGTGTATTCCATTGTGGATTAAGGCAAACACATAACAAAGGCCCACATAACAAAATGTGGGAAAAAGTGAAGTGCTGTGAATACATTTCGGATGCACTATGTTTGAACACGGTTAGATACATATCCTCTTTAGTAAATGTTCTCACTGACCATATGACCTGGGAGGGCTGGGGGAGCATGAAAGACCCAAAAGGACACACAAAGTGTACCCTCGCAGGCTCACTTTGCTCGCCACTGTCACGACTTGTGCTTCAGGCTTACCTGTTCTTGACGTGGGAACCGACTGGATGGATTCACTGGCAAAGGTAAAACGTGGAGGATGTATATAGCTCTTTCTCATGAATAAATAGTGGCAGTGAAAACTACCGTGGATTATGGTAATGACGACCAGGGTTGGAACAGGACTGTTAAGTAAGTCTGCTGCAGGGTGCACCAGGGGATCTTGAATGGATGTCTGGATAATGATGTAGTTGCCACAAGTAGATGCGGAGAGCGGTCTGACTTTACCAAGGGAGGACTGGAGGACGTCGGACTTAACCAACTGACTCGGCAAAGATTCCGAACTGGAGGATGTCGGCTTCACCAACGGACTTCAGCAGGGATACCGGACTGCACCGGCGGATGACTGGAGGATGTCGGACTTCACAGAGGGACTTCAGCAGAGATACCGGACTGCACCGGAGGAGCCTGGAACCAATATAGCACTCATTGGAGAGATAGCAGGAAAGCTAGAATTCACAGCAGCTAAGAAGTTGCTCAGGCACCTGAATGCTGCAGCTGGCTCACTCTTATACCTGTCTGCTTCCTAAGGCAATTAGCCACAGCTGGGAGACTGGAGAGTGACCTCATAGGTCCACTAGGTCAGCTGACCAGGAGGCAAGATGGCGGCGCCCAGCAGGGAGCGTGTGTGGACAGGATTCCTGCGTCCCAGCAGCCCAGGAGGCCGGGACGCCATCGGGGAGCCGAGGGGGCGATCACAGCAGCGGAGTCTGAGCCGGCGCCTGAGCAGGGAGGAAGGGACCACCCACAGCGCAGCCATACAGCGCTCCGGAGCGGTAAGCGCGGCTGGCAGGGGTGACGGGAGGCAGCAGCGCTAACAGCCACCTGGTTACTAAAGGCAACCAGTGCTGGTGTGGATAGTGAATTTGATGTTCCCTTGCTGCTGCCACTGCCATTGTGGGTCACATCGTTTGCTCCATTGGTTATATAGTCCAAACTAAACTCACAGCTGGGATCTAGCTGCTACCATTTGAATAACCCCTATGTATTTTAACTTGAGCATTTTAAGTTTAATAATCAAGCTTTTATTTAATCTATGTTGTACGACTGTATTTTTTTTTAGTGTTACTGGAGAATGTTGGAGAAGAATTAGATCCTATTCTAGAGCCACTTCTACTAAAGCAGACATTTAAACAGGGTGGAAGTGTATGCATTCGGCTTGGGGATTCCACTATTGAGTATGCTCCCGATTTTCGTTTCTACATTACAACAAAATTGAGGAATCCACATTATTTACCTGAAACATCTGTCAAGGTCAGTTTAAATATGTATTTTTTAAACCTAATAAGTCAGGGTTGCCTACCCTCCCGGAATGGCCGGGAGTCTCCCGAAAATTGGGTCCCCCTCCCGGCCCCCCGGAAGGGTGGGCAGCCCTCCCGGATTCAGGGGGGACCCCCCTGTGCCCCCGATCGTGGCATTTAAATGCCGCAATCCGCAGGTCTCAGAGCAGTGGGCGGAGCTAAAATGGCAAAATCGTGTCATTTTAGCCCCGCCCCCTCCACGGACATCCACAACAGCTGCTGAAACTCTCCTCTCCGGGCTTCTCCCGGAGAGGAGAATATTAAAGTCGGCAACCCTGTAATAAGTAAATCTGTATTAACTTAGAGAAAATAATATATTGCATAAATTATTACAATATGGGATAGTGAGTGAAAGCTGGTATAATTATTTGCATCATTTGTGTGGAAATTTGTAATTAAATAGATACAGTATGTTTCTTGTACTGTTTGTATTCCATTCTAATGATATTTTCGGCAAATTAGCTATTTGGCAGAAGTTTTGTTTGTCAACCTCCACCTGGGAAAATACATTTCATTTCCTAATAATTTGTGAATGTGATTGTGCTTAAGGTTTTATTATGTACCGTCTTATTTACTGTGTATGTTTGCCTGATTCTTATCTTGCTTTAAAGTTCACATTTAAATGCTATGCTCTTTTTGAGCAAATTAGAAATACGCTATTGAAAGGTCAAACATGCTACCTTCTTTCTAAGCCGAGGTTTTATTTTGTTGCTCCGTTAAGTTGGACAAATTAGTAAATATTTGCGTTGACTGTCGTTAATATCATACAGGTCACCTTGCTGAATTTTATGATCACTCCTGAAGGGATGCAGGATCAACTCTTGGGTATTGTCGTTGCTCGAGAGAGACCAGACCTTGAGGAAGAAAAGCAAGCACTGATTCTACAGGGAGCAGAAAACAAAAGGTTGAATGACTAATACATTATACTTTGCCATATATCATGAGCATTATACCAATATATAAAGTATATCAAAGGGAATATTGGGATAAACCAAACAGAATTTTCAGAGACGAACAAAAGCTGCACTGTTCTACTTCTGAAAATCAACATAAAGCATTCAACATGCAGCATATTATGATAACTTACATTGCAATTATATATGCAAATTGCTGACTTTGTATGGAACTGCAGTTTACCATTTCTTAATTTTAGGACTAATACCTAACTAGGTGGCCGGAAATACAGTACATCTAGGAATTGAGACACTACTTACTTGTCTCATTTCACTCCAGCAACCATTTAATCAATTGTAAACATGGGGCTCAATTCAGACCTGATTGCTGCTGTGCGAATCTGCACTGCGGAGATCATCGATAAACTTTGCATGTGTAGGGCCCATAGCACGCATGTGCGATGCCTTCTAGCGAAGAACTGTTGCATCTCCTTTCCTTCTCTAGCCGTTTGCAAGGTGATTGAGAGGAGGCGGCATCTGTGGGTGGTAACCGGCCATTACATGGGCATGCTTAGAAAATTGCAGGCATGCCAGAAATAACGCTAGGTGTGCCTTGAAAAAATGCAGGCATGCCAGAAATAAAAAGAATGCAATCGGGCGCGATCACTTTTAATTAATCCACTACCCAGTGTATATATATATATATATATATATATATATATATATATATATATATATATATATATATATATATATATATATATACAACCAATAATCTGAAGAGCGCTCAGTCATTGATTTGTAGTGAGTGGTCAATCTTGTAGATATTCCTTAGTGTATCGCAGCCTTTCCTCCACGATAGAGGCTATCTCCAACCTCAAAGAATTAGGTACATGCGAAAAAAGGAATGGGAGGAGGCGCGCCAGTGAGTATAAAATATAACAATTTTTACTGAATCATAAAAGCTCACGTACACATAGGTTTAGATAAAACAGCATAATCGTCACCAGCGTCCAAAGGATTTCGGTATCACCGGTTTCTCCAGAGTCGGTGTCAGAAGCTTTGTAATGCAGCGTGGATGTCTGCTTGGCTTCACCGCAGGATCAGACCACCGGTTCACGTACGACAGGAACACCCTATATATATATATATATATATATATATATATATGAATATATCCCCTTCCCGACATTTGACGTACATTTACGTCATGGTCGGGATGTACTTCCCGACACATGACGTAAATGTACGTCATGACTTCAAAGTGTCACCGCGTCTAGAGACGCGGTGACAGAGGGACGATGTCTGCTGTCCCTGACAGCAGACATCTTCCCTCATTGCCCAGGGGGGGGCAGCGATGCCCCCCGCCATGGGCGATCGCTGCGATTGGCTGTTCAAACGTGAACAGCCAAAAGCAGCGTTTACTGTGTGATGTGTAAAATTTAGACTCTGCTGCCCCCTAGTGTCCAAAAAAAATAAAAGAAAGTTGAAATAATGATGTAATAATAAAGTTTAGATATGGTCTATGTTAGTTATTAACTATTTTGAGTGGTATGATTATTTGTCTCACAAGCAGAAAATTTTACATTTTGCAAATAGCAAAATGTTCAATTTTTTTACGACATTTTGGTATTTTTCACAAAAAAAAAAAACTGTATCGACCAAAATTTACCACTAATTTAAAGTACAATGTGTCACGAGAAAACAATCTCAAAATCACTGGGATAAGTAAAAGCAAAAAAAAGTTATCCCCACTTAAGTGATACATGTCAGATTTGAAAAAAAGGGCTCTGTCAGGAAGGCAAAAACATGCTGCGTCGGTAAGGGGTTAAATACACTTAAGATGATCAATTAAGATTTTGGCCGCTCCCAGAGACAATTCTGGAAATTGTCAATGAAGACAGAAGAATAAATGATCTAAATTAATAATTATAACAATGATTTAAATTGATGAAAGATGTTAGAGAGCGCCACACAATTTTGAAAAATGAATGCAATTTATAATAAAAATACACATAAAAATAGAAATAAAAAACAATACACAATTAAAAATAAGTAATCTATCTCATTGGAAATACACAATTGTACTAATATATGAAACTCACAATATATCAAAATATCACAATAAATGACCAAAAATATGAGTAGTAATGTCCGGCTCCAAATCACTCAATTGCAAGGATATATATTGGGATTTCAAATTTTCCTAAACACACAACCCTGTGCGCACTAGGGTGTGTATAAAGATTGAAAGAAGTAGTCCTCCAAATTTCCTTTGAAAGGTAAGTATGTGGCAGATTTTACGGTGCCAAAAAAAAACCTTTTTTCCTTGACTTAAAAAAATATCAAGGCACCCTGAGAGTTAAATAGGTGTCTAATCACCTTGGGGGATAGACTGCACAATAAATTGGCCGCAATGTTTCTTTATGTTTACGTGTGAAATGTAGATAATGCCTTTATGCCGCAGGTGGAAGGTTTCAGTAGGTGGACTCGCTACGACCCGCTCTGGCTCTAGCTGTATGTGGCGAGCCTCCGCTGTGGGTGATGCGGGGAGCAAGCCTCACTGACCTGTTGTTGTTTGTGACAGGACCTTCTTCTCCGGTTTTAACGGCTTGCAAATGCTTTAGGTAGAAGGCGGCTGTGCGTTGCAGGAAATGGTTTATCCGTGCAGACGTTCCCAGGGATGCCAGAATATGATGAGTGAGGGCTCAGGTTAAATGTAGGTCACAGTGTGACAGTCATGACACGTTTCTCCGCAACCGATAACGGCGGTTCCTTCTGAAGAAACCGCCGTTATCGGTTGCGGAGAAACGCGTCATGAAATACACCCATATACCTTTGCCCTGCTAAATTAAAATTATCTAATTTAAAATAGGAAGGAAACATGGTGTGAGAAATGTAAACACCTTAAATCTCTGGTGCAGGATTTTTTTCACACTAATAAATTGTGCGATGTATAATTACTAGAGACTTATAGCATGTTTTGCACTAAACTTTTTTATATTAATATCCACAATGTGTTAGGACTCTGGGGAGTCCCCATGTGCAAATACAGAAGAAGGAGACTGACCACGCACAACACCTGACTCTGTTGTCTCTCCCAGTGGTCAATTGATGCATGCAGCGCTAGACTTCACCTATAGAAGGCGCGTCCGAAGGAGCGAGTTAGGCCGACTCCAACCCTGATGCCCCCAGGTCTTATGTAGGACAATGCATCAACCGAAACTGAGAGATGGACAAAAGGATTACTGACTAAAACCCATGAAAACAAACAAACATACAGTGATACATTTTATAATAGTGGTCAGAAACACCAGGGAGTTGAGTGGATGAATATGGGAGCCAGAGCCGGCCCTAGGCATAGGCAGACTAGGCAAATGCCTAGGGCATCTGGAATGCCTAAGGGCGCATACCAAGCTTAGCCTAGGGCTGGCAGAAGTTTGAGGGAACAGGAGGGATGGCTGGATGGCTACCGCCGTGACCGGACAGCTCAGTCAGCATGGAGTGAGAAGAAGCAGCCTGCCAGGCAGGTGGCTGTCCCCAGCACCAACAGGACCCGGCACCAACAACGCCCGCCCCGCACATGGGGGACATGCCCCCCCCCTGCATGGTGATCGGGCAGCTCAGCGAGAAGCAGGCCAGTCAGCTGCGCCCGGCACCAACAGCCCCCGCCCCGCACACCGGGGCATGCCCCACCTGCCCCACTCAGTCACCGTTGCACGCTGGGGATGACAGACACCATTTGCCAAGTAAGTGTAGTTACCCTCCCACTGTTACCCCATCTAACCCTCCCTTCCCGGAGCCTAATCCTTCCCGCTAGTGGAATAATCCCTATAACTTGCCACCTAAACTCCTCTCCCCCGCATCTTAACCCCCCTTCAAAGTACAAAAAGCCTCCCCACAGCCTAACCCTAACATCCCCCCACCCCTAAGGTGCTGAGGTATATTATGTACCTGGGACACTTCAAAGTGACATAACGTATCTTAGGGCTTAATTTTGAGTCAAACGCAGAAGCACCGTATATTGCCAGCCACCTGCTAATGCCACTACTCTCCTTCCCTAGTGTCTATCCATGTGATTAAATGTACATGGACTCAGAGGACCCCTTTTAGCTCCGGTGTACCATTTTTTACCATAGTGCTTTTTCAGAGGTGCAATTGGTGGCGGTGCTAGGGGACACCAGCCAAAATCTTGCCTAGGGCATCAAATTGGTTAGGGCCAGCTCTGATGGAATGCAACAATGCAAGAAGATGTTATGCAAATAAGTAATTCCTCACACCCACACTTGTAATTACAGAGACACAGCAGGATGTAAACACAGTATGTCCTGGCTAATGGCATAAATGCAACAATGCATGAAGATGTTAATAATAAACAATATATAACCTGTGTGGATGGCAAAACCACCTAATAAGAGAGGACAAATACTCCACACAGGTAAACTCTAAAGGTTCCCATACACTAGTAAGATTTATCTTCAGATCTGGCTGGTTGGAACAAAAACATGGTTATGGATGAGTGACAGTTTGTCAGTTTTCCAGCATTTCCAAGCAAATGGTCAACTGTCATTTGCTCTCATCCATAACCATGTTTTTGTTCCAACTAGACAGATCTGCAGATAAATCTGCATGTGTATGGTCACCTTAACAGGAATCAGCTGAAATACTGAAGGTGAAAAAACCAGAACTTATCTCTGTCAGACAGGGTCTGTGTTCATACAGGGACTCTCAGACTGCAGCAATGGTTTCCTGACACAGGAAATACTCAGGACTATAATAGGACTCTGACAAGATTTTAACCAGACTCAGACAAGGCCAGTGGTGCAAGTAGAAAAAATGTATTAGCGGTACTCCGAAAAACGGGCTTGCTTAGGGGCGTGGTCATATGACACGAGGGGAGTGGCTACATGACAAAACTTTAGAACACAATGACATTTCTGTTTGGGCTTGTGCATTGCATCCTGAACACAAAATTTAGGGGCCAGGATCAAAGTTTAGGAGCCACACAAACCATAAATAGGGTTATTACATGCCAAAGGCGCACGGCAAAAATCTACACAGTACTGCCTGTTACATGTCACACACCCAATGCATATTACCCATGCCATAATGCTCATTGCACATTATGCCACACATCATAATGCCCATTACACATGCCACACACCGTAATACCTATTACAAAAAATACCACACACCGTAATGCCCATTACATGTTATATACCAAACACCATTATGCCACGCACTGTAATGCCCATTACATATAAAAACACACACTGTAATGCTCACTACATAATATGCCACATAAGTGCTCGTTGCTTTGGGTTTCATGCTCAATGCCAGGGGTTTCAATGTTTCATGCTTACACCCCTGCATATTACCCATGTCATAACGCGACACCACCATACTTGCATCACTGTCTAAAGGGTCTGGAATTCTATGGGACTGTTTTAAATGGAGACAGATATATCTGAAAAATGCTATGTGCAGTATATATAACAAAAACACCCCAATCTTCTTTCAGTTTCCCCGACCTGGGACTTTATAATTGCCTCAGACACGTGTTTTCCATCCGCCGCAGTGGAAAAGCAAGTGCGCATGAGCCAATCATTCACAGTGCGCTCTAAGCCTCGCCAAGGCCTATGATTGGCAGCTGAGAATGAATGGGAAGCCACGCCCCTTTCCCCCCTCCAGATAGCAGACCGGCATTTCTAGGATTCTATTGTAATCTCCACACCACGTGACCGTCCGCGGAGGCCAACGCCACCATTTTCGTTTTGTCATCTCTTAGACAATTCCCCTAAAGATGTTCTCAATATCAGCTCTAATAAAAACAACCCCACTATACACAAAAGTCTAATGACTGAAAACTGACATGTAGTTGGTGACTGAATGCGCATACTATTGGCAATACACAATCACCAAGTATTATTCTGTTCCAAATCCAAGAGATTACTTCATAAAACGTTTTTAGAAAAAGCATAACATTGGGGCAAGTGTAGAAAACCCTGGCATAATGAACACCAGTCTCCCAATAATCCAGAAGTATGTCAGCCAATCCAATCCTGCATTAAGTTAACACTATTCTATATGAAGGCCATGCTGGTGCTCGTAGTGCCTAGAACGTTCAGTTCCCTATGTGTGGTTATAAATCATTTACTCTCACCACCTCAGTTCCCCTTCATGACATTAGTTCTTGGCAGCCATAGTGTAAAATGTTACCTTGATATGTAGTAGACAATCCGGGATGGCCTGTCAGAATGGCCTGGCTCTCCGCCGCTGCCACATTGCCGTTACTGCTGACCTTCCCTCCCAGGGGGACCATGCTGCTGTTGCAGGGCCATGGAATGTGTGGGGCATTCCGTGTTGGTCCAGTCAGAAGAAGCACGCAAATCAGCCAGCACCAGTGAGCGGCAACAAGACGCGGAGAGCTCTCACTGTACATTTGTAGGTTCGTGCTGCCTGAGATCCACGCAGCGTGAACCTGCACATGCGCAGGAAGCGCTTTCCAAGTCCTATGTTATGGTGGTATGGGGTACCGGCACTAAATGTTTTAGTGGTACGCCGTATCACCCCATACCGCCACACTTGCATCACTGATTAGGACATTGTATGAGCATAACACAGCACCTTACTTCCCAAAACATCCACAGCCTCTGAGAAACACTACCTACATACATACGTACATACATACATGCATGCATACTTACATACATACATACACATACTTATGCAATCAGGTGCCCCCACCCCACATGCCGACCCCAGGTGCCCCCTGCCGCAAGGCCACTGTGATAGGTAAATAACAAGTGCCCCGGAAACACCATAACTCCCCCACAGTCTCTCACCAGTCTCAGTGACTTCTCCTGCCTCTTATTCCCAGCTATCCAGCTTTGATCATCTGGCGAACCAGCCCTGACAGCCAGCCTCCGCCGTCATCTTGCTCCGGTAACGTGACGACATCACTGGTGGGCGGGGCAGTGAGAAGGCGGCTGCTGGTAAGCTCTGAGGCTGAGGAGTGACGGTGGCAGGAGTGTGAGGCGAGCTTGGGCTGCCCGGGCTGCCGCTGTACCTAGGCTTGATGTCACTGCGCAAACCTGCACATGCGCAGTGACATGCTTGCCGGGATTTTGTTATGGCGTAACGGGGTACCGGCGCAATATGTTATAGCAGTATGCCATACCACCCCGTACCGCCACACTTTCACAGGACGCTGGAAACAAGGTGCTGGGACCGGAACCACTCTGGAGCAGGAATCCTGACAAACAGAACTCCACTAAGAACTATAACCGGGCGGTTCTCACAGTTAAGTATATCCAAGGGAGGAAAGAGAGAAAAGAGAACTCTGGGTGGGGGCACCCTTATATCACAGGTGTTAGGTGTAAATACAGTGTTTCAAATATAGCTTTTAATAGATATGCACTAAAGGTAGAAAACATTATGGTCACTGCAGCCCTTAGTATGTAAATACAGCTATCCACACACAGGGCCGTTTCTAGACAGTTTAGCTCCCAGGGCAAAGAAATAAAAATGCGCCCCCCCCCCCAATATATAACACAAATAGTGTGTGTGTTTTATTTGTCGAAAGGGGCATGGCTTAATATAAGGGGTTTGGTCTAGCAGGACAACAATTACCTTACATCTCACTTTTGCGACCTGCATGACCAGACATTGGTTACCGCAGGAATTGTCATTGTCCTCCCGCACTTAAGTTGGCCAGCTGAAGGCCACACAGTGACCTAGTACACCTCACAGATCAAGGCCAATGACAGCCTACTTAAATCATTATACACTATTTATCCGTGATTCCAATAACACATTACGTAGCACACTGTGATGACAATTACACCTTATGTCGCACACCATGATGACAATTACACATTATGTCGCACACCGTGATGACAATTACACATTATGTCGCACATCATGATGCCCATTAGACCCCACACTGTGATGCCCATTACACTCCACACTGTGATGGCAAGTACGCAATACTCCCCACACCGTAACGCCTATTACACATTCGGTACTTGTGTAATATCTGGGCGCCCGATTTTTTCATTGTATTGCTTTGCATCGCATCGCATGCAATATAGTGGCATACAATTCATGCGATGCGATTTTTCATTGTAAAGACCCGATTTTTAATTGTATAGTCACCCATGGGTGATTTCATACCCCCACTATCCAACTATGCATGGAGTTGATCTTATATAGTGTGGCGAGCGCAGCAAACCACCGAGCCGGAAGCGTGGCGAGTGCAGCGAGCCCCGCGAGGGGACACAGAATACATGTAAAGTAATCTGCGTCCGCTCGCCACACTACAGTATATAAAATCAACTCCATGCTTAGTTGGATAGTGGGGGTATGAAATCACCCATGGGTGGCTATACAATAAAAAAATCGGGTCTTTACAATGAAAAATCGCATCGCATGCGATGAAGAAAATTGGCCGCCCAGATAATACATAAGTACCACACATTCTGCCCCACGCACCGCTGCCGCCGTTTACTAATATGCCCCCACAGTGCCAGATATGCCCCCACAGTGCCATATATATATGCCCCCACAGTGGCAGATACACACCCACATTGCCACACATATGCCCCCACAGTGACAGCTATGCACCCACAGTGCCACACATATGCCCCCACAGTGCCAAATATGCCCCCACAGAGCCACAGATACGCCCCCCACAGTGCCATACATATATGCCCCCACAGTGCCATACATATATGCCCCCACAGTACCACACATATATGCCCCCACAGGACCACACATATATGCCCCCACAGTGACAAATATTCCCCCAGTGCCACAGATATGCCCCCACAGTGCCAAACATATATGATCCCACAGTGGCAGATTTGCCCTCACAGTGCCACACATATGCCCCCACAGTGACAGCTATGCCCCCACAGTGCCAAATATGCCCCCACAGTGCCATACATTATACATATATGCACCCACAGTGCCAAATATGCCCCCACAGTGCCAGAGATATGCCCCCACAATGCCATACATATATGCCCCCACAGTGGCATGCCCCCACAGTGCCACACATATATGCCCCCACAACTCACTGTCTGTGTCTTGGCTGTTGCTGCTGCGCTGCTGCTGCGTTGCTGCTGCTGCTGCTTTCCTGGGGACTCGGAGGGGAGGGGAGCGGAGCGCACATGATCATGCACCTCGCCTTCACAGTGTTTTCCTGAGCCGTCAGCCATTCATAGGCTCGCGGGCTGGCTCCTGATTGGCTGCCGCCCGCGAGCTCTGATTGGCTGACAGCCAAGGGAGCGAGGGGAAGGAGAGACGCGATGCGCTCCCCTCCCCTCCCCTGGGAAATTAAAAAGCTGTGGCGCCGCGGACGGGGAGAGGGGGCAAAGGCGGCGCTGGGGGTAACTGCCAGGCGCCCCGGCTGTTTAACAGAGGCTGACAAGCCGTGCGGCGCCCCGGGCTGCTGCACGGCTTGTCCGCCTCTAAAAACGGCCCTGTCCACACACTTTCCCTCTTCTTATTTGAATTACAGTAGCTATTAGCACTCCTCACCTAATTTATCACAACTACATTACTATGACCTATAATTAGGATAAATAACTATATCCTTCATAACCATTTTACTCTTTTTAAGATATTTCGAACATCAAAGGAATGGTTGTGTCATAAAATGACATACAAACCAAGCCATCTTTTCTAATATATATCATGTATGGAAACGAGACTATGAACACTCAGAAAGAATCCTTCCAAGTATAACTATTCACAAACTCTTACAACAACTTTTTATAACTTTTTATGATAATTTTTTTTTCAGAAAAATCTATTTATAGCTCTTTGTCCTCCAATGTGAAAAAATATAATAGATGTCAAAACTTTCGGGACTTGAATCATGAAAACACAAAATCAAGAAACAAAAAAACATCAATTCCACCTTTTTTGTCTTTATATATAATTATTTCAAGAAAACCTATACACATATATTTTACCCACTAGTTTTTAAATATTCCTTGGCCACCTGCTATTTCTTGCAATCAGCATATAATATATAGACCTCATAATAGCGGTAAAAATAACCTCTCTCTCCACCACATCTCTCTCCACCTGGAAAGGTCAACTAACAATTATGGGTGTAACACTTCCTTATATACTACAATCAGGAGACATTTGTTGAACACAATAGGGAATATCCACATCAGGTATGAGGAGCCAGCGGGTTAATACCAATCCAACAAAATATCTGGCCAACTACTTGTCCCTTACCTTCCCTTACAATGTGTAGTCCCCCACGGCTATAATAACAAGACATGAGGCTAATTACAATCTAATTGAACATCTGAATCACGTAACTTCTCGACTGAAAATTACTACTGGGGGCACTGACATAATCCAAACTATGAGAATTTCACTGATAGGTTAACCAAACCGAGCCTCTCATTCATGACAGGTCCGCAATACAAGTCTATGATAGGTCTCTGATAACATCAATTATGCTGTAAGACAGGTGATAGGCTGAATGAATGAATAAACATTCATACCCTCACTCACGGCCACACCTCACTGTGAACAAGCGCTGCGAAACGTACATCAGGAAAGGAAGCAGGGTCACCTGGTGCACACAGGTGTCCGGCATCTCTCAGGCAGGGACAGATGCAGGGGCCAGCACAGCACTAGACGGCGAGGGACGGCAGCCCAGTCCAGCGCGGCTGACTTCATTTCAAGCCAGCGCAGGTCTAAGGTAACCACTGGACGTGTCCAGTGGATGTTATCCATTTAAAATATTATTTTTTTTGTGAGCATTATATTCCCCGCATAGCCGCATGATCTGCTCTTATTACTGGCTATAATATCTCTATGGGTACTCTTTACCTAGAACGGCGCCCGTCGCGGGCATCGCGGGTACATTTATGTATGGCCGCGACGCGACCGACGCGATGCCCGCGATTTCCCATTGAAACCAATGTTAAACTTTGAAATCGTGTCGGTCGCGTCGCGGCCGTCCATAAATGTACCCGCGATGCCCGCGACGCGATGCTCCCGATTTCCCATAGGAATCAATGTTAAAAGGCGCGATGGACCCGATTTTACTGTTAAATGGCTCAATCCACACGATTTGGCCATAGGAATCAATGTTAAATGGGCCACAGAGCCCATTAACCCTTAAATGTCCCCCCAAATTTTTAACGCCACCCCACGATCCACGCCAACCCGAAGCGTGGCGAGCGCAGCGAGCCCGCGAGGGGCGGCGGTACGCGTCCTCCGACCTTTTCATGCCCTACTATCCACTAGGGCATGGTGTGAGAATATAATAGTGTGGCGAGCGCAGCGAGCCACCGAGCCCGAAGCGTGGCGAGCGGACGCGGATACCTTCACAGGTAGACGCGTCCCCTCGCGGGCTTCACAGGTGTCCGTGGCGAGGTGGACACCTGTGAAGCCCGCGAGGGGACGCGTCTACCTGTGAAGGTATCCGCGTCCCCTCGCGGGGCTCGCTGCGCTCGCCACGCTTATATTCTCACACCACGCCCTAGTGGATAGTAGGGCATGAAAAGGTCGGAGGACGCGTACCGCCGCCCCTCGCGGGCTCGCTGCGCTCGCCACGCTTCGGGTTGGCGTGGATCGTGGGGTGGCGTTAAACATTTGGGGGGACATTTAAGGGTTAATTTGGCCTATTTGGCCCCAAATCGGGTCCATTGAGGCATTTAACAGTAAAATCGCGGTCAATCAGCCGTTTTAACATTGTTCCCTATGGGAAGATCGCGGTCATCCCGATTTACCCGCGATGCCCGCGATGACCGCGATCACTGCGATTTTTACCCACGACGCCCGCGATTTCAATCGCTGGCGCCGTTCTAGGTAAAGAGTACCTCTCTATGCACACGTGATAAAGCCGTATTCTCAATCTGGTACTCCTGTCCATTCTCCTGGGAACGTATGGCAATTTATGTAAAAGATCCCATGATTTAAATCCTTCTCATTAAGAAACACCAATATTGGTCGACATCAGAGGACATATGAGGATCACGTTACACCTTACTCCCAGTACCCCAGGAGAGCCTGTTAGGCAAAATAGCCTTTGATATTACCCCATATATTTTTGGAGCAAGCTTATTTTTATTGTGGGTTTTCTACCTTTAGTGCATATCTATTAAAAGCTATATTTTAAACACTATATTTACACTTAACACCTGTGATATAAGGGTGCCCCCACCCAGAGTTCTCTTTTCTCTCTTTCTTCCCTTGGATATACCTAACTATATCATTTAAAGGGGTGCACCACTGACTGTCCGACAAAAAGGTACCTTTAGCACACTCCAGCCAAGGCACACATAGGACTCCCATACCCCATATAAGGGATTAGTCAGTTTTTTTTCACAGGCAAATCAATTTCATATTTCATCCGAAACAAACCAGTGCAGTTTACTCCCTCAAAATTCCTTTCCCCATATTTTCCCTTAGAAGACAACTAAGGATTCCTAAATACCCAGAGGCCTAGCAGGCAGCCACACCCAAGACCAAGGTGTGCATGAAATCCAGGCAAGATGGATAAGCAAAACCCGGAGTACTGATCAAGGGGAAACATATAAACTACAAACAGAATATGAATAACCTGCAGAGTACACCGACCCACTGGAGGCGGATCGTAACAGAATGCTTGTTATTAATGCTGGAAATGCAAATAACCCATGATATTTTAAAGAATACATTTACCAAATACTTGAAATACAGATTAGGGTGGTATACCCTAAGCTAAACCTTCACCCCCCCCCCCCCCCACCACCACCACCACCACAACCATTCAACCACCGCTAACTCTTGATTGCTCAGTACACAGAATGCTGCCTTTCGAACACAACATCAGGTTGGCAGAAGAGTGTGGCAGAATGTGCAGTAGCTGAAAAACACAGCCAAAATTAACAAGTAGGTACTTGGTCTACCGTCTCTTCAAACTGGTCATACATTTATGAGAGGAATGATCATTTAAGACTTGTTCTGGATATAAAAGCCATAGTGCTCAACTTTCCAAAGATCAAAATTGTTGGGAAAAATTCAAGCTCAAACACTATTTGGAATAATGAAATCATCTATTGAGGTTTGATGAGGTTACACTCTAAATAATATATATATGTTAATCTAAAATATTATAGAAGTATTATATTGCATAAGTATTTGGCATTTGAACGTCTCCATTTTAAATTTGTTCTATCCTAATACTAAAGTTCTGTTTTAAATGCTTTCTTTTTTATTTTTCCAGGCAGCTAAAAGAAATTGAAGATAAGATTCTAGAAGTACTTTCATCTTCAGAAGGAAACATATTAGAAGATGAAACTGCCATTAAAATATTGTCCTCCTCTAAGGCTCTGGCAAATGAAATCTCTGAGAAGCAAACTGTGGCCGAAGCAACAGAAAAGATGATTGATGCAACGCGGATGGGCTACCGTCCAATCTCCATTCATTCTTCTATTCTGTTTTTTTCCATTGCTGATTTAGACAATATTGAGCCAATGTACCAGTACTCTCTTACATGGTTTATTAATCTTTTTGTCATGTCAATAGACAACTCAGAGAAATCAGAACACTTACAGACAAGGTAGGATTTTT